>NW_024425452.1:32187420-32295661 GCF_017311325.1 Ursus maritimus
GGTACCGGCACAAAAACAGACACATAGACCAATGGAACAGAAGAGAGAACCCAGAAATGGACCCTCGGCTCTTTGGGCAACTAATCTTTGACAAAGTGGGAAAAAACATCCAGTGGAAAAAAGACAGTCTCTTCAATAAATGGTGCTGGGAAAAGTGGACAGCTACATGCAAAAGAATGAAACTTGACCACTCTCTCACACCATACACAAAGATAAACTCCAAATGGATGAAAGACCTCGATGCGAGACAGGAATCCATCAAAATCCTAGAGGACAGCATAGGCAGCAACCTCTTTGACACTGCCCACAGCAACCTTTTTCATGACACATCTCCAAAGGCAAGGGAAACAAAAGATAAATGAACTTATGGGACTTCATCAAGATTAAAAGCTTCTGCACAGCCAAGGAAACAGTCAAAAAAACTAAGAGGCAGCCCACAGAATGGGAAAAGAGATTTGCAAATGCACAGCAGATAAAAGGCTAGTATCCGAGATCTACAAAGAACTTCTCAAACTCAACACATGGGAAACAAATAATCAAATCAAAAAAATGGGCAGAAGATATGAACAGACACTTTTCCAATGAAGACATACAAATGGCTAACAGACACATGAAAAAATGTTCAAAATCATTAGCCATCAGGGAAATTCAAATCAAAACCACACTGAGATACCACCTTACACCAGTTAGAATGGCAAAATTGACAAGGCAGGAAACAACAAATGTTGGAGAGGATGTGGAGAAAGGGGAACCCTCTTACACTGTTGGTGGGAATGCAAGTTGGTAGAACCACTTTGGAAAACAGTGTGGAGGTCCCTTAAAAAGTTAAAAATTGAGCTACCCTATGATCCAGCAATTGCACTACTGGGTATTTGCCCCAAAGATACAGATGTTGAAGAGAAGGGCCATATGCACCCCAGTGTTCATAGCAGCATTGTCCACAATAGCTAAATTGTGGAAGGAGCTGCGATGCCCTTCAATAGATGACTGGATTAAGAAGATGTGGTCCATATATACAATGGAATATTACTAAGCCATCAGAAAGAATGACTACAGAACATTTGCAGCAACATCGACGGGACTGGAGGAGATTATGCTAAGTGAAATAAGTCAAGCAGAGAAAGACAACTATCATATGATTTCACTCATTTATGGAACATAAGAAATAGCAGAAAGATCAGTAGGAGAAGGAAGGGAAGAATGAAGGGGGAGTAAACAGAAGGGGGAATGAACCATGAGAGACTGCGGACTCTGGGAAACAAACTGAGGGCTTCAGAGGGGAGGGGGGGTGGGGGATTGGAATAGGTTGGTGATGGGTATTAAGGAGGGTACATATTACATGGTGCACTGGGTGTTATACGCAAATAATGAATCATGGAACAGTGTATCAAAAACGGGATGTACTGTAAGGTGAGTAATATAACAAAATAAAAATTATTTAAAAAATATAAAGTTTAATTTAAAAAAAAGAAAAGAAAAAGGGTATACTACAGTTCTCTATTGAAACAATTTTTATAGTCATTCCATTTTTATCAAAGATAATTACAGTGAGACTAGTTTGTAAAATAAGTATAGTGTCATTAAATGTGGTCTGATTATTTACATTTATATGTAGCAAGAATAGTGATTCTATGCATATTCTCAACATGATATTCCAGTCAAAGCTTTGGATATTACCAATTAAGTAGCTCCATAAAGCTAACCTTTGGTCTTTAAAATTGTCAGGTAGGGGCGCCTGGGTGGCACAGTCGTTAAGCGTCTGCCTTCGGCTCAGGGCGTGATCCCGGCGTTCTGGGATCGAGCCCCACATCAGGCTCTTCCGCTGAGAGCCTGCTTCTTCCTCTCCCACTCCCCCACTTGTGTTCCCTCTCTCGCTGGCTGTCTCTCTCTCTCTCTCTGTCAAATAAATAAATAAATAAATCTTTAAAAAAATAAAAATAAAAATAAAATTGTCAGGTAATAATGAATCTCAGATCAGAGCTTTAAAATTCTCTTTAGGCTGAGGAGCCAAGTTAAGGACTTGCCCAATTGTGTCCACAAAGTGAACAGAGTATATTTGAACTTCTGTAAATACCTATATTCTCATAAAATAATAATAATAAGAGTTTCTGGACTTTGGAGGGATCAGAAAGAGAGAAAAAAATGTTTCAACCTTTGTTTTGCAAAGATACACTATACCAAATTGTTGTAAGTTATAGAGAGCTTTAAAAATAAGGGAAAAAGGAATTCTTTAAATTTGGAGAACAAAACATTAAAGTACAAGTAATCTTTCAAACAAAGTCATAAGTCATCAGTTCATTCAGTCCCATGTAATTCTTGTTTTTCTTGATATTGATTTAGCAATTTTACGAATCAATCATTTTTTCCATTAGAGTTCTAGAAATTCTTACTCAGTTCAATGTTATGATCTTCAAGTTATTAGAAACCTGTATTCCAGAGCAATCTTCATGGTCTTTTCCATAAACCTTTTTGAAGGTGCAGCATTTTTGCCCGTAGTTGCTTGTCAGTGCTTTCAGGCAAGAATCAGGGGTAAAACAATAACTGTCTGTGAGTGACAAGTCTTAAAAATAGCCATGGTTAAAGATGTGGTGAGAGTTCACCAAATTGACAAGGAAATATGATTATTTTTATGATATACAGTATTTAAAAATAATAACTGGAATTATGACTGATAGTATAATACCAACACATACCAGATTTCTAGGAGATTCATATACATTCTGGAACACTTATATTAATAATATATGCCCATATAAATTTGATGATGTTTTCCATGTAATTTAATATGTCAAATAAGCCAAAATAAATTATTATTTCTCTTTTTACAGGAGACAGAGCAAATCTTTGAGATCTTGCAGGGAGCCTTTAGAATATTCCAAAGTTAATTTGAGGTCAAAAAGATTTCATTTAGAAATTGCTTTGGGGAAGTTTGTGAAAAATGACAAAAGATGCTTTTGTTTTCGCCTTAGGAGACATCTCTAGAAAAATGTTGCTAGGGCCGATGTCAGTTTGTTCTCTGTATTTATAGGTCTAATTCTTCTTTTAATTTGTTTATTCATTTGTTGTTTTGTTTTGTTTTGTTTAGAGTCCACATATGAGTGAAATCACATGGTATTTGTCTTTTTCAGTCTGACTTATTTCACTTAGCACAATACCCTCTAGGTCTATCCATGTTGTCACAAATGGCATAATTTCATCCTTGTTATGGTTACATAATATTCCAATATATAACATATCTTCCTTTTAATTTGTCTGTTGATGGACACTTAGGTTGCTTCCATGTCTTGGGTATTTTAAGTAATATTGTAATAAACAAATGGGTACATATATCTTTTCAATTTAGGTTTTCTTTTTCTTTGAGTAAATACCCAGTAAGGGAATTATTGGATCATATAATATTTCTATTTTTAATTTTTTGAGGACCCTCCAAACTGTTTTGATACAGTAGCTGTATCAATTTATATTTCTACTAACAGTGTATGAGAATGGTTGCCAAAGGGGAGGGAATGGAGGGCATAGGCAAAATGGGAGAAGAGGAAAGGGAAATATCAATCAATCAATCAATCAATCTTAAAAAAGAAAGAAACTTATGCATACCAATCAAAGAATGCATTTGTAGTCTCCAAAAGGTCTGGGACCCTCTTTTCAAGAGTGCCCCTTAATGTGAGGTATCTTATCTGGGTTAAAGTTTTCCCAAAATGGTCACTATAGTTCCAAATTATCCAAAAGTTCACTCATTTTGTAACTAAGGCTCAAGATCCTGGTCTATAGTGTTTACATAGGAAGTAGGAATTTCTGAGGGAGGCGAGAAGTTTTAGAACAGGCGGAATTACCTTTGCCTTTAGATTCCTTAAAATGACAAATCAATGGGGGGTAGTGATTTAACTCTTGCCCCAAAACCCAGGGAATCCTGAGTTTTCTCCCCTTATGGACTGAAGTGTGACTTACCAAGAGCTTCAAAAAACATAATGCAGATATACACAGTAAAGTCAGAGAATTCTGACTTAGACCTAAGAGAAAATTACCCTCTAACTCTGCAATTAGCAAGAAAGCAGTAAGTACAATGAATTCCATGTATACAAGCACATGATTGATCATCAGCCTCAGAGTCTTTGAAAGGGTCATCTTTGTATCCCACTTTTGACACCAGAAACTGTCAAATATCCAAAAACAGTAAAAATTAAAACCAGATCAGTAAAATAGTGTTTATTAAGAGTTTATTGTGCACATAACAGCTTAAAAACTAGGAGCCTTCAAACCAATGTGTATTAAAGCTCAGAGGTCTGACATCGCAGGATGGCTTGTAGAGTGAAAATGAGGAAGTGTTTTAACCTTCATAATGATCAGTTATCACAATGGGGGTTTCTAGATGGCAGAGGATTGGTTAAAAGTGATTATTTTACACCATTTTAGGAAAATGGCCTAAGTTTCTTTTATGGTTATCAGAGCAATACATTTATAAGAAATAACCTAAATTTTGGTTATGTTCATGAAATAAATTAGATTTAGTTTTTGTTTACATGGTTTAAATATGTTTATCTGGTTAGGGGATTTTCAAGCCAAATATCCATTTATTTTATTTTAAAACTATTATAAAATCTCAGTGTTTAGTTAAGTTTCAAAATATTTCAATAGTGATGACTTTATCTTTTGGTGATGACTTGGAATTATGGTCTTTAAAAAGTCTTCTTCAAAGAAGTGTTTATTACATCATATTCGAACTCAAGCCTGAAAGAAGAAACAATGCATTAAAGATTTCTAATAGGCTCAATGTTATAACAATTGGCAGCAGACGAAAACACTGTCTTTGATATTCAGTTGGGAAATGAGTATTATCTTCCAAAACAGTTTTCACATTAATAAAATTGACAAATATTTGAGGAACATATGGGAAAAAGGAATCAATTTGTACATAACTCTCACTTAGTAAATATTTGTTGAATTAACAGATTTTTCCTCAGAGCACAAAGGTACATGATTGCCGTGATTAAATTATCACAAATTCTGTTAAGCAGATTCAGAATTAGTAGAATTTTTTTCTTGAGGTGGTACAGCAAAGTGGAAAAGAACACAGATTTTGGAGAATAAAAGTCTTTGAATCAAGTTAGTCCTCCAGTTTTATTAACTGCATGATGATAAATTATTTAATGTCTAAACCTCAGGTCCTACCTCTGAAAAAAAATGGAGATTGTAGCAAGTATATTTTTGGGTGAGGTCAAATATGACCATTAATTAAAGCATTTAACACAGTAGTGGCCATATACTGCATGATAACTATTGTTATTTCTCCACAGTTTTTAATGGTTTTCAAAGAAACAAATTTTAAAAATGTAAATATATCACAACATTGAATGACTATAAACAATAATAGAAGAAATTCACTTTCTTTTGACAGAGAATGAATGATGCTGCATGATGGCTGCCTTTTCTATTGCTAACAAACCAAATGTGGTTTGCTTTACACATATTGAATTCCAGGGCCCCTTCTAGGATACTTGGGGTCATCATCACATGCCTGAGTTACTCAGGAGAGTTTAAGTCAGGTAAGAGGATCCTTGGTCAGAGGCAGCATAGGTCTAGTGATTTCTAGAACCTAGACTAAAGGAAATGCCAGGTAGAATTAATTTTATGGATGCTATTGGTGAGCATAGACAGAAAGTCCTTGAAGAGGGGCGGGCAGCATGAATCATTATTCTCAGCAAGTGACCTTTCTTGCAAAGGTAGACAACAGGTGTGGTACTCATGCAAATGATGGAAAAGGATGACTCATTGCATTTTAATTTATATTTTAGTGGGTAGGAATGTTCCAATTCAGGAAAAAGACAAAAGCTTTATTATTTCTTTGGCAGCTTTTTGTTTGTTTTTAACCCTGCTTCTCTCCCAAATTAGATGAAATAACAGAAATAGAGGCAAGGTTCTTAGACAGGCTTAGATAAGAGAGAAGCCTGTGAAAATTCTGCCTGAAGTAGAATAGAAGACTGGACCAAAGATAAAGGTCATATAATGACTATTTTCTTTTTATTTCATGTAAGTATGGATACATATAAATATATTTTCTTTTTCAACTTTAAGACTAGTAACGTAAGAGTTTTTTTAATATTTAAGATATTTCTATCATCTAGAATATCTAAGATTTCCAAACAAATAAGATGTGAGCCTTTATCTTTTTCCCTTTCAACATGTTACTTTACTTTTGTTTAAGGCTTTTTTAAAAATATGGAACTCCTCATGAATTTACATGTCATCCTTGCACAGGGGCCAGGCTAATCTTCTTCATATTGTTCCAATTTTAGTATATGTACTGCTAAAGTGAGCACTTGTTAATGAATTTTAAAGACTACATTAGTTAAAAATGAGGACTATTCAAATGGTGATAAATAATGATGAGTAATAATGCAGCACAGCAACATATAAAATACCTATTATTTTTGACACAATAGAATGAAAACCGTACTGCACCTTTGTGTGACAGCACAAACACAGAGCAGCCTAACATCAGTAGTGAAGCATCATCAGGTCTATCCTTGACCACAAATATTTAATGCTTTTTAATCAGCTCATGAAATTGAGTCTTACCACTCCTTGGAAATCTATGACAAAAAGGAGCTCTTTCCCAGCTTTTATAACTGAACATTTTAGGAGGACGATGGAAACATGTTAGATTTTTCTCCAAAGTATCAAGTGTTGTCCTTTTAAATGAATGAATGAATGAATGAATGAATGAATACATACACACATACAAAAAAGGAAGGCTGGCTTAGGAAGGCTGACTGTTTAGTTCTTCCAGATATACATTCTCTCCAGCAGCCTGGTAGTCAGCTGCAAGTAAAACAATCTGAAATTGTTTGCTCTCATTGTTATCATTTGACCCTTGTTTCTGAACTCAGTCCAGCATTTTTTGTATCACTGCTGAAGCACCATAAATTATACTTGCAGGAGCCCTTTTTGGAGAGACTGGTTAAGGGGAGTGAGTGTAGTGTGGATTTTTGGCACTGGAACTTGGTATGGTATGACTCAGTATCCAGGAAATATAAAACACTGCTTCTCTCCCTACAGTTTTGAAAAGAGGTCAAAACCCATGTTAGGAACTTTCCTGTTGCTGAAGAATGAAGAGATTTCCAAAATACAGGGAAAAACACACAGACTTACAAATAAAAGTTGGTCTCAAATTTCAAGGATATAGGGATATTCTTACTGTTTGAGTAACTACTGCAGTGCAGTTTCCCTTAAACTACACAGCACATAAATGTGTTTCTAAAAATTTTCTGAGAATAGAATCCAACTGAGGAAATTCATCCCAAAGCAAAGCTACCAACTCATGTTTCTTCCAGTTTCTATGTTATATTCACCAGCTATCCATCTTTAAGACAGCAATCCACTCCTACCCTCCAGGACACTAGGTGACACAAATAGATGAATAGAAATAAACAACAGTAAATCACATATTGAATACATATAAATTAAATGAGTTTAACTTGTGAACATTACTAAACAACTTTTGAAGTTAATAACTGCATTTTAAGAATTCTAAATATGATAAATTCTACTAACAGTCTTGCTAAATTTTTATGTTAGCTCTGAAGTCCCAGGTGAAAGAGGATATTGGATGGAATGAAACCTACCCTGGTCAATCCATGAATAAGCCAGCCAAATAGAGGAAATGAAGACTACAAATAGAATATAAACAATTCCATCTTTCTTTTATCTTTCAACATTTTCTGGCTGTTTTAATATTTCACAAATGAAAAGTTTGTGTTAATGAGTATTGTCCAAGCCTGAAACAAATGTCCAATCAATGTCTAAAACTGTTAGCCAATGAATCAAAATCAATAGTACTCAGATCAAAGTTCCAGGAAGAGGACAAAATAAATGGATGACTTCTGGGGAGAAAAAGAAATGAAATAGGTAGCCTGGAGTATTTTGGGATGGTTAAATGGGAAATTGTGTCAATATGAAAATCGCAATGCTTTACCAAAGATTCACAAACACATTCTCTTGGAATCTTTAATTAGTGGTGTGAGCATTTAGGTGTTTGGGATTATTGAGCAATATTATTTTGTAATTACTTGAAAACTGCTCCCATCTGTAATTGAGTTCCCATGGCTCTTTTCATGTCTGTTTTGTAGAAATTGCCCTCTACTGTGTTTCAGTTATGTTTTTATTTCTCCAAGAAGGATTGTCATTCAAATAGAAATGGACCTAACCATAAATGTTAAAAGTTAAAAATTAAAATATGTGCTATTTTTTCCTCTTTAAGCCTTTCTGTATTTTACAGATTTCTTATTACTTTATCTAGGGATAATTAATACAAGATTGGAAGATTAGAGATACATTGTTTGAAGAATTAATGCTTTGTTTAAAAATGGTATTTTTTTCTCAATTTTTTCAATAGGAAATTAAATGTTCTTCTTCCAGCACGTTTGTTTGTTCATGTGTTTGTTTGTTTTTCATTCTTTAAACATATTACTAAAATAACTGAAACAATTTGCCAAATTCAGAGTGAAAATGGCAATAATCTGTTTTCCCAGTTTCTTACCAATATTTGGAGGAATTCGTAACAGTTAAACCTAATAAAACTTTTGTTGTTTTTTAATGAGCTTTTAATTTTCAGATAATTGTAGAATTAGTTTTCTCGATGTAAATTGTAAGATTACAAAGAGAACCTTTCTATTCTCTACCCAATTTTTCCCAGTGGTAACATCTTACACATCTGTAGTATCATATCACAACCAGAATATTGACACAGATGCAATACACTGATCTTATTCAGGTATCGCCAGTTTTATTTGCACTCATTTGTATGCGTGTGTGTGTTTGTATATACTAGTTGAGTATTCAGTTCTAAGCAATTTTATCATACATGTAAGTTTGTGTATCCACCACAGTCAAGATACAGAACAGTTCCAACAGCACAAGAATTCCTGATTATTTCCTTTTATTATCACCCCCACCTTCCAGCTTTTTACCACCCTCTAACCTCCCCAACTCCTGGCAACAATTAATCTGTTCTCTCTATATATAATTTTGTCATTTCAAGAATGTTATATAAATGTAAACATACACTATGTGTGGGAATGACTTTTTTCACTCCATATAATTCCTTTGAGATTCATCCAAGTTGTTGTGTATACCAATAAAATTTTTAAATGTTAACACTACTAACTAATAGAAGACAAACATAATTATAATCTTATCATGATTATAAGAATCTTTGAATGGTCTAGTTTAGTGCTTCTCAATCACATGGGAGCTTACTAAACTAAAACACAGCTAGCTGGGCTCCACCCCTAGAGCTCCTGATACAGTGGTCTGGAGAGGACGTTAGAATGCACATATCGGAAAAGTCCTTCTCAGTGAGGCTGATGCTGATGACCCAACTTTGAATAACACTGTTTAAAATTTATAATTAAGAACTCATTACAATTCTAATTTGAAATATTGTTCTAAAATAATTCATTGTCACTCTTATACACCCAAAAGTTGTGGGTCTAAAAGAGAAAGCAACATTCTCAGTCTTCTCAAGGAATTCTCCATTACTCCCAGTAGAAAACCAGACTTTCTAAATCAATAGCAAAAAAAAAAAAAAAAAAAAAAAAAAAAAAAAAAAAACCAAACAAAAAGAAAGCAGGCAGTTTACAAAAGAGGAAATACAAAGACCCAATAAACTAAATAAACAAAAGTGTTTCTCAGTAGTAATCAAGGAAATACAAATTAAAGCAATGAGCTAATAAAATCTTATTGGCAAATATTTCAGAATTTGGTAACATGACATGTTGGTAAGTTAACAGAAAAATGCATAGCCCTAATAGTTAAAGGGCACAACTATAATTACTATACTATACTATGTACTAATATACTCTATACTATTACTATACTATACTAAGTAAATTACATGCATTAACTAATTACTTTATTTCTCAAAACAGCTATATAGTTGAGTACTATTAATAATAACTAACATTCGATTTGTGGATCCAGTTCAAGATGGCAACGTAGGAGGTCTGAAGTCCCCTCCTCCTACAGACACACCAAATGTATGGCTATGCATTGAGCAATTCCCCCTGAAAGAAATCCAGAAACTGAGTGACTCCTATATATCAGATGAACAAAAAAGCACCCATAAAGAAATGGGTAGGAAAGGCCAAGACACACTCACTCTAAACCCTACCCCTGGCACAGCAACCACACAATCAGGAGGAAATTCCCAACTCCCAGTTTCTCCCTGAGGAGTGAAGAGTTTAGACCCTATATCCAACACCCTAACTTTTAAGACTTGCACCTGAGGGATGGACCCCAAAACTTCTAGCTCTGAAAACCAATGGAGCTTGCATCTACAAGGCCCACAAGATTATAGGATCCTAAAGGATAAAAAGGAACAGTTCTTAATGGGCTCTAAAGGACTCATCATGGCTATCTCCCCAGGGCTCAGTGTAGGGAGCAGCAAAAAAAATGCCATGCCTCCATTTTCCCAATCTTTTCCTGAAAAAGGTGTATCTGCATATATTAAAAGCTACTTGCTGAGAATAGGGCTTCTAACTTAGCACACATCTAGGAACTCACTGCCATCCTCCCTGGAGACCAGGGAAGCCAAGTGGACATCTCTGCCTTCTCCCTCTAGCCCACTCCAAATCACCAGTATCTCCATAAAAGGAGCTTGTGCACACATCGTACCCCAGCTTCAGTGGTTGCCATCTGAGGATTGGGATCCTGGATTGCCTGGCTCTGATAGCCATTAGGGATTGCATTCAGGAATCCAACAGGACTGTAGCAAACAAAGAATCAGTTCTTAATTGGCTATCCTCCCAGAGCTCAGAGCAGAAAGAACAAACAGAAACACCCATCTCCCAGTCTTTCCCTGAAAGAGGTCTATTTGCATACTTTCAAAGCTGCTGCCCAAGGATCAAGTTTCTAATTTAGCACACACATCTCAGGCCTGAATGACATCATCCCTAGAGACCAGGGAAGCCTGTGGACATCTCTGTCCTGTCCCTCTAGCCCACTTCAAGTAGCCAGTATTTCCCTAGAAAAAGTTGTTCACACATCTGGTACCCCACATTTTCTAGTTGCTGCCCAGGGCACAGGCCCTGGGAACACTTGGCTCTGACAGCCAAGACACATTCATGAGTACCACAGGACTAGAGCAAACAAAAAGAGCAATTCTCAATGGATACAGAAACACCCTGCACCCCTCCCATGGCTTTACAACTGGGCCAAACACAGGAAGAGTAGCAAAAATGCTACCTTCCAGTTTCTCCCAGGAAGGGACTTAATTACATACTTTCCTGCTGCTGTCTGAGGTTCCAGCTTCCAATCAACTGGCATTACTAACTGCGATCCTCCCCTTTAGGACACTGATGGGTCTGGGCACACCCTCAAATACTGAGAGGCAGCTAGAACAATGAAGGCAACTTGGGCATTCACAAGGGTGTAAGAGAAAATGAAAATCAGGTTAGACTGATTGAGATTGCTTCTACCCAAGAGAACTCTGTCAAGACTGAGAGAGGTGGTTACTTTATCTAATGAGCAGAAACCAACACAGAGAGTCAAGAAAAATAAAGAAGTAGGGAGCTATATTTCAAACAAAATAACAAAATAAAATTCCAGAAACAGACCTTAATAAAATGGAGATAGGTGCTTTACTTAATAGAGAATGCAAAATAACAAAGATAATGCCCACAGAGGTCAGGAGAATTATGCATGAACAAAGTGAAAATTTCAAAGAAGAGATAGAAAATATGAAAAAGTACCAAACAAACACAGAGCTGAAGACTACATTAACCGAACTGAAAAATGCAATAGAGGGATTCAGGTTTAATAGCAGACTAGATGAAACAGAAGAAAAAATCAGTGAACTGGAAGACTAAGCAGTGAAATTCATCTAATCTGAGAAGTGAAAAATTTAAAAAGAGAAGTAAAAATAGTGAAGATAGCTTAAGAGACTTTTGAAATACCATCCAGAGGACCAATATACACATCACAGAGGTCCCAGAAGGAGAATCAAAGAAAGAAAGGGTCAGAAAGCTTTTTCAAAGAAACAATGGCTGAAACCTTTTCTAAACATGGAGAAATAGACATCTAGACCCAGAAAACTTAAAAAAAAAAAAAATCCAAAGAGACACACAACAGGACACATTGTATGCAAAGTGTCAAAAGTTAAAGACTAAAGAAGAATCTTAAAAGCAAGAAGTGGAAAGCACTTGTTACATAAGACTATCGGTAGTTTTTTAGCAGAAACTTTGCAGGCCAGAAGGGAGTGAGTGACGTAGTCGAAGTGCTGAAAGGAAAAAACTACCAACTAAGAATACTCTACCTGGCAAAACTGTCCTTCAAAATTGAAGGAGAGGTAAAGAATTTTCCAGACCGGGACACCTGGGTGGCTCAGTCGGTTAAGCGTCTGCCTTTGGCTGAGGTCATGAGTCCCACATTGGGCTCATTGCTCAGCAGGGAGCCTACTTCTCCTTCTGCCTGCCATTCTCTCTCTCTGGGAAATAAATAAATAAATAAAATCTTTTTTAAAAAAAAGAATTTTTCAGACAAGTAAAAGCTGAGGAGTTCATCTACTAGACTAGTCTTACAAAGAATGTTAAAGTGAGTACTTCAAGCTGAAATGAAAGATGCTAACTGGTAACAGGAAAACACATAAAAATATAAAACTCAGTGATAAAGAAAAATGTAGTTAAATTCAGAATACTCTAATATTGTGATGATGGTGGGTAGATGACTTGTAACTCTAGTGTATACATGTCAAAAGAGAAAAATGTCAAAAATAACCATAACTACAATGATTTGTGAATGGATACACAATGTAAAAAGATGTAAATTGTGATGTCAAAATATAAAATGTGCAATAGGATCCAACAGTACATTAAAAGGATTATTTACCACGACCAGATGGGATTTATTCCTGGGATACAAGGGAGGTTCTACATCCACAAATCAATTAATGTGATATACTACATTAATAAAAGAAAGGACAAGAACCATATGATCCTCTCAATTGATGCAGAAAAAGAATTTGACAAAACACAGCATCCTTTCTTGATTAAAACTGTTCAAGGGCGCCTGGGTGGCTCAGTCGTTAAGCGGCTGCCTTCGGCTCAGGGCATGATCCCGGCATTCTGGGATCGAGCCCCACATCAGGCTCCTCCACTGGGAGCCTGCTTCTTCCTCTCCCACTCCCCCTGCTTGTGTTCCCTCTCTCGCTGGCTGTCTCTGTCTCTGTCAAATAAATAAATAAAAACCTTAAAAAAAAAAACTGTTCAAAGTATAGGATAGAGGGATCATACATCAATATCATAAAAGCCATCTATGAAAAGGCCACAGTGAATATCATTCATAATGGGGAAAAACAGAGCTTTTCCCTTAAGGTCAGGAACAAGACAGAGATGCCCACTACCACCATTATTGTTCAACATAGTACTAGAAGTCCTAGCATCAGCAATCAGACAACAAAAAGAAAAAAAAGCCATTCAAATTGGAAAGAATAAGTCAAACTCTTTCCCTTCACAGATGACATGATACTTTATGTGGAAAACCCAAAAGACTGCACCCCCAAATTACCAGAACTCATACAGCAATTCAGCAATCTGGCAAGATACAAAATCAATGCACAGAAATCAGTTGCATTTCCATACACTAACAATGTAACTGAACAAAGAGAAATTAAGGAATTGATTCCACTTACAATAGCACCAAAAACCATAAGATACCTAGGAATAAACCTAACTGAAGAGGTAAGGGATCTATACTCTAGAAACTACAGAACACTTATGAAAGAAATTGAGGAAGACACAAAGAGATGGAAAATCATTCCATGCTCATGGATTGGAAAAATAAACATTGTTAAAATGTCTGTGTTGCCCAGAGCAATCTACATTTTCAATGCAATCCCTATCAAAATACCATTGACATATTTCACAGACAATCCTAAACAAACAATCCTAAAATATGTATGGAACAAACAATCCTAAAATGTGTATGGAACCAGAAAAGACCCTGATTGCCAGGGGAATGTTGAAAAAGAAAACCAAAGCTGGGGCCATCATGATGCCTGACTTCAAGCTATATTACAAAGCTGTGATCATCAAGAGAGCATGGTACTGGCACAAAAACAAACACATAGATCAGTGGAACAGAATAGAGAACCCAGAAATTGACCCTCAACTCTATGATCAACTAATCTTTGACAAAGCAAAAAAGAATATCCAATGGGAAAAAAAGGCAGTCTTTTCAACAAATGGTGTTGGGAAAATTGGACAGCCACATGTAGAAGAATTAAGCTGGACCATTCTCTTACACCATGCACAAAGATAAACTCAAAATGGATGAAAGACCTCAAAGTGATACAGGAATCCATCAAAATCCTAGAAGAGAACATTGGCAGTAACCTCTTCAACATTGGCCACAGCAACTTCTTTCAAGACAGGTCTCCAAAGGCAAGGGAAACAAAAGCAAAAATGAACTTTTGAGACCTTATCAGGATAAAAAGTTTCTGCACAAAGGAAACAGTCAACAAAACTAAGAGGCAACCCACGGAATGGGAGAAGATCTTTGTAAATGACATTACAGATAAAGGGCTGGTATCCAAGATCTATAAAGAACTTATCAAACTCAACACCCAAAAAACAAATAATCCAGTCAAGAAATGGGCAGAACACATAAAAGACACTTCTCCAAAGAAGACATACAAATGGCTAACAGACACATGAAAAAATGTTCAACATCACTAGCCCTCAGGGAAATACAAATCAAAACCACAAAGAGATACCACCTTATACCAGTTAGAATGGCAAAAATTGACAAGGCAAGAAACAACAAATGTTGGAGAGGATGTGGAGAAAGGGGAACCCTCTTACTCTGTTGGTGGGAATGCAGGCTGGTACAACCACTCTGGAAAACAGTATGGAGGTTCCTCAAGACATTAAAAATAGAGGTACCCTATGACCCAGCAATTGCACCACTAGGTATTTACCCCAAAGATACATATGTAGTGAAAAGAAGGGGCATATGTACCCCAATGTTCATAGCAGCAATGTCCACAGTAGCCAAACTGTGGAAGGAGCTGAGATGTCCTTCAACAGATGAATGGATAAAGAAGATGTGGTTTATATATACAATGGAATATTACTCAGCCATCAGAAAGGATGAATACCCAACATTTGCATCAACATGGATGGAACTGGAGGGTATTATGCTAAGTAAAATAAGTCAAGCAGAGAAAGACAATTATCATATGGTTTCACTCATATGTGGAACATAAGGAATAGTGCAGAGGACCACAGAGGAAGGGAGGAAAAACTGAATGGGAAGAAATCAGAGAGGGAGACAAGCCATGAGAGTCTCTGGACTCCAGGAACCAAGCTGAGGGTTACAGAAGAGAGGGGGGTTGTGGAATGGGGTAACCAGGTGATGGGTATTAAGGAAGGCATGCATTGTGATGAGCACTGGGTGTTTAATGCAACTAATAAATAGTTGAATACTACATAAAATACTAATGATGTGCTATATGTTGGCTAACTGAACATAATAATAACAAATGTATATAAAATGTGGGTGTGTAGCACTTTTATATACATTTTAAGTTAAATTTTTATCTGCTTAAAATAGAGTGTTATAGATATATTTTATGCAATTCCCATGATAACCACAAAGAAAAAGCCTATGGTAGATATACGAAAAATAAAGAGAAAGTAACGAAGGCATATCACTTCAGAAAATCACCAAATCAAAAAGGAAGAGAACAAATGAGAAGAAAGGAACAAAGGAATTATAAAACAATAAGAAAACAATTAACAAAATAGAAGTAGTAAGCTCATAGCTATTAATAATGCCTTTAAATGTAAACAGACTAAATTCTCCAACAGACATACAATGGCTAAATTAATTTAAAAAATAAGACCCACCTATATGCTGCCTATAAGAGACTCACTTCACCTTTAAGGATACACACAGACTGAAACTGAAGGAATGAAAAAATAAGATTGCATGCAAATGGAAGGCAAAAGAAAAGAGAAGATACACTTACAAAAGACAATAGGGGAAACAAGAGAAAAAGGAAGTCATTATATAAGAATAAAGGGATTAATTTACCAAGAGGATATAATGTCTGTAAACATTTATGCACCCAACACAAGTATCTAAATATTAATGGATTTGAAGGGAGATATAAGCAGCAATACATTAATAGTAGAGGATTTCATTATCTAACTTTCAACAATGGATAGATCATCCAGACAGAAAATCAAGAAGGAAGCACTAGACTTAAACTACACATTAGACCAGATGGACTTAAAAGACATTTATAGAAATTCCATCCAATAGCAGGAGAGGACACATTCTTCTCAAGTGCATATGGAACATTCTCCACGACAGATCATATATTAGTCTTAATAAATTTAAGAAGATTAAAATCATATCAAACATCTTTTTTGACCATAATAGTATGAAACTGGAACTCAAGAGAAAACTGGAACACTCACAAATATATGATTAAACAACATGCTCCTAAAAGCCCAATGGGTCAAAGAAGAAATCAAAACAGAAATTGAAAACTATCTTGAGACAAATGGAAGTGGAAACATATATACTAACAACTACGGGATACAGCAAAAACAGTTCTACAATGAAAATTTATAGTGTTATATGCCTAATTTAAGACCAAAGAAAGCAAGCAACTAGAAAAAGAAGAGCTATCTCCTCACACCTTTTAGAATAAGTATCATCAAAAAGACAAGAAATAACAAGTGTTGGCAAGGATATGGAGAAAAGGGAACCCTTTTGCACTATTGGTGGGAATGTAAACTGGTGCTGTCACTATGGAAAACAGCACAGAGGTTCCTCAGGAAATTAAAAATAGATCATACAAGCTATCACTTGATCTAGCAATCACACTTCTGGGTATATATCGAAATGAAATGAAAACAGGATCCCAAACAGATATCTGCACTCCCATGTTTAGTGAGGTTTTATTCACAATAGCCAAGATATGAAAACAATCTAAGTGTCTTTCAACAGATGAATAAAGAATATGTGATTGATGTATATGTATATCAATATACATACAATGGAATATTATGCAGTCATGACAAAAGGCATCTGCTATTTGTAACAACATGGATGTAATTTGAGGGCATTTTGCTAAATGAAATGTTAGACCAAGAAAGACAAATACTGCATGGTCTCACATATATGTGGTCTCTAAAAAAGTTGAACTCATAGAAATGGAAACGAGAATGGTGGTTACTAGGGGTGGGGGGAAGGGAGGAGCAGGGAGGACGGTAAGAGAAAACCGGAAATGCTAGTTAAAGAACACAGACTTCCAGCTACAAGATGACAACTTCTGGATATCTAGCGTTAAGCACAATGACTATAGTTAACAATATTTTATTATAAGCTTGAAAGTAGCTAACAGGAGTATATCTTAAACATTCTCAACACAAAAAAGAAATGGTAATTATCTCCTGTGATGCAGGTGTTAGCTAATGCTACACTGGTTATCATCTTGCAATAAATGTGTCAATCATCATGTTACACACCTTGAACTTACAGGTTTTATGTCAATTATATTTCAATAAAGCTGGAAAAAAATCACTTAAAAACTCATTATATATGCCAGGTATTATTCAAAGTAATTTAATAATAACAACAACAGCTAATACTTCATGAATGCTTATTGAGTTCCAGGTACTGTTGTAAGCACACTGTGCAACCCTATGAGGTACATATTATTTGTTTTTTTATCTATTTATCTCACAGAATCCCAGGGAGTATCCAATCCTAGGAAGGACCTAGGAAGCAAAGGAATCAATAGTAAAGCTGGGCATGTTAACAACAACGATTCAAGAGGCTTCTCTCTAGGTCATAATCATTAATTGATTCCACTTTAATAATATGGAAAGTTTGTCTCCCCAGCAAAGATCAAATTCCCAGAGGAGAGTCTTGGTTAGCTCAGCTGGGGAAAGGTGTCTACCCTAGGATCAATCAGCTCCATCCAGAGTGGCAAAATCAGCAGCTCAGACATAATCGTCAGAGGCCCATCTGCAAGTTTTTGACCGATCTCTGAGATAGGTGAAGTTAGGAAAAGGGCACAGAATAAGGTTATAAGCCCGGAACTCATCCCAGCTCTGGTCTCTTTTACTCTGTGAAGTTGCTGGGAGAGGCAAACAGTGACTGGGAGCTATTGATTCAGCTAACATTTTGGAAGGTTCCCTGAGCACCTAAGCTGTGCCTGGCACTTTAATAATTTGCCTTTGTATAATGTGCAATGGTTTTCAAAGATCTTTTACACAGACCTTTCTTTTTTCTTTTTTTTCTTTTTATCCTCAAAACAACCACATAAATATAGGTAGTGCAGATAGTAATTCTCCCCAGTTTTTATGGAGGAAGAAACACAAGCTGACAAATAGGTTGCCCAAAAGTCACATGTTTGGAAAGGGGGAGTGGAACTGGGACTCTGACCTCTGAGTTTTAATCCCCAATCAGTCATCCTCCCATTAATATTGGATGCGAATATTTAGTACTGGTCTGGGGAAGAGGTACTGAGCAGCTTATTTCATTGAGAAGGAAGAACTTAATGACCAAGAAGGTGAGTAATAGGGTCCAGATGAGAGATCTGACTAGCAATAAAGTGAAAATGATAGCAGAGAAAGAATTTATTCAGAAACAAACAGCAAATTTATTCATGGGATTTATCTAATAAATGACAGCAAAGAATAAAATATACTGTTATTCTAATTTAGGAAAGACTCACTCTATGTGGAATAAATAGAACGATTTTCTCTGATGATAGGAAAATACTCCACACTCGTATCAAGATGATGAACAATGTTGTCAGATAGCATTAGCCTGCAGAAGGAAATCAGTGGTGAAAAATATCAGGTTTAATTAGAACAGTCTTGGAGAAGATGCCCCTATAGGATTACTAAAAAGTGAATTCATTGCAGATCTCTTCTTTGCATCATCTGTGTCATGTAAAAGTTGAACTGGAATTATAGAGCAAACGAAATTGTCAGGTCAGCGTCACACTTTCCTCCTCAGCCAAGTTAATTTTTCATTAGGAAATATTCCCAGGCTTTCTCCCAAGAGGGTAAGGCACGAAAATAATGAGAATAAGAAATTGGCTAAGTATCTCTTGCTACGAAGAAAAAAATTATTTCACCTTGTTTCCCGAATTTTCTTCTCAGGCAATGACATTAATGTTACCTCTACATATGTCTGATATAATAAAAAGATAATTTTAGCAAAACAGAATACTGTCACTCTCATGGTCTCTTGTTGCTGTGAGATGAAGGACAGTATTTTGCCTCTGCAGTTATCAAGTCTAAATATTGAGACTTCAAAATTCAACATGCTTTTCACCAAAGTGATCCTGCATATGAGTTCCAAAGACTTTATGTCAGCTGGCTGAATGATCAGTGGTGTAATTATTACTGTCATTCTTTGTGATAAATCCTGGATTGATTTAATTATATTAGCTCACTCTCTCATTTTGAAAGAAAACCTCTTCTGTTTATATGGTGCTAAAGGTTCTTTCATACCTCCAAGATGTGGAAAGGGAAAAAAGCAAGTCGCAGAACAATGTTTCACATTCACTGGTGTGCACTCAGTGTCTAGCACAGAGAACTAGATGGAAGAACAACAAACAGTTGAGAATTGTTGCATCTAGGGAAAGGAGGGGAAGGCAGGAGGAGTGGCAGATCACAGAAGGGGGACATTCATGTTTTTTTCTAAATATTTCTGTGTGGTTTGAATCTTTTACAACAATAACATATTCATGTATGATTTGTATGATTTTAAAAGGACAATAAAATAAAAGATTCATTCAGTCAATGAGAAATGGGTCTTTTTACTCACAATGCTGCTTAAAGGTTAATTTTTGTGAAATCAATTAGTGGTTTTAGTTTCTAAGGCTAATTTCTGTTTGGGTCTGTTACCCGGTAGCTCATTTCTCTAGGAGATTTTAATTTTTTTTAAATGTAAGTTTTAAAAGGTAACAAATATTAAAATATGTCAAATGTACTTTAAGTTTTAACTTTTGGCAGCATTACACAGAATCTGTCCAGAAAAGAGAATATGGTACCACAAATTTAAAGATAGACTCTTACAACTTTTCATCTAATACTTTTTCCAGAGTGAAGAGGTTAGAAAATTGTTTTAAAATTTGAAGTTCCTATGAAATATCATCCTTTTTCTATAGCCATTTACCAAACTCTTTAAACTCTAGTTTAAATCCTAGCTTTGGGTCCCTAAATCATTTCTTTGGGTGTTGTTGTTTTGTTTTGTTCTTTGTGTTTTTGTTTTTGTTTTCTTTTGTAGTTTAAAAATTACTATTGGAAAAGTTGTGTAAGTACATATTTGTTGAGAGGCACAGAGGAGATAGAGAAGGAAGACTCTCGGGTTATCCTTCTTGGTCACTTTGACAAGCTCATTGTCTTCAATTTACAAAAGCTCCAAATGTTGGGGATCCTAGGTACCTCTTCATAGTCTTCTGTTCTTAAACTCCTTGCGGGCAATCTGGCCTTTACCCAAGTCTCAATTATCACATGTACGCTTAATATCCTCAAATCTGTACATACATCCCAGATCTTTAGAGTGAGCTCCAGGTTCTTCCCTCCAACTGCAATGCACTGTATCTAGTTAGATGCCCCACAGGCATGATGAACTTAAAAAGTATAAAAGTGGACTCATCTCTCTTTACCCCAAACCTACTCTATCTCCTATGAACCTGGCAGTCTCCAACCAGTGGTGATTTTGTCCCCCCAGGTGTACCTGGTAATATCTAGAGACAACTGAGGTAGAGGAATACTGCTGGCATGTGATGGGTAGATCCAGAGATGTCACTAAACATTCCAAATTTTATAGAATATGCCCTCCCAAACACACAGCAAAGAATTTTCTGGCCCCAAATAGAAATTGGTTAATAGGCCAAGTTTTAAAGATTCATTTCCAAAATAGTTGAGAAATGGTTAATTTGTTAATTAATAGTTAATAACATTTCAGAGAACAAGGACACCATTTATCTATCCTTGAAGTCATCCTTACTTTCTACTTCTCTCATTTTCCACATCTAGATGTTTATCAGTCCCACAGATTCTAGATACAATCGATCTCCAGGTTACCATCACCACAGACAAGACTTCATTCATACTATCTCCTGGACTACATAACTCTTTTCATTAATCTCCCCTCTCTTCATCTCCCTCTGCATCAGTTTCTTTCCTGCTGTTGGAGGGACCTTTCCAAAACACATATATATTGATGCCAGTGGATGAAGTTCAAGTTGCTGATCCTGTTGTTGTCCCATCCCTTTAGATCTCTTTAGTTCCTTGTTCCCAAATCTCCCATTTCTGCTACCAGCTCCCCAAATCCTCCATACATATTAAGTACAGGAAGATCTAAAGGACTTATTGCTTTCTTTCAGCTTCTGTGCCTTTGTATGTCAGGATGGAAAGCCAGCACCCTACTCTATTTTTTTCTGGTTCATTCATACTTATTATTCAGAGTGCAGCTCATATGTAACTTTGTCTGAGAATACTTTATTCCCCAACCAACTCAAGTCTACAAAGAATGCTCATACTTATCAAGGTTTATGGTGGAAAAAACAGAATGAGATTCTGGATAACTTAGATAAAAAAAGAATTTATTAAAAGTGTGTTAGTATCTACACTAGGTTGAATAGTGTTTTCCAAAAATTTATGTCCATCCTAAGACTGTAATATGACCTTATTTAGAAATAAGGTCTTCTCAGATGTAATCAAGTTAGGATGAGATTATACTTGGTTACAGTGAGTTCTAAGTCCCATATGACTGGCATCCTTTTAAGAAAAAGGAAATTTGGGGGTGCCTGGGTGGCTCAGCCAGTTCAGCATCTGTCTTCATCTCGGGTCATGATCCCAGTGTCCTGGAATCAAGCCCCATATCAGGCTCCCTGCTCGGCGGGTAGTCTGCTTCTCCCTCTCCCTCTGCCTGACACTCTGCCTGCTTGTGCTCTCTCTCTCTCTCTCTCTGTGTCAAATAAATAAATAAAACCTTAAAAAAAAAAGAAAAAGGGAATTTGGACACAAAGATACATACCCAGAGGGGAGAATACCATGTGCATGTTAAGACAGAAGGAGAGACTGAAATGATGCATCTCCTAAGAAATAAGCCAAAGAATTCCAAGGATTCCTGACAACTGCCAGAGGCCAAGAATGGAGGCATGTAACAAATTCTCCTTCAGAGCCTCCGGAAGAAACCAACTCTGTGACACCTTGATTTCAGACTTCTAGCCTCCCGAACTGAGAGATAATACATTTCCATTGTTTAAGCCATCCAGCTTGTGGTTATTCACTACAGTAGCCCTAGAAGTCTACTACACTAGCCTAGATAATGAATAGGAAGGATAAAAACATATGCTATTGCTAGTTAGTCAAGGCATCGTTAAAATCATGCCCTGGAATGATTTTCTTAAAAAGTTGTTTCTTGATACCTGCCATTATCGCCAGCGTTACCAGCACTCTCTGGACATTTCTGTACAATTGGTATACTGTTGCAACCTGAATCCTCAGCTGTCTTCAGGGTCTATGAGCCCTTTCCCACTCCCCATGTGACTTTGTTTCATTCTCTCAAGTTGAGTGAAAAGTGCTCTTAGAGGGATCAGCTATCTAATTTGCAAAATTAAATGGGGGGAACCCAGTGCAAAATAAAAATGGGGGATCCCTTATCCAAAAATTATTAAGAATTTCAAGACAGTGACAGCAGAGCATTAAACCAAGTGCTGGACTCTTCTGAGCATAGGTCATACACATGGTGCTAGCCCTGGCTTTTAGTCACACTTGGGTAGCATACCCACCCTCTTCACTGAGAAGGTTCAGAGTACTGTCCATTCTTTTCAGTTTTTATAATGAAGAACAGAGCTCTCCCTCCTACTTAGGTTGGCATTCTTCTAAAATAGGAAGGTGATCTGATGTTTGGCAACAAAAAGACAAATGTTCCAAGGTAGAGCTTATATATATTTCATAGCACTGCATTGCAATTGACTATTTTCATATCTGTTTCCTTTGTTAAACTATTAGAAGACAAATGGTTAGTTGGACAAGTACAATCTTCTTTTCCTGTGGCCAACACTTCAAATGAGAGATGACTCACATAAATGATATATGAGATTTTCATTTCCTTGATGTTTTTCTCCTTGTGTAGATAATTTTATTCCAATATGAAATGTGTGGAGGAAATTTTGATCCTTTGTGCTTATTTCATTATCTACTAAATTGGCTTTTTTTAAGGCATCAGTTATATCGAAGCAGCATAAAATATATTAAAATACAAACTATTGTTCAGGCTCAGTCTTTTAAAATATCAGCCATTTTTAGGAAAATCAATTTTCATGTGTCCTATTTCTTTTCTACCAAGTAGTAAAGGACTATCTTTTCTGACAGCCCCCAAATGACTTCATGTACTCATCCAGTTTCTGTTCCAAATTTACTAGGCAGTCCAACCTCCGGAAAGATTGGATCTCAAGACTGAATGAACTCTCCACATTCTCTTTTGAAAGATAAACATGCACTCTATAAACTTCATTGGCCTAAACAACAGAAACATCTGTTTAGACTCATGTGCAGCTTTTTGGCTGAGTTCAGCAACAGGGAGGCTTAGGAAGTGTGTTCATCAGCTGTATTCTGCAGCACCCAAACATCATCACTGGTCACAATGATGCACTGTAGAGATTACCAAGCATGGGAATAACTAAACTGGATAGCTATTCATAAACAATCTTTGGTAATGCTATTTCACTGTCCTCCCATCCCATAGTTTTGTCTTCCATGAGAATAATTTTAGGACATAAATAAGCATGAAATGTGAAAGATTGCTGAACTAGATAGGGTTGTTAGATCACTTAAATGGACATAAATATAGAATTATAGAACAAAGCCTAGAGGAGCCTCCCCAGATTTACTTACTCTACCCACCAATGCCTGTAGTCAATCATTCTCACCAGATTAATCTTCTCTGCTGGTTACAAGTAACATCAGAAATGTTATCCTTAGAACTCTAGTCCTTTGAGTTCAGTGACTCAATAGTGAGTGCAGGAATATTTAGCAAGCACCTACTATTAAACAGGCTTTGTGTGAAAAATCATATGAATTGCCATTGGTCATAGTAGCCCTACAAGGTAGGTTTATTATCTTTATTTGATGAAGAAATCGAAAGCTCAAAGAATTTAAATGATTTACCCAAAGTCAAAAAGTTAACAAGTGAAAAGATCAAACTATAAATTTCTTAATTCTATTATCTGTTCAGTGTTGATACTGTTCTTTTCTACTGGGCCCTATAAATTACTCTTTTAAATTTTAAGTGTGAGGCATTCTATATTTGATCTTTCTAATTAAGTTCCCAGATAATTAACATTGTAGTTAGTGAAAAGTAGGTTTTGAGGAAGTAGATACAGAAGAGATTCCCTGGAACATGCTGGGAGTAGATAATGGAGAGCAATTAACAGAGAAGTATGAAATAGTTGAAGAAAATCTATCCAATTTTACATTTTTACCAGGTTCAGTCCTGTTTTTGCGCATCTTTGTTGAAAAAAAAAGTGATATAAGTAAATGATAAAGTGAAAGAATATGTACCCAATTTTACACAAAGGTATGAAGGTATTTTACGCCACTGTTTGATTTTACTGAAGTTTTTAAGAAATACGCATTTCATATATATATGTATGTATGTAAACATTCCATCTAAGAGCTCTATTGTTTCTCTTAGTAATAATTTTTAAAATATTTTATAATTTAAGATTGTACGTGTGTGTAGTAGTAGTAGTGGTTATGTTTCATAAATATTCTGAGAATTCTGTTTAGCTTTTATTTCACATTAAAATCTTGCAACAAAACAAAAATTTAAAGATGTGAATTTACTACTTTTCTACAGGAATCATGGCTATGTCATTCAGATGCAAATTAAAACACAGCTAACTGAATATAAAGGTTGAAATGGAATTACCAGGTCCTTTGACCTTAAGCAAAAAATTTTAAAAATGCAGACTAAGCAAATGGTTTTCATACTTTATTTTCCAGAAATTTTATTCTTATATTGAATGAAAAGGGGGGAGCCCTGGAAAGCTAAAATTCACAGACCACTCCCGAATTCAGAAAGGAAGAAACCCAATTCTCAAATTAGGGGTCCTCCTGTATTACTTTGAGCCCAGACTTTCATCAAAGCTCATTTATAAAATGGCACAATTAACCTTTCAAGATATTATCATGATTAAAAAGTTAATGCATTTTTTTAAAGATTTTATTTTTTTTTAAAGTAATTTGTACACCCAAGGTGGGGCTCAAACTCACAACCCCAAGATCAAGAGTTGCATGCTCTACTGACTGAGCCAGCCAGGCACCCCTACTTAATGCGTGTTTATTGAAGAAAATTAAAAATACAGAAAAGCGCACACTACCTGTAATCCCAGTATTCATAATTATCCTTAATGTGTATGAATATCCATCCATCTAGTCATTTAGATAGAGTGATAGAACAAAATTGGAATCCTGGTAACACAATATGGTGCCTTCTTAAGTTTAATTAATTAAAAACTTGGAGAATACAAAAAAAAAAAAAAGAAAAAATCATTCATACCCAACATCCTTATAAAAGTATTATTTTATATTAGCTTATTTTTGTGTCTTTTTGCTGTGCATGTTGCTGATGATACTGCAGGCACTGATTTTTAGGCAAATATTCACAGATACAACAGAGAAGATAATATAAAGAGAGTTGACAGATAATATCTACTATGGTTGGTTTATTAATCTTTTCCAATTTAAAAGATAGCCTATAAAGACTCAGGTCTTTCAATGAAAGCTTTACAGATCCAGAAAAAGTGACTGAAATTCCTTGGCATTAAAAATGACTTCTCTTTGTGCAGTTCTGCTTTTGTGGATAGAAGCAAAAACACTGTATCCAACTCCCTAATTTTGTAAATAATTTAGACATTGTTAGCAAGGGCAAGCAGAGAAAGATAGCCATTGTGGTTTTAAGTGTCCTCCATCTATATTGTGGGATAAACACAGATAAAGACTTTTTCTACTATTATCAGAGGAGCAGAGGCAGATATAAAATAGTTGAAGGAAGCACACACTCTAAATTCCATCTTGGGCTACAGAATTCTCAGAATTCTCCTGACTACATACGATCCAACTGGATCCTTGAGATTGGGGTTTCTATTAGCAACAGATAACCTGTAAATAATCTTTAAATCCTTTTATACCAAAACTTTTCCTTTCTTGAGATTTTTATTTCTTTTATTTTTATATCTTTCTTTTGACCAGCCTTAGTCTTTAAATAATTTTTTTTAAAAAAGGGTGTGACCTTTTTAAAAATCCTTGCATATTTAAGAATGTCTTGTACAAAAGAAAGAAAATGAGCTAAGTGTAATTTTTGGGTTACTACCCCCTCCGTTTGAAATTCTATCAGGGAACTTCCCTTGTTTACTAGCATTTCGTTTTGCAAAAGCCAACCTGATTTTTATTGCTTTGCTGTTGACCAGTCCCAACTCTTTTGCAGGATCTGGATTTGAATTACATGTCACCAATTAGATGAGCTTACATGATATTTAGATGGTGGAAGTAAAGAGGAGGCCATCTTACTTTGGTTTTGCGTCTTGCCATGGCCAAGCAGATTTACAGATAACCTGGGTTTCCCTGTAGCAGCATTCCAGGACCCAGCTGCCTGATGTATGAGTATTTAGCAGCAGTTGTGGAACATTTCTGATCCCTATATGCAGCTATAACTATCTCTTCTTGCTTGGAGTCTACAAGACTTCGAGTGGTAACCCTTTCCTAATTATGATACTGGTACTCGCTCCTTCTTCAAGACCTACTCTTCAAGACCTTCTAATAATAATTCCTCTATTAAACCTTTTTTTGCTTAACATAGCTCTATGATTTCTATCTCCTGCAACAGGATCCTGACTGATATAACTTCCCAGATGCTTCTGGAAGTTTGTTTTGTTATTGTTATTCTTTTAACTTTGTGCAACCTGAGAATAGATTTTATTAGCTTATGGTTATGAATGTGGTCCCATTAACATTAACACTAATATCTCAACTGCACCAAGCTCAAAATGCTTGATTATAATTGTTACAGTCTTTCGTAAGATTCCTGTCTCCCAAGTAGTTCCAGAATTCCTTAGTATGCTTATGTGTATCCATGAATCATCTCTTGTGTTTACCACTGGATGAGCTGAGCCAAAAATTCTCAACCCTGGGACTCATTTGTACCACAGAGATGTCACTCTGAGCTGGAACTCCATTTGTAAGTGCTCAAGCCATCCAGCTGCCAATGCCCAGGTGCTGGGGAAAATGAAAAACAACAATAACAACATAAACAATATCTTCTTGCTTGGTGCCGTTGACCTAAAACTGTGTCACTTGAAAGTGCTGGAAATCCACTACAGCTTGGTGCCTTGAATTTGGAATCGCATTATGCCATAAAAGTAGAGCTGGAACTCAACTAAGCCTTGATGACAGAAATCCATGTCCTGATTCTTTAAAAGTAGATTAAAACAGAGAGAGGGGTGTGCTTCAGTGGCAGTGTTAGAGTCTTCTATGATATGGCTTTTACAACACTTTGCTGGACACATATACAGCTCCTAGTTGACTAGCTTAGGATGATTTCTAGCAGTGGCTTCCACATGGAGTGGGAAAAATTCGCCAGTGTTATAAAGAGTGTGGTTAGTCATGGGAGACTTCCACCGGCCTCTGCTATACCAGCTTTTGTCCAACAGACATCTGAGCCTATTTATAGAAAGGATCACTGTATCCCCTTATCTTCACAAACCCCTGGAGGTGCCTAACCATGCAAATAAATGTTTAAAAAAAGACGCAAGTAGGAAAGCACGTAGCCTATCTTAACTCCCTGGGAAATCTCACCTTCCACCGTAGGTCCAATTGGAACACATTGTTCTAATTCTGGTTTAAAAAAATGTTGCCAGTTTTCTTCTAGCACTAGTTGTTTTACAGTGATTTTACCTGGAACACAGATCAAAAGTTTTTTTATATCTGATTTTGCTTATGTTCTATTTTTGTTTCGACCTCAAAAAAGAAAGTCAAAAGTAACATAATTATTATCTATTTTCCATATTCATTAGCCTCCCCTACTACTTTATTTTCCTCATTTCTCTTTCCTCTTACTTCCAAGAACACTTTTAAAATATGTTCTCCATCTCACTCATTTCTTGTTCCTCAGTTTTCTTCTTTACCTCTTCTGGGGTGAATTTTAATTTTACCATTACTATTTTCATTTTCTAGCACTGATTATCTCACCTATCTACTCTTCATTTCATCCAGTCATCTTTTCAGCTCAGGTTTTTCCCCTTTTCTTTAAACATTCTGCTTCTCTTTGATAGGAACTAGAACTTTTTAAAAATAATGCTTCATGACTTAAACATGATTGTCTGCATTAGTATACCCACACCAGCTTTCTTTTGATTAGGTGTGCATAGTTCTTTTTCCATTCTTTTACTTTCTGTCACTTGTGTCTTCATACTTCAGTTGTTTATCTTATAAGTGTCATATAATTATTATTTTAGTCTTCTACTTGCACTCAGTTCATTTTTACTTAATGTTATTGTTGAATTATTTAACATTGCCATAATACTATTTGTTTTTTAATGTCCCACCTAATCTATGCTATCTTTTCTCTCATTTTCTGTCTTCTTTTGGGTTAACCAAGTGTCTTTTATTATGCCATATTTTGTTCCTTATTATCTTATTATTTATAATATTGCATTTTATATATGTATATTATTATATATGGATATGTACATATGTATATATGTATGTTATGTATATGTATGATGTATATGTTCTAGTGTATAAACAATAGGATAATAGGGAACAAACATTTTTTCCTCTTCTCTTTAAAGTATCATGCTCCTCCTCATTGACACGAAACTTTTCTCATACTACTTAAAATGGTCTTCTGAATCAGGAAAGGGGCTTACAAGGCCATCCTGGTACTTTGTTCTACCTTTAGAAAAATAAAACTAAATGTTCTAAGGTCATTAGATTTTTCAGGAAATGGTAAAGGTACTAGTGTACATTAGACCCTTTTTTCATTAGCTATGCTAAAGATTATAGTATGCCATGTTGAGTTATTAAAGAAAGCCAATTATACCGATAAAAGTGTCCATGGAACAGAAAGATATAATTCTAAATATATATGCATCTTTTAAAAAATATATTTATTTATTTATTTGAGAGACAGAGAGCCCATGTGTGAATTGGGGGGGAGGGGGGGAGAAAATCCTCAAGCAGATGCAGTCCCGATGTGGGGCTTGATCTCACAATCCATGAGATCATGACCTGAGCCAAAACCAAGAGTCTGATGTTTAACCAACTGAGCCACCCAATTGCGGCCAAACATATATGCATTTTATAACTAAAAATACCAGAGAAGATATATTAGACCACAGTACATTTAATTACATCAATTTGTTATTAAACTGCTTTTTCATTTCTAATAATTCTCTCCAAGTCCTCGTGGTCACACAACTTTGATAGAATTAGCATTCTTTTAAAATATAAACATAAATGTAAGTGATATGTCTTCCTTGGAAATTTTTATATCCTTTTTTACAGTAGCAAAAATGGTATAGAACCAAAAAAACTGCATTAACTCTGAAACATATTTAACACTTAATTGAGTCATGCTTCTAGACTCAACAAACATTATTTATTCCTATTATATCAACACAGACACAAGGCAAAAGAAAGAAAATAAATTACCTGAGTTATGCAATGATCTAGTGTCTGAATCAAAATGAAAATCCTTTAATTTTAGATTCACTATCCCTAATTGAGATAGTGACTTTCTCCATGTGAAATCTATTTTCCCTAGAACAATTCATTGAGACAGTGTTATAAGGATAGTCTTCATAGTGGCAACCACCCAACTCCAGGTCAACATCCTTTGGTGATTTTATTGCTTTTTTTGTAGTTGGTTCTTTTGTTTTGTTTCATTTTGTTTTTGTTTTGCAAATAAGAGAAAACCAACTCTTCCAACTAACTGAAGCCAAAAAGAGTCTTTATGTAACTGCAGCCAAAGGGGGCTCTCTTATATTTCTTATCTCTGCTATCCTCCGCTTGTTGATTTCTTTGTCCAAGGCTGATTTCGTCCATGAATCTGGATCAGGTGTCAGTATGTTCCATGTTTAACATGCCTTTCATCACCAAGAGAAGTTGAATCTCTTTCTCAGATCCAGTTTTAAAAATCTTAGAAAAGGACTCTGAAAGGTGTAGATTCAGTTACATTCCAACCTCTGGGACAACTAGCTAAACTGAGTACTGTGTATTCAGCACCAGTACTCAGTTGCTGGATGCACACATCAGGACTAGATAACTGAAATGGCTACAAGGCATTTTTCCACAAGAAGAAAGCTGTTGCTCCCAGAAAAAGGAAAAGGGTACTCTTACGGATTGACTTGTGTCCCCCACTCCCTCCAAAAAGATGTGTTTAAATCCTAACCTCCAACACCTCAGAATAATACCTTATTTGGAAATAGGGTTGTTACAGGCAATTAGTTAATATGAGGTCACACAGGAGGACCATGGCCCTAATCCAATATGACTGGTATGTTTATAAAAAGATGACCATGTGAAGACAGAGAAAGGTCTCACACAGGAGAAGGCCATGTAACAACCGAGGCAGAGACTGACATTATGTAGCTACAAGCCAAGAACACCAAAGATTGCCAGCAAACCACCAGAAGCTAGGAAGAGGCAAGGAAGGATTCGTCCCTACAGGTTTGAAGGAAGCATGAGCCTACCTTGCTCTCAGACCTCCAGCCTCCAGAACTCAGATGATAAATTTATGTTGTTTTAAGCCACTCAGTTTGTGATACTTTGTTACAGCAATGTTAGGAAACTATACACATGCTGACTAGAGAAGCTTATATATTCCCATGTTACTGATATTAGAAATAGGGTTGGACACGGGGAGTACAGAAAGACAAGTAAATATAGCTCATCATTTCCAAACAATGCACCATTTGGTAGTACTATGTTGAATGTGCACAGAAGCCTGCACAATGGCCAGAAATCACTTTGAAGGATTTGGGGATATTCAAAGTAAACAAGAGGGATGATCAGAAACAGTTAATAGGATATATTTAATTAAAGCATAATGTCAGGGTTTTATTAGAGAGTCCTAATCTTTTTCTGTTTCAAATATTGACTCCAATTTCAGTTTACTTCCAAGATCTGCCTTTATTATAGATAGAATAGAAAATGATTTAAACACTTACATAGCATTTTTATGTGCATGATAAACTTCTACGTAAAAACGTCCTTTTAAAGGTTAGCAAACAACCCTATAAAATGTTGGGGAAGTCTGTTCACCCTTTACAGACCGTATCTCCCTTAATAACTTTTTCTAGTTTCAGGAAGGATCATTACTACTCTTTTGTACTTAAAAAGCAGTAAAACCATTTTTTAAAAGGCAGATGTTGTCTGGTTGGTTACATATTTGGCCAACTTGGTCATTAAAGCATCCTCTAGGGGCGACTGAGTGGCGCAGTCATTAAGCGTCTGCCTTCGGCTCAGGGTGTGAGCCCCATATCAGGCTTCTCCGCTAGGAGCCTGCTTCTTCCTCTCCCACTCCCCCTGCTTGTGTTCCCTCTCTCGCTGGCTGTCTCTCTCTGTCAAATAAATAAATAAAATCTTTTTAAAAAAATAATAAATAAATAAAGCATCCTCTAATGAGTAAAATAACCACCATTAGTTGCTCCTTTGGGGTACGGTATTAGAAACACAACTTTTTAAATGGCTTTGTTTTCTGGAAGAGTATCATGTCAACCAAATTAGCTATTAAAATTTCCAGTTTGAATTGGGAGAAGTAGCTGGTTTATTTTTATGCTTATTTAATTTGCATTTTTTTCCTTATTCCAGAAGAGATTTAAGATGGTTGAAGAATGTCCGGTCCCTCTCTACCACTACGTAGCTGTATGAAATTTGGCTAAGTCTGTTTCCTCATCTTCAAATTGGGGGAAATAAGCCCTTAACAGAGGATAGTTTATTAAAATTAAAAGGGAAATTTTATGTAGAAGTTAATTACAAACAGTAAGTGCTACATAAATGCTCATTGGTGTTATCTGTCTTCCTAGTAAAGATTAAAGTTAAAAAGAAATGAGACTTGCAAGTGCTTTCAGAAAGTAGGTGGGGTAGGTACTTGGTACTCCTGAGCTTAGTGAAGGCCATGTGGAAACCCCTGGACACCTGGGAAATGTATAAAAGGGTAAAGAGAGACAGAGATGACCAAGTAGGAAGTTTAAAAAAATGAACTTTAAATGGTTCAGCCACTTTGAAAGTTAGTTTGGTATTCCTTACAGAAATGAATGTAGTCTTATACACTCTAGCAGTCATGCTCCTAAGTGAACAAATGAGTATCTATATGAGATGTTAACTAAATGTATTGTGGTAATCATTTCACAATGTGTAAGTCACATCATCATGCTACACCTTACACTGTTATGTCAATTACATTTCAATAAAACTGAAAGAAAAAAAATTATGTTCACACAGAAACCTGCACATGGATGTTGACAGAAGCTTTGTTCATATTTGCCGAAACTTAGAAGCAACCAAGGTACCCTTCAGTAGGTGAATGGGTAAATCACATGGTATATCTATACAATGAAATATTATTCTGTGATAAAAAATGAGTATTAAACTGAAAAGACATGAAGAAACCTTAAATGCATATTGCTAAGTGAAAGAAGCCAATGTGAAAAGACTAGATACTGTATGATACCTATATATATAAAACATTCTAGAAAAAGTAAAATCATGGAGAAGATAAAAAGTAGTTGCCAGGGTACCAGTGGGAGGAAAGCAGAATGCATAGGTAGAGCACAGGGAATGTTTAAAGTGGTAAAACTCTTCTGCATGATACTATAATGATAGACACATGACATCACTGAAACCATAAAACTAGAAAACACAAAAAGTGAACCCTAATGTAAACAATGAACTTTCATTAATGATTATGTATCAGTATTGGTTCATCAATTGTGACAAATAAACCCATACTAATGTAAGGTGTCAATAACAGAGAAAATTGTGGGTAAGGTAGAGGAATTCTCTGTAATTCCCTCTCAATTTTCCTGTACACGAAACTTAAAACTGCTCAGAAAATTAAGTCTATTAATTTAAAACAAAAAAAACAAATTTTATTTACTCCACAATTAGATTCATCCTGTAGCTTAGATGCTGTTTGACGCTGTCATTGGAATCACAAGGATAATATGTGCAGAAGCACTTTTGTTTATTAAATGCATTTTTCTAATCTTGTTCCAAATGGGACTTAAGTTAGTTGGGTAATAAGGCCTGGGTACCAGTCCTGTAGTGGTTAAGTAATTGTGTAGGCTCTCAAAACCGGGGCTGGACCAGCTATGCTGCCAGTCTGCTCTTCCATAGGTCTCGGGGGCAATGATGGCAGGGACAGCACAGAATATCCCTTTGCTTACTCTTTCTTTTGCAGACTGGCTGCCTGAAGGCCTACTGGCATTTAACACACAAATTCTCTGACCTTAGAAATGATGAGTTTCATCCCCTAATTCAAAACTAAGAAATGTCTTCCCCAAAAAGAAATCAGTTTTATTACTTTAGTCACACAGGGCATGTGTAAGCTTTAGATATTTCGTTCAGACAACAGGTTGTTCTTTCCTACTTCATAATATTTACTCTCCATGTGCTTCATCGTCAACTCTATTTGTTTTAGATCATTTTATTTCTCTTTATTAATAACTTATCATTTAATCTTTTATTCTTAATAAAATCGCCAACCCAAGGAATATGGTTTAACAAATCAGTGTACCAAACAGAACTGCTGTGGCCCCTGGACTCAAAGATGGTATTCTGGGGGAACCTGAGAACTCACAGTCTCCACCTTCATCCTTAAGAAAGCTGTGAGTCATCCCCCAAAGAAACTCTGCAAAGCCTGGAACACCAAAGATTGCCAATAAACCACCAGAAGCTAGTGAGAGGCAAGGAAGGGTTCTCCCCCACAGGTCTGAATGGAGCATGAACCTACCAACAGAATTGCCATGTTAGTCCTGAATAATTGAGTCTCTTGATAAACAAAATGTATGATCTCTAACCTACACACATTTCTACCACTGACAAAATCTTTTTTTTTTTTTCTCCTTGGAAAGTAGCTATGCGAGAAGCCATACCTAGGGAATATCCAGAGTCTAACCCTCTCACAGACTTACTCATCTAAACCAGTATTTCCCCAAACATAATACATTTGCCACTATTGATGTGAGAAGATTGCTGTGATATATGATTAACGGTAGTACATGACAGTTACGCATTTATTTTATCGTGCACCATAAAAATATAACTAGTATACCAAACCTATGGCTGACTTGATATTATTGCTTGGGAACAATAATAAAGAGTACTTTCAAAGAAAAATAGTATAGGTGGTACATGGCTAAAGCAAAATTATAGAGTTGCAAAACTGAATGATAAAGTTTGGGAAACAGCTTTCAACAAATAAAAAAGGCATAATAAATTTTCCTAATAAATTACTGTAGTGATTGACTCTGGCTTTCTTAAAAAATAAATCTAACTTAAAAAATAAATCTAACCAAGGGAAATGGAAGTCAAGGAGAAGCTGAATAGCATTGGGATTATGTCCAGTAAATTCTTTTTTTTTTAATTAATTAATTTATTTTTTATTTATAATAATATTTTTTATTATATTATGTTAGTCACCATACAGTATGTCCAGTAAATTCTTAAGACTAGTTGATCACATCAGTCTTTTAAATCAAACTTTCCTGCAAAGTCAGGTTAGAGTTAGAAGTTTACAGTTCTTTGTAAGACCTCTATTCTTATACCTTAGCCTTCCAAAAAAGATTACAAATCCATCTGGATGTCTCATGACATTTCCTATTTAACATTGCCAAAACAAACTTAAGTGTTGACTCCCAAATCTACTTTTTTGTATTTTTGCCCCAGTTAGTAGTATCTCTAGCCAACCAATCAAAACTCTTCCATATTCAACTAGTCACCATGGCCTATTACTTCTACCTCTTCAACACCTTCCAAATAAATTCACTTCCACTCATTGGTATTACAGTTTTCTAGGTTATTATTATCTAGGTATTATTTATACCCTTCATGAGAATCCAATTTCTACACCACTTTCTCCAAGGTATGTTCTCTTACACTCAGATGCAGACTGAATGCCTTCAAATATTTCCCTAAAGCCCACATTTCTCATCATAGCCAATTCAATTTTTTCTCAGTTTGTCCTATTGCCTCTATAAGACGAAATATCTGCTAAAGCTAGTACCTTGTCAGCCTTAATCATTGTTTTATTCCTATCAATCAGTGTACAAGACACTTAATAAATATTTTCTTAATAGATAAATAAAATAATCAGCCAATGTATTATTTCAATAGACTCCTTATTGATTTACCTCCAAACTTGAAAACATTTCCATCCATTCTCTGCATTACAGCCCAAAGTTCTTATTGTAAAACACAATCTAACAACATCATGGTGTTATTTTAGACTTTCTGATTGAAGCTTACATAAAATAAACTTTAGCTAGCTGAAAAAAAAGAAAAAAGAAAAAGACAACTTTAAGGATGGTAGGCAATAGTGTCAACGCTCTGCCCATACCTTCTTGGATCAGTAAGCACTTTCTACCACATGGCTCCGAGTATGTGTCCACTCTCAACAGCCAATGTTCAAATCCATGTTCAAAAGCTTGTCTCATCTATAGGCACAGAAAACTGGAATTCTCTCAGAATTTGGGTTTTTTCAGGGACGGTTCTTAATTACCAACTGACAGGTCCTAAGGCAGAAACGCCCTGGCTCCCTGAAACCCTGATTGCAAAAACTCCAGAAGTGTGATCAACACTGCCTCTGGAATTCCCCTGGGGTGCTGAGCCCGAGTTACCCTCCATTGGGTTTGGGTTCATATTATACTCTCTTTTCCTTCCTGATCCCATTTTTTCCACTCCCTTATTTTCAGGGAAAATAAATACTTCTTAAATAAATATTTTTCTCATGAACCTATGTCTTAAGGTGTGCATCTAGGAAACCCAAACTAGGACAAGAATGCATGGTGTCTACAGGACTCAAGCCTAGGAAAGCATTCATAGGAGCTAAGATTGAAAGAAGACAAGAATAATTTTAGGAAAGTAAACTCACTTTGTCATGAGCGTCTGCTTTCCCCTTGATAATCGCTCCATATTGGCTTCTCTGCTTCCTTACCTGCTTGACAGAATATGTAATTCCATAGCTCGCATTCCTAACTCTACATTTTGGTTGTATTCAGATCAAATTTAAAAGAGACAGCATCTGACAGGGCTAATCTGATTAGGACATCTATCTGAAGCTTAGCCAACCATCCATGGCCAGAGAGACAGTGTCCTACAGTACATGCACAACAGGTGGATTAAGCAGAGACGCTCCAGAGCAAGACAGAATACTAGTTAGCGGGCCAGGCTATATATAAAAGTGTCAAGTAACACAATGACTCCCCACTGAAAATCCTCAGGTGGTTCCAAATAATTTTTAGAATAAAGTCCAAAAACTTTACTGAGGCATATCAGGCCTTTATCATGTAGCCTCAGCTCTTGTCTCTGCCTACCTCAGAACACAGGTGAAATGTTTGTAACACACGTGCTCTCTCCTATCTCTGATGCTTAGAATTTGTTGCTCCCTCTCACTGAAGTTCTTTCACCTCTCCTACACACGTCCTTTATCTGACCAACTCCCATTAGTACCTGTTCAAGCACCACTCTCTCTGCAAAACCTCTGCCAATAGCTGAGTCTTTGTTAAGGATCTCTCTTCTGTGAATCTCTCTGTATTACACCACACAGTTAAGTGTACGTCTGCTCAGCTACCTCCGAGTTAGAACAGAGATTTCTAAAGAGGAAGCAAGCACTACTCTTTGTTATCATCTCAATACCCACCAAAGTGCTTGATATCTTATAGATATGTAATAGATTTTTGTTGTTATTGTTTTTCAAAAAAGGAAGAGAGAAAGGGAAACAGAAAGAAGCTTGGAAGAACCACCACTTCTGAGACCAGAAGTTGATTCTCTTAAAATGTTTTTTACCTCAATCTAAAATAGAACAGTGCACAGCCATTACCGGTGCTGAGGTTTTTCAAAACAAAGTGATAAAAAAATTGGGCTTGGATCTTAAACTCTTTTGGGGACTGTAAACCTGGAATTTCATTTGATAAGGTTTGGGTGACACATTTACCAGTTATTCTTTTTCCTTACTTTTCTATCATGTGCTCACTCTGTTATGAATTTTTCCCTATCCCCATAATCTACTTAGACAAGATTCTTTTTGACCAATAATAAGACCCACCCTGTCCCGCAGGCAGTATTGTGTTTGCAAGCACTACCTGTGCTGACTTACCTGTCACTACAAGTTGATCCTGATTCTCAAATAGATAGGCTTCACTCTTGGAAATTGGCTGCTGTTTAATTATCCCTTCTGCTCATGTGGATTGAATTAGAAAACCCATAAATACCTCCTTTTACAAAGTACTTGTAGATCTGAGCTCAGGTAAGATAATACTGATGGAGCAGATTAGAAACTATAGAACCCCTAAATCCAAGTCCTGAAATAGGCATAGATGCATTTTATTTCTTTGACCCTTTAGGAAGTCATTCAGGACTAAAAGATGTTTTTTTGTTTGTTTTTAATGTGGCAGATAGGGAAAGAAAAGCAAAACCCTTGACATTCTAAGCTTCCTTTAGAATTCCTGTTAATGAAGATGTAGATTTTAGAAAATAAATTCTCCATATATAGATCCCTTCTCACAAAGTAATCATAGGTCCATTCATTCACTCAACACATTTTTTTTTGAAGTGTAAAGGTGTACAAGACATTATGACAGGTAATGGGTATCAAGCAGGGAGCTAAACACCTGCCTTCCTGAGTTTATAGTCTAGTGGGAGAAACTGACAACAAGACAAACAAAAAAGAATGTAGTTATAAATCACATTTATAATTGATGTACACATTTATAATTGTAATGGGATTTATAATTACATGCTTAGAAGAAGAAAAAAATACCGTGCTATGGAAATCTATAATATAAGGGACTGACTTTGTCTTAGGGATTGGCAAAGTTTCCCTGAAGAATAATGATAATACAGATGATGGTAATAATAATATTCATTTAGTTCATGGGTACCAAGACTGTGATGAGAATTTCACATATGCCATCTTCCTTAATCCCAACAAGCACTCTAGAGAGAGAAGATGCTATTGAGCCTCATTTACTGATGAGGAAGCTGAAGCTTAAAATATTTAAATGACTTGACCAAAGGTACAAAGCTCAGCAGGAAATGGTTTGCTGAGATCTGAAAATAAGTAGAGTTCTGGGAAGGAGTAAAGAGTATAGGGAAATGCGTTCCAGGGTAGGGAACAGTGGGTGTCAAGGCCTGAGGCTGCTGCGAACACAATGTGGAAGAACTGACAGCAGACCACTGTGGTTCCTGCTGAGGGTCTCACTAGCATGAAGGTGAGGGCACAGAGGTAGGGACTAGCCAGCCCACAGGGGGCTTTGGACAATGGTAAGTATCTGATGACTCCTCCTAAGAACAGTGGGACCAATGAAAATTTAAAGCAGACGAGAGACATGATCGGATTTGTATTTTTAAAAGATTACTCTGACAGCATTGAGGAGAATGAATTGGAGAAAGCAATGTATTTCTTAAAACTTTGTTTAACATTGGAGGGCTTAGCTGCTGGAACAGAAAATTACATACTCCTCCCTCTCTTAATCCAGTTTTCTGATAAGACCCACCTGGCATATGTCTAAGGGGTGACATAACAGAAATCCACCCCTTTTGTGTCTTGTAAAAATATACTCCAAGATACCATCTACCAGATAATACAATGCCCCTTGTAGAGTATCCATGTGATATATTTCTTCCAAAATCTAGGGTAAGGGGAGCCCCACTCATATACTGTGGGTGTGCATCTATACCCACAATCTGATCCTGTATAATACATAATCTGGAATGTTTCTAGAGTTTTGACTTTGTCTCAATTAGTAGCAGAAACCATGCCTTCTAATTTTCTTGTCTCCATTGTAATGCCTAACAGAATGCTAAAGCACATGTAATCCATGATATATATATACATTTGTAAAGTGAAAAATAAATAATCAGACAATATGAAAGCAAATCTAGAACTCTGAAATAAATCAAACTGGCTATTTGAACAGAGATGAAAAACAAATAGTCATGCTAGAAAAGCAGGATTACTTCGAATTTTTCATGCTACTAATCCTGGTCCCTAGAGACTGAGAACTCATCTTTTGGCAGCACAAATAAGTTGAAAAAATTGTAACGAGCAGACCCACATATCTCATTAATTAATTACAGTTGCATAAGCTCTTGCTGGTCCCCCCACCTCCTGTTTGATCTTCCAGCAGGCTTTTGCAGTACAGAAAAGCGATGCTTTACCTAAAAATGGGTTTCTTGGAGGTAATTACTATTGTTCTCATTTTACAAATAAGAAGTAGGCCTAGCTACCAACTGTCCTCTTCAAAATCCCACAGTTGGTTGAATAGTGGAGCAGGGACATGACCCCAGACTTATCTGGTTCCCAAGCCTGTGTTTTTCCCACTGTACTTTCCACTATACTTTCTAAAATAGATCTAAAATAAGGGTGGGAATTGAGGGAAAACTGACCCACGCTATTACTATAATTCATTGAATACAAAGACTTCACTAAAAAATAAGGGTTACATGAAGCCCAAAGGGAAGAAAACAATTCCTCAGTTGCTACAGGTTTCTGAAGAGTTTCAAGTATTCACATGAGAGTATTTGTAATGTTTTGTAGCTCCCCAGCAACCTTGAGAAGAACTCAGAAGCAGACGTTTTTATTGTCCTAGCCTGAACCTCCTTTATAGCAGTCAAGCTAGGAGGAGAAGTGCCTAGTGTGAGCTCAGGCCTGTAGCACATGGAGTTCACAAATCAGGTGAAGGGGGACCCTAAGCAAGGGAAGGTCCAAAGCATCAAGTTCAAGGGAGCAGGTGGAGGACAACTATCAGATTAACGCCAAAGGGCCTCTGGACCTCAGTTTCTTTACTTATAAAGTAAAGAAAGAGATAAAGAAAAAGATAAAGAGTAAAGATAAGAGATTCAGTGATTAAAGGGAAGGATATATGTAAAGCACTTGAAATAATGCCCTGATCAATAATTTTTAGCTATTATGTTGACCACAAAGCAAGCAAGATTGAAGAAATAAGATCTAGAAGTTGAGGCTGGAAAAGTTCCCAGAAGCAAGATTTGTATAATGACAAGAGCCTGAAGTAACAGAAGTCAGTTTACGATGAGACAGGGGGGAAAAAAATGAATATTATTCCACAAAGTCAGCACAAAGATGCGAACAGTCTTCCCTCTGCCATTCTGACTTCTCCTCTCCATAAGCATATTGGAATAGTGTCAGAAGGTAGCATGACCTTCTTGAAAAGTTGTCCATCCCTAGTCAGTGATATTAACAGAAAGAGAAATTATGGTAAAATTTTACTAATCATAGCTAACACCGAGTGATCAGTTCCAATCAGAAATTTTAAGGGCCAGCTCATGACTCACCCTGTTCCCTTCCTCCCCTGTGATAACCATGGAAACACATGTGGTAATGGAACCTCTAGGAGCCTGGCCCTTAAGTGGACAATGTTGAGCATACCCACCCTGCAGACTGCACAGTTCATGTAGCATACAGCAGAAAGAAACTTCTGTTGTTAGAAACCACTGAAATTTGGAATTGTTTGTTACCATGGTATATTCTAGCCCAGTATATTCTGTTCTCGGTGTGCTCCTGGACCAGCAGCATCAGCATCATTTGGGAACTTGTTAGAAATGCCAATTCTTGGGGTGCTTGGATGGCTCAGTCAGTTAAGCGTCCAACTCTTGGTTTAGGCTCAGGTCTTAATCTCGGGGTCCTGGGATGGAGCCCTATGTTGGGCTCCACACTCAGCACAGAGTCTGCTTGTCCTTCTCCCTTCCCCTCTGCTCTTCCCCCTCAGTTTCTCTCTCTCTCTCTCTCAAATAAATAAACTCTTTAAAAAAAAGAGGGGTGCCTGGGTGGCTCAGTCAGTTAACCATCTGCCTTCAGCTCAGGTCTTGATCCCAGGATCCTGGGATTGAGCCCCATGTCGGGCTCCCATTTCAGTGGGGAGCCTGCTTCTCCCTCTCCTTCCCCCACACCGCTTGTGCTCTCTTTTGCTCTATCTCAAATAAATAAATAAATAGATAAAATCTTAAACAAAAAAGAAAGAAAGAAATTCTTGGGTTTCATCCCATACCTACTGAATCAGAAACTCGGGGATAGGGCCCAGACACTTTTTAACCTCCAGGTGAATCTCACACATGTTAAGGTTTAAGAATACTGACCTTATCTGTCTTCACTAGGAAGAACTACCTAGTAGGAAAGGAAATATCAATTTTTATTCTATGGGTACATATGAGAAAACTGTAGCCCAAAGAAGTAAATTGACCAAAATCACACAATTAGTAAGTGGCAGAACAAAATTTGATTCAAATGTTAGGCTCTTAACCATTTTGCTGTCTCCACTGCCTATGGTAATAGTAATCTGACTTCATTAGAAATTCTAACAGGAAAAGAACAAAGGCTTCATCACAGAAAAGTTTTCACAAGTTTGCATTTCGTTACTACTTTCAAATATTCAGATTCATTATGTCTAAAAAAATAATGGCATCTACAGAAAAATGACAAAGATGCTTTGAGATTAGCTTTAAGAAACAAATAATTATGGTTTACAAAACCAATGAGTTGAGCTTTGTGAGCTAATAAATTCCCAAAGGGATCACAAATATTTTATTCAGGTTAGATATCAATCTGGTAGTTTTACTTGCCTCACAATTTTGAAGTGACTTTAAAGCTGTCCTTCCTTAGGACTATTACTCTAGGGTCATCTATGGGCAGGCTAAACCGACAGCCACAGGGTGAATTAGAATCAGTACACAGCAAAGAGGTGGGAACGAGGGGCAGGGAGATGTAGGAAATGAGGTTAGAGATACAACAGAAGACAGATTGTAGAGGAGAGGATCTTACAGTCTTCTAAATTTTTTTAATTTTTTTACCCTGGTAGAGTAAGAATCTATGATTAGAAAACAATGGATTAAGTAAGTGAAGTTAAATTAGTTTCTTTACTCCAGACTTTTTCATAGTCTTTACTTTGCTAATGAGCCGCATGCTTGTCCAGGAAGTTGAAAAAGTATGTGGTTGTGCTATTGAGAAGATAGTGATTCTGTTAACCATAGTTACAGAGAATAGAAACTGGTGCGACTTGATGGGAAATAACAAATTGGGCTGACATGTAATATTTGAAGTGCCTATGGGGAATATCCAGGTGGAGCTACCCAGAAGAGAATTGAGAAATAAGAGTTCAGATCTCAGGTAAGACATCAGAGATAAATTTGTAGATTTGGAAATCAAATCTAAATAATATTTATGAAGTCTATGGTTATGCTACTCGTTGAAGAAAAGAAGTGAAGGATCGTCCACCCCATCTACAGAAACAGCATTAGAGTCTGAAGTTCCTATTTGAGTTATTTGCATTGTGTAGATTCCTTAGAGAATTGCTCAGTTCTCTAGTTCACTTTTTCCTGTAGATATGTAGCTTGATCCTAACATTTACTTCTCAGACCTTCTTTTATATTATGCAGTATCTTCATGTTTGTATTTATTGAACTTTGCCAACAAACACAAGAAAGAAGGAGAGTAAGCTGGTGGGAAGAGGGGAACGAAGGAAGAGAAAAGAAGGGAAGGGAGGAAAGAAGGAAAATGAAATTCAGAGAGAAAGAAAAGAAAGACAGAAAGATAGAAAGACAGAAAGGCAAAAAGAAAGAGAAGAATCTGTTCACTCAATTTAACTTCTTTGAAGTTTGCTGTGCTTCTGTTTTGTGTAATCATTGTTTTTTTCCAAACCAAATGATGTGACAAAAGCAATATTTCCAAGAGATGACTCACCTTTCTAAAATATTGAGAGATAATTTGACTCATATCTCAAGAATCACCTTTATTTTTCCCTTGCCTTTTTTTTTCTGGAAACAAAAAACTGGATATTTTGGTAATTGAGTAACTTGGATCTTAGCTTAGTTTAATGGCAAATTTGAGCTAATGTACCAAATTAGCAAAATGAATCATACCAAACATTCTTTGGCTAGGCATACTAAATTTCTACTATATAGTCACTCATCTCTTTCATGGGAAATACGTCCACCTTCCAAAGGCCATATGCCATACTCTTAACAGTACCATCGTTCTAATGAAGAATGATTTATCCATTGAACTTGATTGTCAGAGTAAACCATACCTAATTCTAGGGAACTGATTGTAAATGTGAATACTTGAACTTGATTCAGAACTATCAAGTATACTTAGAACTTCAATCAGTTAATCCTGCTGGAATTTTAGTCTCTAAAGACCAAAGTCACGGAAGTATGTTTTGGCTTTAACACACATTTTTCCATTGCCATAGTCCTTTGTTTTAAAATCATTTAACTGGGAACTGTTAAAAAGTCTTAGAGACTTTTTATCTCCTTAACTAATGCTTCATTTCAATTACTGTTATAAAGCCACTAAGTATCTACTTTAGGTAAAGAAGAGAGAATACCAGTTTGTATCTTGTTATTCAACAAAAAATGATATTTTCATGTCTAAATATCTCCAGTATCTTCTGGCTAAAGTTGAAAAGAATTAATATTTTCAAGGACAGTAGCAGTAAGAGCAAGAAGACAGCCTGATATATTGAAACTCTTGATGTTAGTGAAATAAGGGTGAATCAACAATCATTTTAGGTTCTTTATAAAACAAAACTATTTTGAGAAACAATCAGCTTTCAACATGCATTCATGTGATGATGTGTTCACCTAATTTTATTTTACTTTGCAGAGGTTTATAAACATGTGACAGATTATTTAACTTAGTATTTTTCTTGTGATCTATTTTCTAATTTATTACATGGCTATGTTACTTTCTATATTGTTCTATTTCTATTCACATTATTTTAAATCCAAGTTAGGGCCATCTGATTAGCTCAGAGAATGGTTTAAAGATTGTACATTAGGGGCACTTGAGTGGTGAGGGAGAGAGTGTAGATACCCAGAGAGACCAGTCAGAATAGCATGACTTACTAAGTCTAAGTCAGTCATCAGAAGACACGAAATGCGTCATTTATTATAGATGGACATTTCAGCAGAGTACGCTTAAGCCATATTTTTTTTTCTCTAACCAGCAGTTATTTTATAAAACTAATATTTTGGGTTGTCTAGAGAGATAGTAGAAGGATTTGTTTGTGTAGCCATATCAGTTCATAATATTTTTGTAATTTAGATGATTAGTTCTACTAAGTAACATGTAAAAATAATAAATGTATTTTAAAAACATTTAAACATAAAGCAGATGTTCAGATGTACCAAGAAAGGAATAAATTATGAGCAAAGAAAGAGACAACCCTGTGATCGCACTTCCACCTGCTCATGTGCTTTACATGTGGAGCCTCACTGGCAAAGAATACGGTTGTGAGCTTTGGGGCATAACCCAGACCATGTAAGTCTGTTTTCACTGACGTTACCAAAAAACTCATGATCTGCCAACACAGCTCCAAGGTCATAAGCTCAGCTGAGGAAAACTGTTACTCAGCAGGAAATGGAATCATATTTCATCTGGGTCTTTATTCGTTCCTTCTGTAATGATAAATTCGTGAAATAAATACCTTCAACTCAGTATTCTAAACCTATGGAATCTCTCAACAACATAAAAGAAATAAATTCCCTTTTAAAATATTGGATAATTTTCCTTGTGAATAACAATAAACAATAGAGTATAGATAATACATAAAAACTGGGTTGCTTTCTGTGTCTTTGAAATTTTCTGAAAATATCTAAAACATCTCAAAACACTGCATCAAGTGAATCACTGCAGGACTCTTTGGGAAAATTACTCTATTTAAAGAGAAAACCTTATTATATCTGAGTTTCTGTCAAATCCTACCAAATTCCTAGGAAAGTAAACCCAGAGAGGTAATGACGAAGTCTATAACTCTAGCGAATCTCAAGAAATTCTAGGCCAGGATATAAAGACACAAATTGTTGGGGAGTTATAAAAAGAAGTGAAGACACTGTCTTTACAAGTTAAAAGAAGACATGATGGGTCATATTCACTATTAGTTGAGTCCCTGCCATATTGAATTTATTTATTTATTTACTTTCATTTTTAATTTTTTAAAAGATTTTATTTATTGATTTGGCAGAGAGAGAGACAGCCAGCGAGAGAGGGAACACAAGCAGGGGGAGTGGGAGAGGAAGAAGCAGGCTCCCAGGGGAGCAGGGAGCCCTATGCAAGGCTCCATCCCAGGACCCTGGGATCACGCCCTGAGCTGAAGGCAGATGCTCAACGACTGAGCCACCTAGGTGCCCCTGCCACATTGAATTTAAATACACATTTACTGAGCAATTTATTTCCCATTATACCTAAAGGGTGAACATTGAAAGCAAGACTCTATAATCTAACCTATAATTTCCCTCTCATAAAATTTGAAGATAAATTAAAAGCATTAGCTATTGTTATTATTTGCAAGCAGTTTCTTCATACTTTTACTATGTTAGTTACTATAATTTAGCCTGTCAGCTGAATTTATTGTTTACCACCATAAAGAGAAGGAAGGCAAAGTTGGGGTATTTGTTGAGATTTTGAAGTCTGATTTATAGTGTACCTTTCAATAAGGGGGCTTGGTTATAGAATATTTGATGAACTATTTTGTTTAACAGGTTTTTTAAACAAATTTATTGTTTTTATATGTTACTAAAGAGAATAAGTCATTCATAAATACAAATATATTCTGAAACAACATGACTACACAAATCCTTCTAGTATCTTTCTAGATAATCCAAAATATTAGTTTATTTTTTTAATAGAACTGTTAGTTAGAGGGGAAACTTTCACTTGCCTAAGTAGGAACCTAAATGTCTATCTGTAATAAATGGGGCATTTCATATCTTCCAATGCCTGGTTTAGACGAAGTAATGCTCTGCTAGCTGGTCACCTTCATTCCCAAAAAACTATGCACTTTTCTTCAAAACCCATAGATAAAGGAAAGGGTTGATCTTATCTTTTTTTCTCCTGCTGGATAAATTTGAGATTGAGACCCTTATTGAATCTCTATAGCACTCCTGAAATTTGGAGAGGATTTCAGGTCAATTGATGCCATACCACTTCTCAAGATCAACACTATTCTATTTGAGAATGTCTTATGGAAACATCCATGTGGCGACTTTCCTCTTTAAGTTCATATCAACAAGTATTAATTAAGTATCTTTTGTGTTCCAAGAACTGTTGGAGGAGATTTGGAAGACACAAATGATGTGGTCATTGCTTTTGGACCATTATCTGGCCATCTCCTTACCCTAATTTTGGTTTAAAATAATGTGAGTAAGTAGAGACAGCAACATGGAACACAGGTCATCAGTAATAAATCAGAACATAGATCACAAGGGAAATACTGAGTTAAATCATGAGGTGTGCTTATCAAGCTCTGCAAAGAAGAGAATTTGGGGTGAAAAAATCATCATGAATGTAAAAAGCTGATTGTTTCTTGAAGTAGTGTTTATGAAGAACCAAAAATGATTCTTGTCTCAAATGCATTTTATTGACATCCTGAGTTTTGGTTTATAAGGCCATCTTTCTGCTCTTATAGCAACTATCTTAGAAAATATTCTTTAAAGTAGAGGAAGACTTGATGAAGAAAAAATATGTGGAAGATAATCTCTGCTGACATTTAAATATATACTTATCATCAGATGATTCAAACAACAGAAAATATGCTCACCCTTTAATATAACCCTAGTTAGCCACTTTTGTGTATCTTTCCAGAAAGTAAATTCTAACCATACGAAAACATGTATGGGATAATCTGTTCTTTTATTTCAAAACAATGATTATTTTTTTGAATAGGTGATATTCACATGGTTCAAAATTTAAAAGATACCAACAAATAGAGAGTGAAAATTCTCACTCTGTCCTTTAGCAACCCATATTCCTATCTTTGAGGAAATTCGTGTACCGGTTGTTGTGTATACTTTCATTTTTTTTTTAAAGATTTTATTTATTTATTCGACAGGATAGAGACAGCCAGCGAGAGAGGGAACACAAGCAGGGGGAGTGGGAGAGGAAGAAGCAGGCTCCTAGCGGAGGAGCCTGATGTGGGGCTCGATCCCATAACGCCGGGATCACGCCCTGAGCCGAAGGCAGACGCTTAACCGCTGTGCCACCCAGGCGCCCCAGTTGTGTATACTTTCAGAAACATTTTATGAATGTTCAAGCAAATATATCTATGCCTGGTATAATCTCATAAATATCTGAATGTGACATTTTTTTCCATCTTCTTTTGATAACAAGTAGGGTTTCTTATAACTCTTTATCGGCTCTAGACTAGCTTCTAGGTTTTTAGTGTTAAAGCTCTTAATCAGCATCTTGTTCCTTCACATTCCTCCATATACCCAAGAGGAAAAGAAATGTGAAAACAAAAACAAAACAAAAAAACTTGTATACATTTTCTTTATAATGTATTGGTAATACACAATTTGAACAGCTCTACAAANTATATATAAAATCTGAACATTTTAATTGACCCCAAATTTAACAAGTCCAGGAGACTTATGTGTACTAAAAGAGATAATGTTCCCTACAGTTTCATTAATCAGTAGCATATATTTAGATAAAATTAGATCAGATTTGGAATTTTGTGTCTAGTTCTGGGCACTGTCATTTCAAAGGTATATTGGCAACATCATACATCTGAAAGAGGCTTATCTAAATTAAGACCTCCTGGGAAACCTGATTATTTGTGGATTGCTTTATGGGACTAAAAAGCTCGGTTTTAGAGTAGATGAGCAGGGAGAAGAATATGTAAATGAGCTTCAACTACGTAAAGGGCTCTCACACTGAGGACTTATTGGATGGATTCTGAGTTACTTCAGAAGGACTATTTGACAGGGAGTAGCTATCCCAGAAAGTGATGGTCTTCAGAAGCTGAGATTGTTAACTAATTTTTGTCCCTAGAAACAAACGAGAAATAGCCAACTCTTTCTTAGTCAGGGAAACAAGAGAACACTCAGGTAATGCAAGCGGAAAAGGGTTAAAAAGGAAACTAGGACCAGAGTATGAGGACCTAATAGGTCACCCTTCTACCCCCACCACCAAGTCTCTTTCTCAAGATCAGGCTTAAGCTCTCATCTTCTTCATACTAAACTTCTGAACTGTCTCTGAGAATATGCCTGACTTCTCATTGTCTCTATTATTATCCTAATTGGAAACTCAGTTAACAGTGGGATTGTTGATGGTGCCAGTGCGAGGTGTGACTGTCATAATTTCCCACTACGATTTGCGCTTGGAAGGCATCCAGGTTGATAGCTCATGTCATCTAGACTTCCCAGTGCTGTAAAATGATTTTGACTTCATCGTGGCATGGCAATGGATTTATCATCCTACAAGCAAAAACAAAAGTGTGATAATCGTCCTTAATGTGCTAGGAAAATATTTATGGCACTTTTAAGACTGGAAAGTCTGCATTTAAAAGTACTCGAGCATGAGAGGAAATGAAAGGATATGCTAAAATTATGTGAAGGCGTGGCTTATCTCTGAGGGAAAGGTTTTATGAGCGAAGTCTGCTCACCACAGCTGGATCGGCTTGGAAAGCATCAAGAGACGGGAAGAATGGAAAGTCAACAATCATGGAATGAGGTTGGGGATCTCCAGGGTAGAATTAGGAGCTACAACAGGAAGCGTTTTTGTACAAAAGGAAGTTTTGTAAATGATTTTGACATTGATCATGGGATTTCAAGAAGTTTAATTTTATTGGATCATAAATTGTGCAAAAGTGGAAAAGATTCATAAGTTTGGTGGCTCTGTGGTCAGTGACTATACGATCTTAGATGTTAAATCTGCAAATTAAGTCATGTAGATAAAATCTTCAACTTTAGAAGATTTTTATTTTTTGTTATTTATAGGTTTCAACAATGTATAGCTCCAGAGGTCAGAATATAGCTCTCTTATTGTGCATTAACTTGGGTTCTTTTTAATTATCTGAAATTACCTCATTATTTAAGACATCCTATTTTAAATTATTGGATCAAATATAACTTGTAGATCTTGTTGGAAAATTAAATCTATTTCAAATCAAAGGCACAGTATAACTTCAAATAAGAAAACAATATATGACATTAGCATCTGCATAGGGTTCTGCCACATGTATCAGAAAAGCATAGTTCAGTACACGCACCTCAGGTGCTTTTCAACTAGTAACCCAGACGTTTGGCCTACAGGACATCAAACATCCAGTTTGTCTAAATAATTGATGCCTTACTAAAATGACCATGTTCTTCAATTCAGGTGTGTTCTGATCATTTAATTTCGGTGTCACTATATCTATATGGATACAAATAATATTTTTTGCATAAAAATTTATTGGGAGGCCTTAAATTATTTGGCTATTTTAGTGCATACCTGAAACTCCACATTTTACTTTATCCTGTAGATCCAGTTTTTATTTCCTCTTATTATGTACAACCGACAGGATGTTTACTAAGCACTAAAGAGACACGGTGTGCTAATTACTACAAAATTAACTTCTTACATAAAATATCAGGTTAAAAATTAGCATCTCTAATTCTCTTTTCATTGGGTCATTTCCTCTGGTTTTGATGACCTCTACTAAATATTTAAGCAAGTTGCTTCATGTTCATCAACAGTCAGCCACTGTCAAACTCATTAGTGGTGCTCTTAAATAATTATTAGTAAAATGTCACTAGGCTTAAACTTCACTGAACCCAAGTTTTGCTTTTTGTCCTCATTCCCAATCTAATTTGACTTTTGCTTTAATGAGTTCCCTTCCTCTCGGGCACAAACCCGCATTCATTTCCTTTTTGCAGAGCTCTCTATCAATATGTTACTCTTAGCTATAATGTAACCAGTGCAGTCAGTTTGTACTTCATCAGGGAAAGAAGTTGTTTATTCATTTTATAAAAATGATTTATGGATGAGAACTTTAAGTACACAGAGAGCAAGGCAAAAATAAGAGAATAACAGTTCTGACCATGAATGCAGGTGCTGTTTAAAACTCTCCAGTGCTTTGTACATAAAGAAAACTTTTACATGTTGTAAGAGATTTCACATATTTTGCTAAGTGAATTTAGATTATGCCTCTAAGAATACTGTTCCTCAGGCCCAAATTCCCAATAAACATCTATATTCATTTGTAGAATAAAGAAAAAAGGAGGTTCTTAATTACGAGCACAACTGGTGCCTAAAGCATCTGTAGTTGTCAACTCAAAATTCAAACAAGAAATCTGCTTGCATGTGACAAGCTAAAATCAACTCCAAATGATGTCCAAATTGGACAGAGTTTGGATTTTGTCACCATAGTCCCAACATTTCAGTTTAGATTAAGAACAGACTCATTTTCTACTATGTCTCTGGAAGAGATCATTCCTCTTTCTCCAGCTGCTGAGAAAGAAATCCTGACTTATATTAATTACAGTTACACAAGGCCACAACAACAGATACCTACCCTAAGCACAGAAATAAATTTTCCTAATTCTTAAAAAGATAAGTAATATAAATTTTTATTTTTTAAATCCCATTAATATGTATAATTTAAACAATATAATATATTACACTTTTCACATTAACAAATTGTTTATATTATACTGAATTGGACTTAGAAGATATTTGGAGAAACTTTCATTTAGAATAAATATTTTCTTTCATATAGAAAAATATTATTTGTTACTTATTATTATTTATATCTTAATTCATATCTTAAATTAGTGTATCTGCCAGCAAATTTTATTGTTGGTTAATAGTACTTTGGATCACATACCATATACACACATACACCCCCCCACACACACACCACATACACTAATAGACTAAATCTGATCATTGTTCAAAAATAAAAAGTTAGATTTAACACATTCTAAAATTACTTTAAAAAGATAGCCAACACCTGAAGCACAAGAGAAGCTATTTCTATTAAAAGAAAAAGAGGGGCACCTGGGTGGCTTAGTCGGTTAAGCATCTGCCTTTGGCTCAGGTCGTGATCCCAGCATCCTGGGATCGAGGACCTATAGCAGGGAGCCCGCTTCTCCCTCTGCCTCTCTCTCTCTCTGTCTCTCATTAATAAATAAATAAATAAAATATTTTTTAAAAAGAAAAAGAAATGAATGATCTGAAACCTGAGGCCACAACCTAAAAATGACCTCAAAGTCTCTACACTCTTTGCTTAGGATACTAGAACACAAAGAATTCACCAACCTTCCTCTCTTGTTATGAAGGCAAATACATAGTAACCTGACTTCCAAGTGTTTCCTCCTCTACACACTCACACTTAGAAAAGAAAAATAAGTTGACGTTGTTTGAAACAACCTGGAGTAGTGGAAAGTGTAGATTTTGTATGAGCCCTGTGTCAATTATTCACTTCAAGGGGTTGTAAGGATCTGAAATAGCATATAAGATTCTAGGAAGTACTAAGGATGCAAGAAATACTTACTTAACCTCCTCTAGACCCCCCTTCTCCATTTATTCATTAATTCACTCATTCCTTAATGATTAGATAACGTGCAATTCAGAAGAACAACAATGTATTAGTCAGGATATGATACTACAATAAAAAATAGGCCCTATCATTTCAGTAACCCAACAAAATACACTTTTATTTCTTGATTAACTTACAATCCTATTCATTCAAATAGGTGAGGCAACTCTAGTCTTTCAGGATCCCTGGCTGTCAGCATCTATACCATCTTCGAAATGGGGCTCTTAAGATCACCCTGTCAGTTGCTCTCCCAGTTGGAGGGAAAAGTGAACAGCGAAGCACATGGGCTCCCAGCTCTGGAACCAGCTCTGGATTTCACTCATTAGAAGCCAGTCACAGGGCCACAGTTAATACAAGGGAGGCTGGGGAATATAGTTGGTTGTGTGTCCACAAACTACAGGAAGAGAAGTCAGGTTTGGTATATAGTGATCTCCACCACATCAAGGTAAGGAAAACTAACAAAACTATAAATCTGTTTGAACTAAAATTCCAAATTTTGAGTAACTTCTTAGAAGATAAATTTTTGCTGTAATAATACTGATCTTTATTATTACTATGACTGACAAACATGAATACCCAGGTACTACTAAATGCTTGTGAGACATGTGCTTGAGAGACTTTTAAGAGACAGTGAAGCACAACAGTTAGAAGTGCAGACGCCATCAGTGTCTGGACTCTGCTACTTCTCAGTCCGTGACCTTGACTGAATTACCTAACCTTTTCTAGTCTCAGGCGTTTTCATATGTAAAACAAGAATAATAGCCTAACCTACTTCATTAGGATGCAGTGTGGACTAAATGAGTTACACATGAAGCAATCAGAACATGGCTTAGTACACAGTTAAGTGTTGGACAAGTTCATGCTGTTATTATAATAAACACAATGACAGTTCTTGCTCATTAAACTATTTTAATTCTTTGCTACAACCATTTTCACTTCTTTTAGGCCCAGGGAATTGTAAATGCTATGTAAAGTGATTTCAATTCCAATTCAATTAGCCACTGGGTTCAGTGATTTATTCAAGTCCCTTTTCACTTATAAGGTGGAATGAGAACCTCTAGGGTGAATGAAGACCACTTACAGGCAGCGCCATATTCAATCTAGCAGCTCATAAAACCTACTTCCTGCCTTAGCTCCACCCTCCTTACTAGGAAGGAAATGATAGATGGACAGCAGAGTTTAAGAAGGAAACTGTATGGGTAAGTAGGGATTTTATGGCATTCCTCCAACTCTAACCAAATAGTTGTTAGGATGTGGTCATGGGATGAGGAAGCTGGGGAAATAGGTATAAAAGTGGCAGTGTGTGTTGATGATGGGCGGAAGCCTGTGATCACCACTAACAGGATGTAAAACAGGTCCGAGTACAGAAGCTCCTACACAGCAGGCATAGGGACTAAAGTTTTATGGCAGTACCAGAGCTGCTTATATTAATAGCCAGTTCTATCTGTTTCAATCACTGGCACTCAGATAAATCTGGTCTGGACCTCTGTTCCTCTATTTTTGTTGTTGTTTGTCTTAACGGCTTTATTGAGATCTACTTCACATACCATCAAATTCACCCTTTTAATGTTTACAATTCAGAGATTTTATTATATTCACAGAATTGTACAACCAGGTTCAGAAAGTTCATCACCCAGAAAGAAATCCTGTGCCTGTTAGCAGTCACTCTCCATTCCTATCTCCCCATAGCCCTCACAACCACTAATCTCCTGTCTCTATAGATTTGCCTATTCTGGACTTTCATATAAATGGAATTGTGTAGATGACCTTTTGCGACTGGCTTCTTTCACTTACCATAATGTTACCAAGGTTCACCTATGTTGTAACATGTATCAGTACTTCACTCTTTTTTCTATGGCTGAATAATATTCTATTGTGTGGATATACCACATTTTGTTTATCTATTCATTATTTGGTGGATATTTGGGTTGCTTCCACTTACTGGCTGTTATGAATAATGCTGCTATAAAGATGTACAAGCTTTTGTGTGGACATATGTTTTCATTTCTCTTGGGTATATACCTAGAATTGGGATTCCTTGGCCATATGATTTATATTTGAGGCATTGCCAAACTGTTTTCCAAAGCCTCATATTGCCTTCCCACCAACAATATATGAGAATTCCAATTTGTTCACATCTTTGTCAATACTTATTATTGTCCTTCTATTTTATTACAGCCATCCTAATGGGTTTAATGTGATATCCAACTTCATTCTTTTTTTTTTTTTTAGATTTTATTATTTATTTGACAAAGAGAAGAAAGAGAGAAAGAGAGAGTGTGTGAGCGCACAAGCAGGGGGAATGGGAGAGGAAAAAGCAGGCTGCCGTCCTGAGCAGGGAGTCTGATGTGGGGCTCGATCCCAGGACCCCGGGGTCATGACCTGAGCCAAAGGCAGACACTCAATGGACTGAGCCACCCAGGTGTCCCCCAACTTCACTCTTTTGCATTTGGATATCCAGTTGCTACTGCACCATTTGTTTAAAATACTGTTCCTTCCCTATTGAAATGTCCTGGCACTCTTGTCAAAAATCAATTGATCAGAAATGTAAGGGTTTACTTCTGGACTCTATTGCTCTATCTTGCCTCAAATATAACTGATAAGCCCAAAAAAACTGCAGAAAGAGAAAATAAATATAGCCAAAGGGAATTCTCCATTTGAGTATAGTACAACTGGCCAGTTTTGCCTTCCCTGCTTCCCAGTCCCCATAGTATTTGGTAGGCTTTCCACTGGCAGACACCAACTAATAGAAATGGACACCTGAATGTCATCAGTGGCTTCCCACAGGCCAAATTAAATTTCCCTGCTTTTAGTGATGTCCCCTAATTTTCAGCATTACTATCCACCTCTCCTTCAAATCTGGCTTTGTTCTCCTACCTCTCTGGCTATTCTTCAGACTACCTCACTGACTTTTTTTTTCCTCCACTCATCCACAAATTAAAAGTTAATGTTCTATAGGGATTCACCCTCAGCCCTCTCTTTATTTAAAGACTTGTGGTTGCCATCCCGTATCCATTCATATCCTTTTTACATAACAGAACCACAATTGTAGCTGGACGCATTGCTTCAAAGCTAAATGATTATGTTTCCTAACTTCCCTTGCAATTGGTTATGGCCATATGACTAAATCCTGGCCAGTAATACATAATCAAAAGTGTGGTGCGAATCTGGGGAATTCCTTAAAAAGTTAGGGTGTGCACCCTGATTTTGCTTTTCTTCTTTCTCATCACCTGGAATGCAGTTGGGATGGCTGGAGCCCCATTGTCACCTTGGACTGTAAGGATGAGGGTCATACCCTACAAATGTAGAGCTCTAGACATAACTCTAGGTAGTCCTACTTCTGGACTTTCTTCTTTCTTCTCCTTCTCCTTCTTTCTTCTTTCTTTTTTCTTCATCTTCTTTCTTCTTCTTTCCTCTCCTTCTTCTTCTTGTAAGAGATAATAAGGCCTTTTACATTTTTAAGTAATAATCATTTTATTTCTTTTTTAAAGGATCTATTTATTTATTTTAGAGAGAGAGTGTGTGTGTGAGCAGAGGGAGGGGCAGAGGGAGAGGAGAGAGAGAATCCCAAGCAGACTCCATGCTGAGCACAGAGCCAATGCAGGGCTCAGTCTCACAACCCTGAGATCATGACCTGAGCTGAAACCAAGAGTCAGTCGCTTAACCAACTGAGCCAACCAGGTGCCCCAAGTCATAATCATTTTAAATTTTAAAAGTTCTTTTAAAATAACACCACTAACACCATGCAGTACATTACATCCCCAGGACTTATTTATCTTATAACTGGAAGTCTGTACTTTTGACCACCCACCCCCAAATCCCACCTCTGGCAACGACTAATCTATTCTCCATATCAGTGAATTCACTTGTTTTTAAATTTTATATTCCACTTATAAATGATATCATACAGTATTTGGCTTTCTCTGATTTACTGATTTCATTAGCATGTCCTCAAGATCCATCTATTTTGTAACAAATGACAGGTTTTCCCTTTTTTAATGGATGAATAATACTCCATTACGCACACACATACCCCCAACATCTTCTTTATCCATTCGTCTGTCAGTGGACATGTTACTTGCTTCCATGTCTTGGCTATTGTAAAAATGCTGCAATGGACATGAGAGTGCAGATAACCTCTCTGAGATAGTGAATTTATTTCTCTTTCTAAATCCAGATGATATGGTAGTCTTTTGTTTTTGTTTTGTCTTTTTTTTTTTTTTTTTTTTTGAGGAGAGTCCATACTGTTTTTCATAGTGGCTACACCAATTTACATTCCCACCAACAGTGCACAAGAGTTCCCCTTTCTCCACATCCTTGGCAACATCTGTTATTTCCTGTCTTTTTTTATAGGTTTTTCTAACAGGTATAAGGTGATATCTCATTGTGGTTTTGATTTGTGTTTCCCCGATTAGTGATGTTAAGCACATTTTCAAGTACTTGTGGGCCGTTTGGATGTCTTCTTTGCAAAAATGTCTATTCAAATCCTTAGCCCATATTTTAAATCAGATTTTTAAAATATTCTATTGAGTTGTATGACTTCTTCACATGGATATTAACAATTTATCAGATATATGATTTGCAAATATTTTCTCCCATCCCATAGGTTGCCTTTCATTTTGTTGATTGCTTCCTTTGCTAGGCAGAGCTTTTTAGTTTGATGTAGTCCTACTTGTTGATTTTTGCTTTTGCTGCCTTTGCTTTTAGTGTTGAATCCAAAAAGTCATTGCCAAGACTGATGTCAAGGAGCTTACCACTTATATTTTCTTCTAGGATTTTTATGATTTTAGGTTCAAGTATTGAATCTATTTTGAGTAGACTTTGTGTATGGTATAGGATAGTGGTCCAGTTTCATTCTTTTGCATGTGGCTGTCCAATTTCCTCAACACTATTAACTGAAGAAACTATCTTGTTCCCATTGTATATACTCAGCTCCTTTATCATAAATTAATTGACTGAATATGCATGGATTCATTTCTGGGCTTTCTACTTTGTTCCATTGATTTATGCATCTGTTTTTATTCCAATACCATCCTGTATGAACATTTTAACAATATTAATTCTTCCAATCCATGAGCATAAAATACCTTTCCATTTATTTGTGTCTTCTTCGTTTCTCTCTTCAATGTCTTATACTTTTCCATGTTCAGGTCTTTTACCTCTTTGTTTAAATTTATTCCTAAGTGTTTCATTCTTTGTGATGAAGTTGTAAATGGGATTGTTTTCTTAATTTTTCTTTCTGAAATTCCATTATTAGTGTATAGAACTGCAACCATTTTTGTATATTAATTTTGTTTCCTTTACAGTGTTTATTATTTCTAATAGTTTTTTTGGTGGAGTCTTTAGGGCTTTCTATATATAATATGTCATCGGCAAATAGTGACAGTTTTATTTCTTTTACTCTTATTTGAATGAATTTTATTTCTTTTTTCTTGCTTAATTGCTCTGGCAGGACTTCCAGTACTATGCTGAATATAAGTGGTGCAAGTGGACATCCTTGTCTTGTTCCTGATTTTAAAGGAAAAGTTTTCAACTTTTCACCACTAAGAAGGATGTTAGCTGTGGGCTTCTCATATATGACCTTTATTACGTTGAGGTATGTTTCCTCTATAACCACTTTGTTGAGAGTTTTCATCATGATTGGATGTTGAATTTTGTCAAATTCTTTTTCTGCATCTATTGAAATGATCATATAATCTTTATCCTTCATTCGGTTAATATGGTGTGTATTACATTGATTTGTTGAACATCCTTGCATCCCTGGAATAAATCTCACTTGAATCATGGTGTATGATTCTTTTAATGTACTTGAATATGGTTTGCTAATATTTTCTTGAGAATTTTTGCATTTATATTCATCAGGGATTTTGGTCTGCAATTTTATTTTCTTGTAGGTCCTTGTCTGGCTTTGACATCAGGGTAATGCTGGCCTTGTAAAATGAGTTTGGAAGTATATTCCTTCCTCTTCTATTTTTTGGAGAAGTTTGAGAAGGATTGGTATTAATTATTCTTTAAATGTTTGGTAGAATTCACCAGTGAAGCCATCTGGTCCTGGACTTTTATTTGTTGGGAGGTTTATGATTACTAATCCAACTCCTTACTAGTAATTGGTCTTTTCAGATTTTCTATTTCTTCATGATTCAGTCTTGGTAGATTGTATGCTTCTAGGAATTTTCTACTTCTTCTAGGTTCTCCAATTTGTTGGCAGATTTTTAAAATTCTATGTAGTGTACCTAATTATAATTGATAAATCTTCTAATGCTATATATTCATCAATTACTAAACAAATGTTTATTGAGTATCTATCACCCATCAGATACTTTGCCAGGTGTTTTGGTGATATAGTAACTGTCTTCTTGAAGTCCACAGCCTAACTGGGGATACATAACACATATGATCATATAAGACTCCAAATGATAATTTCTATATTAATAATATTACAGAAGATGATAGGTGGTAGAGAAATTGATTCCATCAAGAAAAACTTTCATAGAGAAGGCAATATTTTTTGAGATTTGAGAGTTTGTGAATAAAAAAGGAAAAATCATCCTAGAGGATGCAGTTCATATGTGCAAGTTTGTGTTTAGTTAAAAAAAAAAGATTTATTAAGTATGGTAGAGAATAGGGCAGTGCATGTATGTGTCTGAGAGAGAAAGAAAGAAAGAGAGAGAAGGAGGGAAAAAAGACATATTCTGAGAAGGAGCAAAGGAGGAGAAGGAAATCAGGGGAAGAAAAGCAATGGAAGATTTGAAGGAAAATAGGAGTTTGGGGTCCTACATGTCAAATCAAGAATCTGAGTTTCAGTTTATCAATCAGAAATAGAAATATATCCCAATCCTTATGCCAATTCTACTTTGGCTGTTTAAACTACTATGTTGAGAAGAATCCTGAATTTGCACCTACGATCATCAGAAAACAGTGACATAATGTATTATAATACATGCATGATGATTAATTTATGTATCTATTTGGCTGGGCTGCAGTGCTCAGATGTGTGGTCAAACATTATTCCAGATATTTCTGTGAGGGTGTTTGGATGAGAATTACATTTGAAAGAAAACTTCTTATAATTTCTCACATATTAATACTCTATCCTCCTGTATTAGGGTTCTCCAGAGAAACAGAACCAACAGGATGTGTGTGTGTGTGTGTGTGTGTGTGTGTGTGTGTGTGTGTGTATGGAGAGAGAGAGAGATTTATTTTATTTATTTATTTTAAGAAATTCACTTATGATTGTGGAGGCTGGAAGTCTGAAATCTGCTGGGTGGGCCAGCAGGCTGGAGACCCAGGGGTGAGTTGATGTTGCAGTTCAAGTCTGATTATCTGTAGAATTCCCCCTTACTCAGGGGAGGTCAATCTTTTATTCTATTCAGGCTTTCAACTGATTGGATGAGGACCACCCACATTATGGAAGGAAATCTGCTCTACTCTAAGTCCACCAATTTAAAGTCTCACACAGGGGCACCTGGGCGGCTCAGTGAGTTAAGCATCTGCTCTCGGCTCAGTTCATGATCTCAGGGTCCTGGGATCCAGCCCCACATCAGGCTTCCTGCTCAGCGGGGAGTCTGTTTCTCCCTCTCCTCTGCCCCTCCCCCTGCTCATGCTCTCTCTCTCCTTCTCTCTTTCTCAAATAAATAAATAAATAAAATCTTTAAAAAAAAGAGTTAAAAAATAAAGTCTCACATAAATGGCCACTGCCTCATCTTCTGATAAAAAGTGAGTTTGAGTGGGAAGATGGCTTCTAAGAAATATTGATGGTGCCACCTTCCAAAGATATTTAGCCTCCAACCACTTTTCAGCCCCTTTGCCTGTATATGCTAGCACAGACCTCCTTCGTCTCTTCTCCCAGATCCTGTACTATCCCCCTACTAGTCCTTCTTCTTTTTCCCTTGCTCCTCTAATGGATACTCTCAAAACTACTACAAGAGGCACTTCTGAAATATAAATGGGATCAATTTACTCCTCTCTTCAAACTCTTCAAAGACTCCCCACCTGAGCAAAAGACAACATTGTCACAGTGGTCTATGAGGCCATGTAGAGTCTGTCCCTACCTCAACTCTGACTTTACATGCTCATTCAGCCACACTGTCCTCTGCCATTCCTACAGACCCATTTGGCACAAATCAGGGCCTTTCACACTGGCTATTCCCTTTGTGTGAAATGCTTTCTGCCCAGAGGGCTACAGGGCTCACTCCCTCAAGTCTTACAAGTCTTGGGGTAAATGCCACCTTCTCAATGAGTACTACTCCACATACGCTATTTAAAATGGCACCCTTTCATTTCCCTATTACCTTGTTTTCTTTCTTCTTTCTCTTTTCAATAGCACTTAAGAATATACAGGTGCTTATTAACTATTCAGTGAGTGAATACAGATTACAGCTTTAATTTGACCTTTTTCCAAAGGCTTGATTTAATTGCCTGGTCAAGGACCTTAAAGGGACATGTCTTAACACCTGCTAAGGCTATAGTTTTGACATAGGAACAGTTGACTTTTTTTACCCCTGTAAGGGTGCAAATTATAGGACTCTCAGTGAAAGCAGTTTTGGGCCACAGGTAGAGAATTCTTCTTTAAGCAAAGGAGAAAATCTTCTGCCTTTCTATTTCTGCTTGAAGACTATCTAAATCCTGCTCCAATGTCTCTATCTTAGGAATTCTCTAAAAGTATCTAGAAGTATCATGTCGCAGGTAATGCTCTCACTTTCTGAATTTGTTGTGCTTTTCCCCTCATGTTCTGGCTTCAGTCCATAGGTGGTATGCCTTCCAAGAGGATAGCTTGTCTATGCTTTACTATTACATTACAGTGGTCACTGGCTGTCTAGACCGCAGTATCTGTACCACCCATTATCCAACTGTCTCCATTATGCCCCTGGCATATTTTCGTTTTTATTATTGCCACATTCAACTTCCAGTAGTAAATCCTACTATACAGTTTGGAATGTCTGGCTGCACATAATAGAAAAAAAAAGATACTGGCTTAAACAAAATAGAAGTTTATTTATCTCTCATGAAACAGAAGGCATAGAGACCCAGGCTTCTTCCAGTGCTCAGCTCCTACAAAGTGAAAGTACAGCCTTCATTCTTATGATCCAAGCAATAAGCTGGAACACCAGCCATATCCTTCTTTTTCTAGGTAGTGGAGTAAGGAAAGGGGCATGAAAAAAAAACAACTCTACTGTTAATGAGAATTTTAGAAATTCACAGGCAACACTTATGCTTATATCTCCTTGATTAGATATGTCATGTGGCTACACCCAGATTCAAGGGAGGCTGAAAGATGGAATCTTTACCATAGAGGTAATATATCTAGCTAAAAATCAGGATTCTAGTTTCTAACAAAGAACGAAAGAATAGATATTGGGACAACTAGCAAACTCTACCGGGTAAATCAACCCATTAACTTTTTAAGAAAGGAAGGTAGACAATAAAATGATATTCTAATCATTTCAATCTGGAAGACTCACCAAGCATTGCTGCATATCATCCTATAATTTTGAGAATTATCTATGCTAGAGTATGCACTTAGCCTCATAACATGTTGCTAAAAGACCAATAACCAAATGAGACACGACATCCAGCTGGACCTCTTCCATCCATCACAGAGTGTAGTGTGGTTCACGTCAAACAAAATGTTCAGATAGATTAGCAAAGTTGTTATTCACTTGAACTGAAACGTGGAGAACATAACATACAGTGTTAAAACACTGCTCTTGACACAGTTCTCCACTCTCCATTCCAACTTAGGAAAAAATGCCAAGCATCATGTCCTTTGCCTTTGGTTAAATATCATATTTTCCTGAAATATTGAAAGGAATGAGTATAAATGAACTTTAAAACAAAACATAAAATTAAAATATCTAAAGTGGTTACACATTATTTGTAAAAGTATGCTGTGGAATTAAGGAGTATTGGCAGAAAATGTTTAATTACCTCAACTCTTCCATAAAGCTAAACCCAACTTGCATTTAAGAATCAAAGAAATTCCAAAAGTCAACTAATTCATTGTCAGAGACTCAGATCCCTGAGAACGGATCACCTTTCTGGCAGATGACAAATGCAAACCTCTGATGCTGGGTCGGAGTCTGTTCGCCTTTAGTTGGCTTCCTTAAGCTACGCAGGTGCTGCGTGAGGTTGAGGCTCCCTTGCCAGTGTTCATATTCTGGCTGAACATTCATTACAGTTTAAGGACAACCCACTTAGAGAAAATGAGATGGGCTCCGCAAACGCAGGCAAGCCTTGTAAAGATAAACGAGTCTGCACGCTAGCTTTCACCTGCTGTTTCAACTCGGAAAGACAAACAAACCTACGGATTGCTGCTAAGGAGGACTTCTAAATTGCCAAGGAGAAAACAAGTACCATAAGCTCAATGGAAAAGCAGTAATATCCAAAGAAAATTTTTAAAAAGAAGAAAAAAAATTCAAGAAATGAATGACACTGGATCAAATCTGAAAATTGTGAGAGATTAATTTGGGGTAAAAATAATTCAACTGCCATTGTGAAAAACAGAAACTTCAACTGTGAAAAACAAAGACTTCTAATAAGCATACTATATACTGGAGATGGGCTGAATATTTTTCATGGTCAAAATATATTTTTGAGCACAGAGGACTGATTCCTTTAAGGTAGCAAAGTCTGTGGAAAACAATACATGGATTTGTACAGTATTTATCACCTACAATGCCTTGAGAAGGTAACAGGAAAAGCAACAGACCAGCATCATTGAGAATTCTTTTCTCAAGAGTACAGAGTAAATTTAATCCCTTGATACAGATTTAAATTCTATTTTCCCTTCCTTGTGTGAGGTAAAATCTCCTCATTAATCTCTCCTCAACTCTTACCCCAATCAAAGTAGAACTAGTAAACCACACCTCCACCTTGGACCCAGTTCTCTGGGTACAAAAGTATATAGTCCTAAACAAGCAAGACAGTGACACATATGATATCCCGTGATACTGTCAGCTGTTGATTCCATCTTTTTAAATGATTATACACTTATTTTGATTTTCTATTTATTTGTAAGTCAATTTTGACACATTTCAGAAAATGATTTATCTTATCTAAGTTTAAAATTTTTTCAACATTAAAGTTTTTACTGCATATTATGTAACATTTCCAGTATAGTTTTTCCCTATTTTTATTCCTTATATTGTTAGTTGTGTGTGCCCTGATTAACACTGCCAGAGTTCTGTTTAATTCGTGTAGTTTTCAATAAATTAATTTTTGTTTTGTTGATCATTCTTAGTGTCTTTTCATCTAGTTCATAAATGCCTGATTTCATTATTATTTCCTTCTTTTTACTTTGTGTATCTTAAATACTTTAAAAATATTTTTCTGTATATTATGTTTTGACATCTAAAAAAAACCCTTTCTGTTTGAAGAGAGACTGCCCCTTCCCTGGGCGAGCCATTTCTTAAAGATAGCAAAGGACCCAGCAAGGAACACGACCTTGATGTGCAAACTATCCAATTCCAGAGCCAAACTGCATCTCTCTGGCTCTTACACCCCAGAGGTACTTACTATTCCCCCTCCTTAACTGATCTGGGGCTGGACACCAGGCAACTGAGGGAGCACTGCAACAACCCAAAGCCTTCCAAAATTATTCATCCTAGCCAGTCCTAAACTGTTCACCCTGGCTTGCCTTGTCTTTCCCTCGGAAACCCCAATAAAGGTAGGGACAGAAAACTCCCCCTGAACCCTGCTTCTGTCTCCTGACCGTCTCAGTGTCTCTCGCATGTGGTCCTGCAGGTGCAGTGCCTGCTGCTTCCAGGACCTGTGAGTATAATAAATGTTGTTATCTCCTGAGCCTCTCCTCTTCTTCTCTTGAGACACACCTGCCTATCTCATAAAAGACTACAAAATAATTTGGGCTCATTTCAATTTTATTTTTCCAAATCCTTAAGATACATCCTTCACTTTTCAATATTTATAGTTTATCATTTTGTAATGTAACTGTCTACAGCTATACACTTTCTTCTAACCACCAGTTCAGCTACAGTCCACAGTTTTGATATGTAGCAAGTTCTTTATCCTTTACTTAGTATTTTCTAGTTTTTATTGTGACATTTTCTGTAATTCACTAATTATTTAGAATTGCTGTTTTTTGTTTGTTTCAAATACATAAGGCTGCATGACTTTAAGACTGTACAATACTAATATATTCATATTTGTTCTTTGAGAGAGACTTCTTTTATAGCCTAATCTGTGGTTAGTTTTCATAACTGTTGCATGTGTATATAAGAAGAAATTATGTTCTAACTGATGGTACAGAGTTCTATAAATGCTCTTTTAAAGAAAGCTTATCATTATTCAAATCTTCTATGTCCTTTCTAATTTTTCATCTTCCTGATCTACCACTTACTTAGAGAGATGGGCTAAAATCTCTCACTATTACAGTGGGTTTGTCCTAGTTCTTTCTAGTTCTAGTTGTTTTTTTTTTTTTTTAAGATTTTTATTTTATGTCTTTGACAGAGAGAGAGACAGCTAGCGAGAGAGAGAACACAAGCAGGGAGAGTGGGAGAGGAAGAAGCAGGCTCCCAGTGGAGAAGCCCAATGCAGGACTCGATCCCAGGACTCTGGGATCACATCCTGAGCCACCCAGGCACCCAGTTCTAGTTGTTTTAATTTTCATTTTACTTGAGATTGATATTATTAAGTGCCTGCAAGTTTGGTTGTTATATCTTCCTGGTAAATTCAAACATTTGTACCTTTTGTAGCCCTAATCATGCTTTTGCTTTCATGACTATTTTGTTTAATATTAAAGGGTCTATATAAGCTTCTCTGGTTAGTATTTGACTGCTATATAGTATTCCATCCTTAACAGTTAGTATTTCTATATCCCATGTTTTATTTGTGACACTTGTAAATAATAAATGGCAAAAATAAATATTTATATAATCTGAAAAATCCCAACATTTAATTGGTAAATTTATTTACATTTTTGAGATTGTTCGTATTCTTAGATTAGACTGATTTTTAGAACTAAGGTAGCATTTTACATTTGCCCATTTCATTTATGCTTCTTCCTTCTTTTCTACCTTCCTCTGACATTTCCTCTAATGAGTAGAAAGAGATACACTCTATTTCTATTTCTTTAGTACTTAATATTTAAGATAAATAGAAAACAAATTGTGATGTTTAGTTATATTTCTATCTTCTTCTTAAAAAATACATGGGCTTTGGAATGTCTAAATTTTATTATTACCCTCCCAATTTATATTACTGCTCAGCCTTTCAATTGTATTTCTTTAATTACCCATATAAGACATTTTTATTGCTTGATATATGTATGTGTGGGCATATATATGTAAACACACAATGTTTAGTATATTAGATTTAGTATGTTAGATTTACACATTTCTTTAAATTTGCCCATTTGTCTCCTGTTTCTCACTGAGTCTCACACCTGCCTTTGGGTTAACTTTCTTCCTTCCTTTGTAAAGTTAGTCCTCTTGAGCTGTGATTGAGCTTGATATGTAAATCAGGTTTACATTCATTTCCTCTCCATACTTCTACACACCATTTTCATGTCTCCTATCTATACTGGTGTTGTTGAGAAGTTGGTTATGACACCGATCAGCTTCCTTTTAAAATTAATGGATCTTTTATTTTCTTCTTACTGTTTTTAAGATCTTTTTGTCTTTGTTGTTTGGCAGTTTCCCTGAAATGCTTTCAGCTTTCTGAATCTGATCAGACATGTCTTTCGTGAATTCTGAAAAACTGGTTTTCCCCATGCTCACTCTTCCCTTTTTCTGAAATGACAGTTTAATTTATGATGCATTTTCTTAGACTATCCTCCATGTCTTCTTGCTTCTTTATTTTTCCATCTCTTGGTCTTCTACCTTGGAATCTGTGTAATTTTTTTTTTAAAGATTTTATTTATTTATTCGACAGAGAGAGAAACAGCCAGCGAGAAAGGGAACACAAGCAGGGGAAGTGGGAGAGGAAGAAGCAGGCTCCCAGCGGAAGAGCCTGATGTGGGGCTCGATCCCATAACGCCGGGATCACGCCCTGAGCCAAAGGCAGACGCTTAACCGCTGTGCCACCCAGGAGCCCCGGAATCTGTGTAATTTCTTTAGATTCTTTAGATTTACCTTCCAGTTCACTAATTATGTCTTCACCTGTGTCTATTATTCTATTGGTCATCCTTTTAGTTTTTAATCCCAAAGATATATGCTTCTAGAAGTTCTATCTGGTTTTTATTCGGATCTTACTAACTACTTTTGTAAATCTTATTCCTTATTCATATTTTAAATTCCCTTTCCTATTTCTTTAAGCATTTTTAAAACAAATTTATTTTATATTCTTTACCCAAGAATGCCAATATCTGAGGTTCTAGTGGGTTAATTTCTGCTGTTTATTTTGTTTTCCTTTTTCCTTGTCTCCCTCTCCTGACTCTAGCTTTGATAATTTGTTTCCTCAGACGATTTGTGATTTTGGATCATGAGTTCATGTTTAGCTGTGCTCTCTCTGTGAGAATTGTGCAAGACATGATTTGTATATCCATCAAGAGAGGATTTGCTTTTGTTTCTGTTAAGATATCCAGGACACTAGAAATCCAGAGGATAGTTTTAGGTTAGTTTCTAAGACTGAGTTTCCTAAACCATGCAGCAGTATAAATTCAATCACTGAAACTCTATCAGGGTAGACCACTGGTTACCATTTCTAAAGGGAGAATTTTTCACCAGTGCTCAGACTTATATTATTAATTTCTTTGTCATCTCTTTTTTTCTAAAAGGCACCCGCCTCCCCCCCCGCCCTTCTAACCTGTCACTGAGCAGGTGTCTCATTTCCATAGCCCATCTTTCACACAGGATCCAGTCCATGTTACCTGTCCCAATGTGGCTAATAAAACACAAGCTTCTAAAAGGTCAAGTGCCCTAAGATCACTTACAGATTCAGCATCTGCTACTGCCTTCATATTAGCTCTCATATATACCTAAAGAGTACATAATCAGTCCATACTTGGCCACTGAGAGTTCTTACGTGGTCTTGTTTTGTTCTCTTTTCACCTGCGACTAAAAAAGAAATCTGCCTGCACTAGTGGTAGGACCAGTAAACCAAGAAACTTTGAAGCTATTAGTGTCCATGTTATGCTTCCTGTAGATTTAGTCTGGCCTTTTGAAGGAGAGAATAAGACTGAGGTGCAGAGTGATGCACAGATGAGAGGTGATAACAGTGTCGTGGCAATGTAAAGTTCTTTCTTCTATTTCCTAACTCTTAGATGATCTACTTGTGTCTCTTATTATTGCAACATTCATTAGTTCTCTTCCTTTAATTGCTGAAGAACCAAGTACACTTCTAATAAAATTCCCTTAGCATAAAGTAGTTCCGGTTATGTTTCTGACACTTGCAACCAATGCGGTCATGACAAACACATAATTATTTTGTTTCACATATCTTTTTCTTTTTAATATTCCACAAAGTCTACCTATTGCATGGCAATAGGTATTATTGAATTAAATTGACTTGAATAAGATGGGCACACTAGCTCTGGTTAGAATGAAAATCAACTTTTGGGTTGATCTCAGACTATTTCCAATTGATGACGCTAATACGTTCCAACTATCAAGATCAGAAGAAATAAGGCAGCCCAAGAACTGACTTAAGATAATTTTAGCCTCCAATATGAACCAAAAATTATGCTCCCTTCCACCACAAAACTCATACACTTCCCTAAGATAACCCTGAGAATCAGCCTAGATATGATACAAATGTTCAAGTTCTAACCTGAACTGTCTGAATATCCAAAATTTTTCCTGAAGTCTCTGGAGAGGAAATATTTCAGTTATAAAATAGACCAAAAAAAAAAAAAAGCACATTGTTAAATTGATGACTTAGTGGACACAAGCAAAGAGGAGTGGAAGTCTGAGGTGATTATCAGATAATTTATGCCAGAATTTTCTACTGTATAAAAATACATTGGGGTCTCAAAATAGACATGTGGTCTATTACTAATGATCAAATTTTGGCACTGCTTTTCACCTCTTGGGCATAGAATCAATGCAGTGAGCCAATGGTCAGAACAGAGCTAGGAGTATAGAAATTAAATCTTTATGCTATCTTGGAAGTTGACTCTCACGTAATGAATGTGTAATAATGGAATTCTCATTCTCATCACTTTGCTCCATGCTTAAACTCTAATTTATAAAATGCATCCTTGTCTTGTGATCCTATATAGATTTATCCTCACTCCAGATATTAAGGCTAAGGTTTATATTCTATGCGAATATATTATTCCACTAAATTTTGAAAAAGCAAAGAAAAAGAAGGAAACAATATAAAAGCCAAAATGTATCATTTCAGGATATCTTTTAAGCTTTTCCACATACTAATATTTTTATTTAAATCACAGATTATGTATTTCAAGATAAAGTTTCCCCAGTCCTAACCGAATATCCTCCCACCTCTTTTGTTAAACTTAAGAATTTATCTATTTTTTCTTTTGGAAAATACAATTCTTCTGGGAGATCCACACACTGGCTGTTTTAGTCTTTTGTCTTTGAGAAATGGGCTCCTTCCCAGTGGAAGCCTCTAAAGGGATTTTTCTAAAGGAACCACACCACAACGAAGTGACTGCTCAGGCAATTATTCTAGGAAAACTCTCTCTGTGAGTTGGCCAGACAGGATGAAATTGGATAATTTTCTTTAAACCCTAAAGAGAAGAATAAGACACTTGGGAATAAAAGGGGTGAGGTGCCAAGAAGAATTTCCCCACACAGAGGAAGGAGTGGTAGAGGACCAAAGCAGAAGACAAAAAATGATGTCTCTGTTTGCCCTTTTTAATAATGCTTGCTGTGGCCCAGGACCTTTGTTTTGTTCTATGATTCTCCTTGGAGTTACAGACTTATTTTTCAGGGTAAGATGAAAATAACCTAAATACATACATATATATCCTTCCTAGAAGATGCTGTGTCTATTAGTCAAGGCATTAAAAGTCCAGCACATGTGGTACATTTGGCCCACTGAAAATAATACACCACTGGAACTGGTGAAGTCTATTTTTATAATAAGCAAAATTTCTTGGCTTAGTCTTTCAATATTTTATCAGCTTGCTCAGAAGTATTTCCTTTAAGTTAAATCCTTGTCATGAAGAGTTTTTAAAATTTGGAAAATAACTAATTCCCATGAGGAATTATCATTGAGAATTATAAATATTATTACTACTAAGAGAGACTGCAAAATCCCTTCTCATTTTATAAGTAAGAAAACAAAGACCTAGAAAAGTTTTCAAGTCTACTCAGCTGATTAGTGGCAGGGTCACAGCCAGAACATAAGTGTCCGTGATTTATAGCTCACTGTTCTGACCACCTAATCACCACCCACTATTCTGCTAAGTGGGATATAAATATAGTAATAATTCATGCAATACAATTCTAAATTATTTCTGTAAGGATACTGGGTATAAATTCATGAATTGCAAATTTTGTCATCCTTTCTCAATGGGAAGCATTGATAAATTTGCTTACCTAAAACGGATTTTACCAATTCAGTGCCTTTACTATATTTTATATTTTCTATTTAAACTTAATTTAAAGTCAAAATCTCTGACCATAATAAATACATAAAGAAATTAATTCCACTTCTACTTTGTCAGCAGCACTACAGCCATCCTAACTACTAGGAAAGGTAGATAGTAAACCAATTCTCAAAGTTAATCTTAATAAATTTTGGTTAATGATGAAATAAATCGCAGAGCATAAAATTGTATGTTGTGACCCTACAGTATATATTCCTAAACAAACAACTGACCTGTGAAATAGGTTTTTATTGCTACTGTTTTTCCTAAATTAACATCACTTCTAAGAAGATCTAAATGGGAAAAATTTTAGGTTAGCCTCCATATAAAATAGGAATCTGAATTCTGTAGCTGAAAAAGGGGACGTGATATAGTGATATTAACCTAAGTGACATAAAATAACAAGAAAATCAAAATTGACTGGAAATAGCATATCTGGGTGTTTTTCACAGTTACTAATGAAAAACATACTGTATTTGTGTAAACAATACGCTCAGAAAAGTGGCCTTAAACTTGAGACATGTAGCAAATGAGAAATTTCCCTGGAAATGATAAACATTTGAATAACAGCTCAAAAGTTGCTGAGTATGGAACTTGAAACTGAAAACAAAGCAGGCAATGAGGAACTCTGAGGGCTGGGCATGAGGGACACCAAAATCGAAACCACAGTCTTTGCACTCCAGTTGCCTCATGTCCAGTTGGCAGGCAGAAATGTCAATGTAACCCACATGTTGGCGGGGCTTACTCTCTCCTTTGAGAGTCCCTATAAAATGGGACTAATTCCATGGGGTTTGTCTTCTGAGGCTAATTTCTCATTTTGATATCTTGTCCTTACTACACGTGTTATGTCACCGCCATCTTTCTGTCTGAAAGATGTCTAGATTTTCGAGAGTCACTCGTCTTTGATTTCAATTGAAACATGGGTCACACAGGGCATTTGTAAGTGGCAGGCTTTACTGAAGGTTTGTGGCGAGTGTTACATCACAAAATCAAATGGCAAAAGACTCGATCATGGAATTGGAGAGATCCCTGTGCTCAAAAGCCCTTTGGCCACTTTTCTCTGGTCAATTTTTCCCAGTTACCCACTTTCCTATGATATTCTGCTTCCCCTTCCCTCTAGTCTCAGTCCTGCTTACCCTTCAATCCTCAATTCTCCTTAACCTCTTTAAGTAGTTTTTTTTTCTTTCTTTACTTCACTGGTTTCTTCCAGAGTATGTCTTCATAACCCCATCACTTCCCCTAAAGCAATCTGTTAGGATGATTTCCTAAATAGAGACAGCTGTCTTCCTAAGAGGAACTCCCAGATCAAGATGTTTAAGTAACAAAGGTCTCCCTGGCAACATACATGATATGGTAGGAGAGTGCCTATAAAACTCAGGCTGTACAAATAATGGCAGTGCAGAGAGCAAAGGCAATGGAGGCCCCAGTTTTCTTATCAGATTGATAAAAGTTATCAGTTTATCCATTTTCTCACACAGTTATTGTGAGGATTAACTGATTATGAATGTGAACTCTGAGTTACGTTCTAATGAAACATTTACTCTTGGATACCTAGCCTTGTCTGGTCCTTAACAAGCCTTCAACTAATTTGGTAGGCACTCTCTAGGTATATCATAGGGCAGGGAGGATTTGAAAATATTTTAGAAACAACAATAAAAAAAGCATCAAAGATGATCCTCTTTTAAGACATTTAGTTTTAAAATAGGCCACCATGGGGGTATTCTAGGAAGAAGGAACAAAATGACAAAGATCTATAGGAAAGGTAACACACGATGAATTTATACCAGGGAGTAGTGGTGGGTAAATTAATATAAGTAGATTGGGCAAGCATTGAAGGCAGGATAATGATTTTGGATTTAATTCAATGAATTGAAAAAAATCACTGCTGTCATGTGTGATGTGATAGACAAACAAAGCCTTTGGTGGTATAATCTCATCAGAGCATCCAGAACATGAGATATTAAGAGTCTGTGCTCTCTGCTCTGCTCAAGCAATACCCCTAGAGTTGTTATCACCTGGGGACTCCACACTTGAGGAACACTGATAAACACCAACTCATTCGAAAGAGAGGAATAGCAAGGAAGCCTGGAACTGTGACACATGAGGAGTGACAAAAGGAATGGGGGTGACTACCCTATAGACTAGAAAGTGCAAGGGGCCAATGTGTCAGACTGTGACATTCTCGAGAACATGGTTTGGTATTTTTGACCTTTGAGTTCTCAGTGCCTGCAATGGTTGCTGCTCAACAAAGGTCTGTTGAATGAATGAATGAATAATTGAATGGCCAGCTGTCATACAGAACAGAATTTAAATTCACTCTTTGTGTCCACAAAGGGCAGAGGGTGATGGAAGTTGTAGAGACAGAGATATAGATGGTGGCCTGACATAAAGAAGACTTTCAACATGTACAACTCTTAACAGTGAATAGAGCTGCTGCTAGAACCGGTCAAGTTTCCACTCAAACGCTGGGGTAAGCAAGCTCCTGCTTGAAAGGAGACAACCTAAGCACCCCAGCACTCTGAGACTCTTCAGCTTAGTCAAAATTTTTGAATTATTGGCATGATATAGATCTCTTATAATGAACTGTGAGCATTTTGTTAATATTACTTATGTGTGCAGTAACAAACTGCCCTGCAATGTTCTCTTCTTAAACTTAGTTTTCATGCTGCACTTTGTTCTGTTTCATGAGTCACAGATTCGTAAGAAGAAACCATACATATGGACACACACAGGCAACCTCTACTGACACCGTATACACACATTAGATGAGGTTTCCAATTTATTCAGCTGAAGATGTCAAGTCCAATTATTCAAGCTGAAGATGTCTTTGCTGGTGGCCTCACCACCAGAGGCAGATATAGCATATCTGAACATACCTTCCTTTGCTCCTGATGCTCCTGATGGAGCATGCAATTGTTATTTAGATTTTCTAGCAAGATAGTGCCATAACTATCCCTTTTAAATTTGTACTTATACTTCCATCTTAGAAGAACTATGGCATTAACAGTGATATTATTTTGTTTATTGCAACCTGCCCCCCTCCTCACCCCCACAGTCTTCAACTAAATTTAGCACCAAAAACGTATAACCTCACCTTGGCAAGAAAGCAAAGACACTACCCAGGTGTTGCTGAGTAATACCTGTCTAGGCTTACCACAATTCCCAAAAACCTATTAATTTGCATAGATATAAAAGAACTCAACTCACATGTTTTTTTTCCCAAGGAATTAAATTATCTTCTTTGAACATATTGTCTAGTAATTTCTTAATTCAGTCACTCTCTTTGATAGCTCATGGGAAGTATAGACAAAAGAAATCTTAGCATCCTATGTAATCATGAGACTAAATAAAGAAACCCCAAGAAGGAAGGAACTAGGTAAAGGACCCTAAGAAGAAAACATGAAGGAAATACAGAAGAGTTCTGTCTTCGATAACAAAAACCAAAAAAAAAAATATTGCTATGGACTAGATATTTATAGGTGCCCCCCACATTCTTATGTTGAAGCCTAATCCAAAATGAGATGGTACAGGAGGAAAGAGAGGATTTGGTCATAAGAGTGGTGCCCTCATGTATGGGATAAATGCACTTAAAAGAGGGATCTTAGAGAGCTTTTCTGCTCCCTTTCTACCATGTGAGGTTGTGGTGAAGAGATAACTTTCTGGGAACCAGGAAGCTGAACTCACTAGACATCAAATCTGCTGGTGCCCTTGATTTTGGACTTCACAGCTTCCAAAGAACTGTAAGCAACCAATGTTTGTTGTTTAAGACACCCAGGATATGATATTTTTGTCATAGCAGTCCAAACAGACTAAGTAAGACAAGTCTATTTTACAATGCCTTGATATGAAAGTACAAATGCAATAGTAATTTAAATATGCCTAATGACAGGCATTCTTCCCAAAATTGCCAGAACAAAATTTTGACCCTTTTTTTAAAAAGATAAAAAGCACAATAATTAAAATGACTACCTTTGGACACTCTTAATAGTAACAACTGAATTTAAAAGAACCCAAACTCAGTTCTAAAAGAGACGAGAAACTGGGGCATTAGAGTACTTACCAGGGAGATTTAGGCAGTAGGTTTATGTGTCAGCTGTGGTTTTAGGAGTTATGACCCAATTTTTATGGCATAAAAGTTCATTTACTTATTAAATATTTATTGAATACCTACTCTCTGCCAGACACTGTCATGACTCTCCTTTATTGAATTAAAGATAGAACAAAATCCCTCTCCTAAGGAGCTCCTAAAAAAATCAGACTATTTTGTTATTCCCTCTCATTTTAACCCTAGAAATTCCTGCCTTGAGACATAATCAGATTATATAAAATTAAACAAATTTAAATTCTTTTTAAAATTATATCAGAAGAAAAAAGGAGTTTTAAACAAAATATTAGTACTCTATAAGTTGTTATTTTCATACTTATGCAATAGTTTAAAATTCTAACAAAAATAAATCTATTTAATTTAACATAATAGTTAACAGTAAAAGTCATTGTTTTCCAAAGTTTTCTACACAGATAAATTCTCTCCCTCTCCCTCTCTCCCTCTCTGTCTCTCTGTCTCTCTCTCTCTCTCAGATATTCTCTTTTTTTTCCCCTTACACTGTGCGGAAATGCTGACTTTTATAATGAGCCGCAGAATGATCTTTGATGAGGCAAGGGGGAAATAAATTTCACAGTAGAGGAAATCTAACTCACCACAGTTTTAAATGAATAGAGAAGATAACAATGTATAACACCCAATAGTGAAAGCAGTAAAGAAGATAATGTTGTCTGGAAAACAAAAATTCACTAAACTTCCATTTGATCGCAAGCAACATTAACAGAAGTCCACTGTACAAGGTCAAAATATGCATCCCAAAGAAAATTAGCGGCTGCAGAATGTAAGCAGTTGTAAGCACAAACATCAGACAAACAAAAATGCTAGTCATGGGAGATAATTTCCATAGTGATATGTAGATTATTAAAATATTGTTTAATATAAGACATCTCAAGATCTTTAATTTTCTAGTTAAAGTTACATACTATAAATTTCCAACAGAAGCATATAATTTTCTACTTTTATGTAATGTGCTTGACCATGTAAACATTTTCTTCAAGAAACACCTTGCCAAAGTTTCCAGGAAACATAGGTTTTCAGGTATTGGGAGGCTACAGGAAATAATGTATGCAAAGCACCCATTACAGTGCCTGGTACAGAGCAGGTGCTCACTTGTGGTGACAGTAATGGAGGTGTTGTAGATGTTATCACTAGATAAGGAAAGTCATAGATTTTATGACGGTTGGCTTACACCTGAAACACATATAAAGTGTTTCTGAAACAGAAGGGGAGAGAGGAGGGATAACTAGTAGATTTTGAGTACCATGACATGCTAAGAAGGAAACACATTATCATTTAATTATTATAACCATACTATGAAGTAGGTTTATTATGTCAATTTTAGATGAAGAAAGTGAGGCTCAGAGCCTGCTCACAGTTCCACAGTGAGTAAATTATAGGCCTCTCTGAATTCAGAATTAATTCTCCTTTGTCAAAAGACACTAATTCCTTAAATATGTTCTTGATTTTATTAGGTATTATAGAGTGGGTTTTTAAAATTTATTTAAATTCAATTTAATTACCATATACAATATTATTAGTTTCAGGGGTAGAATTTAGTGATTCATCAGTTGCATACAACACCCAGTGCTCATTACTTCAAGTGCCCTCCTTAATGTCCAACACCCAGTTACCCCATCCCCCCACCCCCAGTCCTCCAGCAACCCTCAGTTTGTTTCCGATAGTTAAGAGTCTCTTATGATTTGCCTCCCTGTTTTTGGCTTATTTTATTTTTCCTTCCCTTCCCCTATGTTCATATGTTTTGTTTCTCAAATTCCATGTATGAGTGAAATCATATGGTATTTGTGTTTCTCTAACTTATTTCACTTAGCCTAATACCCTCTAGTTCCATTGATGTCACTGCAAATGGCAAGATTTCATTCTTTTTGATGGCTGAGTTTTATATATATATATGAACATCTGTGCTTTTTCCATAATTTGGCTATTGTGGACATTGTGGACATTTGTTTGTCATATATTATGCCAAATGGAGTAGTACAAGAGGATACCTCTAGAGAAAAAAGTAGAGCTGAGCTACTTCTGCTATTTACTTACTGCTATTTACTTATTTACTTTATTTACTTACTTTTTATTTACCTTGGGCCTTAGTTCCTCATCATAAAATGGAATTTTCACCCTCTCTCTCCCTTTCTCCTTCCCTTCTTTCTTTCCTTCCCTCCATCCCCGCCCCCTTCCTTCTTTCCTTACACATAATATCAGTGATATTTGAGCAAACCAAGTGAAGGGAAGAGGGAAAAGAAGTAAGGTTGAGGGGCAAAGAAGGGTAATAGAGGGCATTCTAGGCCATGGTAAGAAAGTTGAATTTTATGTTAAATACAAGGAGAGCCACTGCAAGATTTTTAAAGCAAGGGAAGAGATTGCCAGATTATCATTGAGAAAATCCCTTTTACTGTTACTTGAAGAATGGAAGGGGGCAGCGATGAGGGGACAGGGTGAGGGACAAGAGTGAAAGTAGAGAAACTAGTTAGAAGCTGATGTGTTCACTGAAGCAAGAGATCTGAAGGCCTGTTCTAAGAGGGTGGCAGTGGATATGAATGAAGAAAGGAGTTTTGGATATATTTTCAAGGTAGAATCAATAAGGTTACTAAAATGTATATCTAGTTTATCAGAAAGGAAGGGTTCTTAGATTTTTGCTACTCATAACTTGATAAAGCACTGTGCTTCTCACATGAAAGAAGAACAGGGGTTTGAGACGATGGACATAGAAGGGGAAAAATCCAGAAATTCTATTTTGGATTTGTTAAGATGGAGAATGTGAGCTACACCCAAGCAGAGATGTCAGGAGACATTTGGACACAGGAGTAAGGAGCTCAAGGGAGAGATGTAAATTCCAATGGAAGTGTGGAAATCACTGCCACAAAAAAGCTCATATCCTCGGGTTGTGATAAGATCACTTAGGGACAAAGGTTAGAGATGAAAAAGATGACAGTCTCAGACCAAACCCTGAGTTACTTCAAATGAGGTGGTTGGAGAAGGACATCAAGAAAAACAAACAAACAAACAAACAAAAGGATGAAGTGAGCAAGAAGGAAAGCAGGAGAGTGTTTCAAAACTAAGAGAGTAAAGACCTACTAAGTGATGGGGACAGGGGATAAGAAGTAGTGACTCATTGAAGGTGTTAGACGATATTTTGAAATATTAACTCTCTTCTCCTACGGTAGGAAGCAGAGTGCAGGTGATGGTGTGGCCCAGGGAAGGAGAGAGACACTTTTACTTTGCTGGAGGTCATTTACACACTCACAGTGAAAGGACAGCACAGGGACTCTGCACCTCAGGGTAATTCGCAGAGACAGAGAGGGGCACATTATTTTATTTTACAGACTGACTCTGACCTTAGTTTCTTAATTTGATTACACATGGTGAATGGATGATATAGCAAGAGTTCAGCTGAGATACCTGTAGATAAAATCCACCTCCAAAATGCTGGAGATCCTGGTGAGCAAAGGACCACTGGTGATGCAACCATAAAACTGTGAACTAATGTGTCCTTTGTAAATGCCAATTCTAAACTAATATGGACCTCAGGTTTTAAACAAAGTCATGCATAACTTTACTAAACTGAAGAATTAATATATTTATAAAGCATTCATAGTTTCTTCTAGGTTTCCCATAACTTGGAATTGACCTTCCTTTTAGTCCCTTGGGTTCTAAAGTGAGTTGTAGGAAAATCTCATCAAGCCCAGGGACACCTTCTAGACTGAAATTGCCACTGCTCTTCCTCCATCACAGCCAGCTCCCCTTTGTCTGGGAGTCTCAGTTACATCTGGCACCTGGATCCTGTGCTCCTCTCCCAAAATAAAGAGGTATCTCTCAGAATTGATTGGGGGGAAAAAATGAGATACAATTACATACTGCTAGACTGGAGAAAATCCAAAACACTGACAGCACTGAATGCTGGCATGAATGTGAAGCAATAGGAGCTTCATTTATTGTTAGTGGGAATACAAAATGGTAAAGCCAGTTTGGAAGACAGTTTTGCAGTTTTTACAAAATTAAATATACTCATTACATGAACCAGTAACCATGTTCTTTGGCATTTATCCAAATGAGTTGAATATTTTTGGTCACATAAAAACCTTCACATGGATATTTCCAGCAGGCTTATTCATAATTGCCAAAACTTAGAAGCAACTAAGATGTCCTTCAGTAGGTGAACAGATAAATCAACTGGTACATCCAGACAATGGAATTCTGAGCTAAAAAGAAATGAGCTATAAACCATGAAAATAAATAGGGAAATATGAAATGCATATTGCTAAGTAAAAGAAACTAATCTGAAAAGACTATATACTATATGATTCCAATTATATGATATTCTGGAAAAGGCAAAACTAATGGAGACAGTAAAAAAGATCAGTGGTTGTCAGAGTTTGGGGAGGTAGGGGAGGGATGAATAGGAGGAGTACAGAGGATTTTTAGAGCAATAGAGCAACTATTCTGTATAATACTACAATGTTGGGTACATTTGTCAAAACTCATAGACTGTACAACACCAAGAGAGAATCCTAATGTAAATTATAGACTTTAGGTGATTATGATGTATCACCACTATAAGTTCACTGATTCCAACAAACATACCACTCTAATGGGAAATGTTGATGGTGGGGGAGTCTGTGCATCTGTGGGGATAGACGTATGAGAACTCTGTAATTTCTGCTCAACTTTTCTGTGACCCTAAAACTGCTCTTAAAAAGAGCCTATTAAAAAAATTAGATGGAAAGCTACCCTTTCAGTAAGTATTTATTAGATTAGCTGAAAACTCTTGTGTTTCCCTCACATATAAAGCTTGTCATGGCCCTTCTAAAGCATCTTATTTGATTCTCTCTTTAGCTGAGTAATAGAAAGAACATTTAAACTTTATTCTTTGGTGATTCCTAATTCTCCTACAGGCTCTATGCCTCCCTCTGCCCCATACAGTCCCAGCTCAAATTGGTTATAATGCATTCCTACATACTTCTAGGATAATCCATGTTCTGGATAGCACAGTGGTTATAAGTCACTGGTTTTACATTTTTGTAATCTCTACATCTCAAAAATCACAGGTTAAGAGAAAAATGCTATTAAGCCCTAGTTTAGAATGATTTTTAGAAGTTTTTTAAGTCTGTCTTTATTTTGAGAAGTGACTTCAACAGGTCATGGTGGGCCTGAATTCAGACAGAACAGGCCCAAATTCCATCCCTCACTGCCATGCTAAACAGGAAGGAACACATAAAACTGTCAGGCCATTTCACTGAAAGGTCTGTATTGGAGTTACAAAAAAAAAAGAAAGAAAGGAACATTTCCAGTAGTCGTCTGGAAGATTTTATTTCATTTGTTTGCCTTATAAAGTCGTGCTTGGTCATCTTATTAAAAGACAACCTTGCTATAGAAAACACAAACTGCTCCATGAAATTATGCATCAACAAATATTGATTTGCACCAGATTGGACCCTGGTTGCAGGAAGGCAAAGCTGTAGCCCAAATAGTCCCATTGATTCAGGATAGAAGAACTGTGTCTTCTGTCTGTTTTGACTCTCCAGGATTTCCCTAACTTTTCCCTCATCAAAAATATATCAGTCTGTGGACTGAGGTGTTAAATGAATGTGCCAGTAGGTGTGAAGCGCTGGGCAGGAGTGGAGAGCTCTTTGCACTTCCCTGTAAAGTCCTGCCTGCCACTGGCAACCTCGCCTTGCCTTTCCTCTCCAGCCGCTGCTCTGGCTTTGTGCTAATTTCTTTACTAAGCTTTCACTCCAAGGCCATTTTACCCAGTACCAGGATAAAACAGACCCACTCTCTTATCCTCCCAAACATGAGAGAATCAAAATAGATGTGGCACAGTTTGGGAGTGTAGGAGAGGGTGTGTTGAACTTATTGCCTATATACAGCAAAACTGGATGAAACACGTTGACTCCTCAGTCTGGGTCTTCATCTTTCTTGCCTTGAGGAAAGTAAACAGGCAGTTACATTGCAGGGAGCTAGTGCTATGACCAGGGAATGCCACAAAGGCACTACCAAACACATCCCCTCAAAAGATTCTAGGGGGCTGAGAAGGGCAGTCAGGGAGGCCTTTCTTGAGGAGTGGTGACTACACTGAGACTGACAAGAGGGGACGTGAAGGATCTTACTCTTTCCACTCATCATCCCCAGAAACAGTCAGAAAGATGAAGTGACTTTCTCAGGATGAACATAATTGTTAACTAGCAAAACTGGGATTCAGACTGTCCCAGATGGGACAGAAAGATCTAGGTTCAAATCTTAATACAAGTTACATCACCTCCATAAGCCTTAATTCCCTCATTTGTAAAGTGGTGATAAATTAGATGCTTACCACAATGACTATAAAATAATTATCAATCAATCAATCAATCAATAGTATTAATTCTATCATGGTCTATTTCACTACATTGTAAGCGCTGAGTGTGTAGACAGCATGTCCATCTTGCTCGCTGACATTCTAGAGCTTTACCCAATGCCTAGCATATAATAGATGATTCTTACATATGAAGAAATTATTAAGAGAATGGAATGAAAAAACATATATGAAGTTCAGGGCCAGGAGTTTCTCAGGAAATGTTAGCTCTCTTTACCTATCACCTTGTCAATAGGACAGTCCCTTTTAACTACATGATTTTATTTGGAATATATTTGAATACCTTTGAGTGTCATCTGGTATTGTCATCCAGGCTCAATACTACACTTAATGGCTAATAGCTGTCCAATCTACACCCTTTGGCAACAGATTTGGCACGATCCACTGCTAGAGGCAGGGGCACCATCTCAAATAAAGATAAATAAAAAGGAGGAGGATTGGTGCATCCAGGACAAAATGTAGCCCTACCCAGGCCCACATTCTCAGAGCTGTCCTCAGGGGAAAATAGCTACAAACAAATGCTGTTAGTCACTTGGAAGTCCTAAAATCTTAATATGCTTTTATTTTTCTATAATAAATAATCATTTCTCTGACTTTATGCTGATACACTGACTTTTTCATAAGTCCAGATTTCAGCTTTTAAGTGACTGGCTTCACTGGGAGCAGAGAAGCCTTAGAAGGCTGTGTGACTCCTCTGGGCTATAGTGAACAGCATCATCCAAAAGACCGTGTGCAGTGAATGGCAGAATGGATGCATTTTTCACCAAGTGCCCATGGAGACAGCCACAGCCATCATATCAGAAAGCAATTCTGGCCATTTATACGAGAAGAAGTGGCTGAGAGGTTGGTGTTTGCTAACTATCCCCTCTAACGCTTGTTATCAATCTCCATGCCAGCAATTGGTGGCTCAACCCAAACCTGAGTGACAACGCACCCAGCAGCTTCAAGGAGAGAGCCACAGAAAATAAAATAAAAAGTGAATCAAGTACCATTTTAACTCATCTTTCTTTTAATAATGAGAAAAATGTGTTGGGGAGCTTAAAAGAGATAGAGCAAACACATTAATTTATGCCAATGAAATTTCTGAAAATAATTATCATTTTCATTCTAGAGGACCCACATTATCTGATTCCAACATAGGTTACCTCATTTTGCATTCCATGACAATCTATTTTAATGATGAAAACTCTATTCTGTGATTAATTCTGCTCTGATATACATATAAAATCCCTGGTAACCTTTATTTTAAAAGAGTGTGCTCATTGGAAGGAAGGAAGGAAGGAAGGAAGGAAGGAAGGAAGGCTGGTTGATTTGGAAACTCCAGGCTTCTGAAGCAGCACTGCCTATGCCGAAGGGCAAAGCTCCCCTGGCCCTTGGTTTCCAGGGATGCAGAGCTAATGCCTTCACAGGTTAGTAGCTTCAAGCCTGAGGCTTCTCGTGAAATGCAACAATCTGTTGTTTGGTTTCCCTATACATTCCCTTTACAGTTCAGTAGCACATTCAAGCAGAGTATAACTGTAAAATGGAAATGTGCAATGAATACAGGGAAATGTATACAGAATAGGAAGCAGATAACTAGATGGTTCAGTAGGACAGAACAAATTGCATTTAAGAGGTTGGTTTGAAGGATTTTTTTTTTTTTTTTCATTTTTACTCTTGCAGATAAGGTGAGTTAAACAAGTCTATCATAGGAGGTTGAAAAGTTTGCCAATTAATGCATTTTATTCACAGACTATCTGCATACCATCATAAGTACCTGGATGAGCAATTAGATACAATATGCTTTATATTATCAGCTATGTATCAGATCTGCTTAAAATAGAGATTACTTCACCTAAATGAAAGTTTGACAAACACCTCTTTCTCCTAACCAAAACCTAACCCTCTGCTTTTTCTAGAGATTGCATTCCCTCTTGTCTGTTAAGGATTTGGCTCCTGTAGGTTTCCCCTTCCTCTACTAAAATATTAACTTCTTTCTCTCTCCTGGATCAGCAGCAGCAGCACTCAAATCCCCATAGGAGCTATAAAATGCCACATACTGAAAAGTCCCCTCTTGATCCATAGTCCATCTCCAGCCTCACGCCTCTGCTCCTCCTGATAGCAAAAGCCTCTGAGAACTTGTCTGATTCTCTCTTTCTACTGTTTCCCACCATTCTCTCCTGAACCGGCTTTTCTTCTCACATCCTGGCCCCAGTGAAAGCAATCTGGTTACATGTAGCAATGGCATGCATCATATATCCAATAATGCTCCACTCCTTGTCCTTCCTTACTGAAGCTCCTAACCACATTTACACAATTGATCCTTGCAACACTGTCTCGCTCACTTCTCACAGTTCTAACGTTCTCCCCTCTTCACTGGCTGATCTTGATGATCTCCCTGATCCCTTTTCCTTCCTTCCGTTCACCAGGACTCAGTCCCTTGGTTATAAATACCATTTATGTGCTGATAACTCCAAATGCTTATCTCTAGCTCCAATATTTGCTGAGTTCCTGACCCATGTCGTAGATACTTGACCTCTCTACTTGGATGGCCGGTTGAAACTCTGCTCAGTGCTCTTCACCACACAGCCCCCCTGGCTTACACCTAGGAGTCTCTCCTACTGCCTCTCCATCTCCCCACCAGATACATCCATTCTAGCAGGAATTCCTGTCTGTTCTATTTGGAATTTGATCATTTTTCACCACTCCATCGCTGCAGCTCTGGTGCAGGTTGCCCTCATTTGTATCGGGATTTGAGCTAGAAAGCCCTAGCTGGTTTCTCTTCTCTACCCAGAAGCCAAAGGAATCTCTAAAACACGAATTGCGTTGTGTTAATTCCCTGCCTGACACCTTCTAACGGCTTTCTGTCCATTACACTTGAAATAAAATCCAAACTCCCTTTTGTTAACACACAAGGTCGTAAAAGACCTGGCTCCATTTATCTCTGTAGCCCTCTTACACCAACCACTCTGTCCCTGTCCCCTCTACTCCAGCCACTTGGGTAGCAATGCCATTCCTTGAGCAAGCACATTCAGTCCCGCTCAGGGTCCTTGCCTCTGCCATCCTCACTATTTGGAAAGTGCTTCCTTCTGATTCTCCCATGATCCTCACTGGCTCTCTCACCTCAGATATTACCTCCTCAAAAAGAACCCTTCCAGCCATTCTTTAGAAAATAATTCTCACCCTCACTCACAGCCTAGCCCTTTACTCCACTTTATTTTTCTTCACAGCACATACAGCTACCTGAAATTATAGTATATGTGTATTTATTAACATATTTATTCTAATTCTTCCCAATTGAATGTAATTCGACAGGACAGAAACATGACTGTCTTTTTCAAGTTTGGATCCCTAGTGACCATAACAGTGACTGACACATAACGGACATTCAAAAAAATGATATTTTAAATGAAATAATAAACAATAAATTTGGCTAGGATTATTAGTAATTAAATGTTTTTCTTATCATATCCTTAAGTCATTATCAAATCAATTTTTAAATAAATTGGATGAGAAGAGGAAATATTGTATAGATACCAATGTCCAAAATCATTTTAAGAATTCAACAAAAGTTCAGTCAAAATCTGAAAAGATTTTGAATGAAGGCAGAACTTGAAAACAGCATATTTTAAAATATATCTATTTGGGTAATTAAACAATAATATCAAATAAATTTGAAAAAGAATAATGACAGGTCATGTAGAAATGTACTAAGAGGGAGAAAATACTCTGAGGAGACTTGCTTTACAAAATGCTAAATATAATTTAAAGCTATAGTAATTAATAATGTGGTACCACTAACATCACATCACAGAGATAAAGAAAACAGCTGCAATATCTATGAAGGAAGCCCTGGCATATGAAAAACATAATACACTACGAAGTAAATATTACAAGTCATTAAATAAAGGACAAATACATTTTTAAATGGTTTGGGGCAAGTCAGGAAAACTCCAAGTAGGGCTTAACCCAGCAGAGTACAACAATAATGGCAACCAAAGAGATAAATATTGGAAGTAAATTATAAAAGTAGGATTAAATATTTCATGCATCTTGGAGGTAAGGAAGGCCTTCTAAAGCATACTTACTAAAAAAAAAAAAAACAATAACAGTGGCCACATTAAATAAGTAAACAAAAAGAAAGAACATTTTTGAATGTTAAGAAATATGAGCAAATAAAAAAGGCAACTCTCAAACTAGAAATAATCTAGAAAATACTTCTCACAGACTAACGAAATTAATATTTTTAGAAAGCACATAAATCACCCCTACAAATCAGTTATCTCATGAATAAAATAAAGAAAATAGTATTTGTTTTGCAGCAGATGGTGCCTGACAAATAGTTGGTAGACATTCCATAAGACATAAGTATTATTAATAATAAATTTAAAGTTTGTCAACCCTGTCAGGACCCCTCTCACTCTTGAGAGCTTTTTCTGTATCTTCACTTGATACACTTCCATAGCTTAAAAAAAATAAAATAAAATAAATAAATTTAAAGTAAAAACACTAATCTTTTAACAGAAAAGGAAAATGACAAAAACAAGATGTTATCAAGTCATATTAAACAAATGTACGTTAAAACTAGGGCTTACAATTTTCATTGGCAACTAAAAAAAATAGTCAATAATCAAAATCTTGATTATAAAGAGTGTAAATCAGTACACCTGTTCTCAAAGCCCTTTGGTCCATACTACTCAAAGCAATCTACAGATTCAATAGAGTCCCTATCAAAATTCCAATGGCATTTTTCACAGAAGAAACAATCCTGAAATTCATATGGGGCTACAAAAGATCCAGAATAGCTAAAGAAGAAAAACAGGAAGAACAAAACTGGAGGCATCACATTTCATGATGTCAAATTATATTACAAAACTGTAGTAATCAGTACTAGCATAAAAACAGACATACAGATCAATGCAACAGAAGAGAGCCCAGATATTAGCCTACCCATATACAATCAATTAAATCTTTGACAAGAACCCACAAAGGAAAAAGGATAGTCTGTTTAATAAATGGTGCTGGCAAAACTGGATATTCATATGCAAAAGAGTGAAATTGGACCTTCATCTTATGTCATGTACAAAAATCAGCTCCAAATGGATTAAAGATTTAAATGTAAGACCTGAAATCATAAAATTCCTAGATGAAAACATAGGGAAAATTTCCTTTACATTGGTCTTAGCAACATTTTTTTAGATATTTATGGCACCAAAGCACAGGCAACAAAAGCAAAAATAAACAAATGGGACTACAGCAAATAAAAATCTCTGCCCAGCAAAGAAAACAATCAACAAAATGAAAAGGCAACCTAGGAAATGGGAGAAAATACTTTCAAACCACATACCCGATAAGGAGTTAATGTACAAAATACATAAGAAAGTCCTAGAAATCAATAGCAAAAACAAAACAGGCAAGCAAACAAGAAATCTGATCTAAAAACGGGCAAAGAAACTGAATAGACATTTCTCCAAAGAAGAACTATAAAGGCCAACATGCCCATACTCCCATGTTCACTGCAGTATTATTCACAATGGGCAAGATATGGAAACAACTAAAATGTCCACTGACAGATGAATAGATAAAGAAAATGTGGTATACATATCATGTAATATTATTCAGCTTTAAAACAAGAAGGAAATCCTTCCATTTGCAATAATGTAAATGGACCTGGAAGAATATTAGGCCATGTGAAATAAGTTAGGCACAGAAAAATAAATATTGTATGGTTTCATTTATATGTGGAATCCCAAATAGTCCAAGTCATACAAGCGAAGAAGAGAATGGTGGTTGCCAGGGACTGGGTAGAAGGGAAATGGGAAGGTGACTGTGAAAGGATACAAAGTTTCAGTTATGCAAGATAAATAAGTTCTGAAAATAGACTATATAACATAATGCTTTAACCTACAGTACTGCATTAATATTTAAAATTTGCTAAAAGTGTAGAACTTATGTTAAGCATTCTTACACCCAACCACACACACATGCACAAATAATAATGATGATGATGATGATGATGATGATGATGATGATGATGGTAAAGAGAGAGTAGAAGGAAGCTTTGGGATGTGATGGATATGTTTTATTGCCTGATGGTGATGATGGTTTCACAGGTATATTCTTATCCCCAAACTCACTGACTTGTAGGCAATAAATATGTACAGCTTTTTGCATGTCAATCATACCTCAATCATGTGTTTTTTTAAAAAAAGCAATATACTGTATTTCATCTAATTGATTGTAAAGTACAGCACAATTTTAAGTACTACTAAAAAGACCACACCAAAACAAAAAAACAAGCTAGCAACATGAATATGCCACCACTTGTAAAATGCGCTTGAATTGCAGAGATGACAGAAAGAAAAGGTGGGCAACTTAAAATCGATGAGATATGGTATAGCAAAAATCTTAATATAAAAAAAAAAACTCATTTGCTCAGTAATTTCCAATAATAGTTCATTGTAGTGGCAACCCCCTAAAAAACACACCCACATCCTAACCCCCAGAACCTGTGAATAGGACTTTTTTTTGAAAAAGGACATTTGCAGATGTAATTAAGTTAAAGATCTGTAGATGAGATCATTCTGGATTATCTAGGTCACCCTGAATGCAATGACAAGTGTCCTTGTAAGAGACAGAGGAGAGGCACAGGAGAGAAGAGGAGAAGGCCATGTGAAGATGCAGGCAGAGCCTGTCACAAGATGAGGAATGCTTCCCACAGGAAGTGCAGTCCTGCCAGCACCTTGATTTCAGACTTCTGGCTGCCAGAACTGTGGGAGAATAAACTTCTGTTGTTTTAAGCCACCAAGTTTGCAAAAAGTTGTTACTTAAGCCCTAGGAAACTAATACAAGGGAATACTCACTTTTAAAAAAAAAACAGTGATAAAACATAAATGAAGAAATGAAAATGAGAAAAAGGAGACTGAAAGAAGATATATCGAAATGGTGATACTGATTATATTTGGGTGAAATGATCATAGGAGATTTCTATATATTATTTCTGAAATGTTCTTTTCCATATTTTCCCAATTCTCAATGAGCATAAATAACTTTAATAATCAGGAAAAAAATAGTAAATGGGATAAAACATAACACTGAGGTAATTTTTTTAAAGATTTATTTATTTATTTGAGAGAGAGAGCAAGACCATGCAAGTGGGGGGAGGGGCAGAGGAAAAGGGAGAACAGAATCTCCAACAGACTCCTGCTGAGCGTGGAGCCCAGCATAGGGCTCAGTCTCAGAACCCTGAGACCACGACCTGAGCCAGACGCTTAACTAAGACACCCAGGGGCCCCAACACTGAGGTAATTTTTAAAAAGAACATTGTTCTATAATCCATTACTAATGTTTCACTATGCTTTTTCTTTACGTTCTCTTCTAAACTTTGTCTTTATAATTAAATAAGATATTTATTGTCAGTCCAATGAAAATAAGAAATATTCCTCAAAATTTCTCTAGTATAAAACTCTGGAAAGACTTAGTTCTGTATGTTTTCTTTTAAAAAAAATTTAAAGATTTTTATTTATTTACTTGAGAGAGTGTGCGCAAGTGAGAGGGCACAAGCAGGGGGAGCAGCAGAGGGAAAGGGAGAAGCATGCTTCTGGCTGAGCAAGGAGCCCAATGGGGGGCTCGATCCCAGGACCCTGGAATTAGGACCTAAGCCGAAAGCAGACGCTTAATTGACTGAGCCACCCAAGTGCCCCTAAAATGTGTTTCTTAATTCATCCCCATAATCCTTCTTGAGCCTCCTTTTGTTCATCTCCTCCCAAGGTATTCCTTATAAATACACTGTTAAAGTCATTTTAATAAGGTTTAGGCATACTCTATCAAAATCAAGGGCTTATTGCTAGAAAGACTGCATGCAGCTTGTCATGATCCACGCATTTGAATAGTTCATCTTCTTCATAATTTTTTATTTTATAATAAATTATAATATTTATTATAAAATTTATATTTATATATAAATATAATGTATTTATTTAATAAATAAATTTATTAAAATAATTAAAATAAAAATAAATTTTTAAGAAATTTATATTTATTATAAAATCATAATAATTTTATAATAAAGATTATTATATTTTTAATTAATAGAGTATTTTAAATTAATCTATTTTAGATCAGTTTTAGATTTACAGAAAAATTATCAGAGGGCACAGAAAGTTCCTACACATCCCCTCGCACCCCAACCAGTTCTCCCTATTATTAACATCTTGCATTAGTGCTGGACATTTGTTACAACTGATGAGCCGGTACTCACACTGATAAATTATTATTAATGATATAATTTACAATAGGACTCACCCTTGGTATTGTATATTTTGTGGATTCTGACAAATGTGACATATATCTATCATGACAATATGACACAGAATATTTTTTACCTCCCTAAAAATCCCCTAAAATCCTCATATTCATCCCTCCCTACCTGCAAAAACCCCTAGCAACCACTGATCTTTTCTACTGTTTTCAGTTTTGCCTTTTCCAGAATGTCATACAGTCGGAATCATACAGTATGAATATGTAGCCTTTTCAGATTGGCTTCTGTCACTTAGTAACATGCATTTAAGGTGCCTCTCCACCTTTTCATGGCTTGACAGCTCATTTCCTGATAGTGATGAATAATATTCCATTGTACCTCACAGCTTCTTAAATTAGATACATTTGGAGAACCCTTGTAAACAGCTCTGTTGCTACATATGACACTTCCTGACCTCTACATGTTTACATAGTAGTGTCTAGTTCATTAGGCAATAGACACTTTGCCCAAGAAGGCAAACTCACTACAGTCCTAAGGGAGAAGTGTGGCCGTTGCACTAATGTCTAAATGAATTAGTCTCACCTAGATTGTTAAATCATCTCTGTTCTTTGAGAGACCAGTTTGCTCTTTATTCATTCAATAGGGGGGAAAAATAAAGACCTAAAAGAATCCTTCTGAAGGACTCCTTGCTAAAGCGGAAAATAAATGTGGGGCGGGGGGGGGGGGGGGTTATTTCTTGAGATTCAGAAACTAATTTTTTTTTCTCATTATATTGTCATTTGCTAGGAGTCCACTTCAAGAGATTTGGCATATGCTACAATTCCCCATGCTTCCTTCACAAAATAAATTTTGCCTAGAAGGATTTATCAATACTTTTCACACTGTGAAATATGTAGGGGCTTTTAAAAATATAACTGATTTGTTGAAATCTACTCTTGCCTTTTTATTATCATTGTGCTTTGCTTTATTATCATCTCAGGCTTTGCTTTTACTGTCTTGTTTAATTTAAATGTTCTTGAATGACATGGTTCTATATAATGCAATTTCTCCACTTATTCTTTAGTAATTTTTTCATCCTCCTCCACCTTTTTTCCATGATGTTTCTATAATGTTGGTTACTTAAACCTGACAAGCATCTAATGATTCATGCAGTAAAAAATTTATTGGTGTTGAGCAAAGACAAGCACAGAATCCGTAATGCAGGTAAGGGCCAAAGAAGCATTCCATGTACATAACCTTTTTGAAACCATTCCTACCCCATCCTCACTTCCCAAATGAGTTTTAACTTTCAGATAATTCTCCATGGAGCATCATAATAGCAGTTTTAAAACTTCAACATCACTGGGGCGCCTGGGTGGCACAGCGGTTAAGCGTCTGCCTTTGGCTTAGGGCGTGATCCTGGCGTTACAGGATCGAGCCCCACATCAGGCTCCTCCGCTATGAGCCTGCTTCTTCCTCTCCCACTCCCCCTGCTTGTGTTCCCTCTCTCGCTGGCTGTCTCTATCTCTGTCGAATAAATAAATAAAATCTTTAAAAAAAAAAAAACTTCAGTATCACTTAAACTGCATCTCTTCACAAGTGCTGAAATATAAAAGTTCTAACAATGCTGTTTCATGGAGAATCTCAAAAAAATAAGGAACACATTTAGCAGGACAGTGATTTCTAGCAATCAGACCAAACAGGGCTCACTAATTTGGACATAATAAATGATTGAACTTTATTTCATAGTCACTGATAACTGAGGTTTCAGAATTTAGGATTTTATATAGATACATTCTCATTTAAATTCAAAGTGCTACACTATTTGAGCCTGTGAATCTTTTCATTCACAGATTATGCAACATATGGAAACATACATAAGAAAACCTCTACTACAGTCCTATTCTACTACTCCTGTGCTTTCTACAAATGCCTGTTATCTGACACTCTTGTCAGGTGTTTAAAGGCAACTAAGCAAAAACTATAAAAGTACAGGCAGTCCAGCAGTTATACAAGATACTAAATTACACGGAACTCCAGTTATTAGGGCCTGATCTGCTTGGATCCCTAATTCAGGGGCTTGCATAAAAGATAGATGGATGGTTTGGTGACCAGATCGGGAATGGCTGCAAATATGAAGCCAGAAGTAGGGGACGGAGAAGCAAAATCAGGGTAAAGGGAGAGGTGAGAATCAAATTAAGTTAAATCTTCAGTAGCAAAGACATCTGGCAATAGGGGGAAAGAAAGGAAGAATAAAAAACATAAAACTAAAGCTGCAGAAGTAAACTGGATAAACAGGAAAGGTCAACAGTTCAAGTGTGGTGTGTTTGTGTAGGAAGTGAGTGGATGGAGATGTTCATGGTGTTACTTCTATGATGAGGTGTGAATCCAGGCGGCTGTGAATACTCCAAACACCCCAATCTAGCCTATGACATATCTGAAATATTCAAAACCCCAAGTTATCTAGATTCTCTTATCAGTAGTGGTTCCAGATCTTATGTATAGGAAAGGGTTAGGGGTAGCAATTTGGTTGGAAGAGAAAACCAAAGGATTTATCATGAAAATATGTTTTTATGTAAGTGGCATTATTTTCCCTTAAATGTAATTTACAGAAAAATAAATATAACAAACTTTAATAAAGAGGCTCTATTCATTTTATATAATATTTAAAAATACTTACAGATCATATTAAAATATTTTATTACGAGATTGCAGCACTTCAAGATGCTTTTAGCTGCAAGTTACAGAACATTTTGCTTAAATGTTACCGAGTAAAGACTTCATCTTAAAAAATAAGAATTCAGGAGACAAGCAATTCTAAATTTGGTACAACAACTCAATAGTATCATCTGCTCTGCTATCCTGAGAGTATTGCATTTTTGTCCTTGGGTATGTTACCCCATGATCTCAAGATCTCTCCTGAAGCTCAAGCACCACATCCTCACACAACAACATTCCAGCCAGGAAGGAAAGGAATTTCTAAGGCTCTGAATTTTTTTTTTTTTTTTTTACTTATAAGAAAATCTGCCCAAAGAGCCATTGGCCAACTTCCTTTTTGTATCGCATTGACCAGATCTGGGTCATATCTACACTTAGATCAATCAGAAGCAAAGTGGAATAGAACTGCCAAGACTGGCTTGAACTGATGGTGAATCATGCCTTGGGGTGTCTGAAGGGCTTACCTTACCTAGAATCCTAGAGTCAGGATTGTCATCTGTTACCTAAACACAGTTGTGAAGCCATCAGCAGACAAGAAACATGTAAAAACCAAAGCTCCTCACCAGCACATTCCTGGGTGCCATCACTCTCTGCTGTATCAATGACAAATCCTGGCTTCAGCCATAGGTCTGTGCATTTTTATTCAACCTAGAAAAATGAAAAAAAAAATGTAAAAATTATTCTGGTCTCTAGGCATTCAAAGGTGGCAATATATTTTAGATGCTTTCAGATCATAGCTAAAGAACGTACAGTTAATATACAGTTGATAAGTAATTACAAGTTACACTTGGCCAAAGACGTAAGTCTAGAGTCATGACCAGACAAACCTCTCAGATTTTTACTTAGGAAAATGATTATTCCATGGTATGATTTCAGAGGCAACAGTAACATTCACCACCTCCCTTCTTCTGTGTGGACTTTTTAGTATCTGGACTTGTACTTTTAGAAGTTTGTTTCTCAGACCAAGACTGTCACTCATGTTAAAATGTAAGTGTTCGGGGATGGATAATTATTTAAACTCTACATTATTATACAGCAGTGTGAACTAATATTGAGCTTTCTCCTGAGAACTAATTTTGGTAAGTAGAAGAGAGAGGTTCTATGATGAAGGTCAGAGGTGACAAGTTGGAAGGGAATTGGTAGGGGACAGGAGACACACGTTAGAGGAATCAAACATCCACGCCGCAAGAACAAAAGCCAACTTCATACTATAAGTCTTTTGAGTCTTTGTGTATTTTTATTAGAAAATGAGAATTGCAGTATCCACTCTAGCCTAGAAAAAGAAAATTAATTTTGTTCTTTTGGATTCTTCTGTTTTCTCTTGATTCTGATAATAGTAAAATTTTTTGAAGAGCATCCCCCCCTTTTTTTCTTGCATGAGCTTTCCTAAAACTGCTCTACAATTTAGATATGGCTCCAAACCTGTCAAAAATAAGACTCTAGCTATAAATTACACACTAATAATATAATATGATGAGGTAAGGCATTGAGGTGGCCATTTTCAGCATGCAGAAGGATTTGGAAAGGAGTCCAATTATTAAGTCTGAAAATTATCTTCTGGTTAGGTCTTAGATCACTCAAACCTACAATTTTCTCTTTAGTTAATTTTGATAAGAGACTAATAATCTCTGACTCTAAATTTTAACTTATACCTACACTAATATAAACTTCAAAATAATATAAAACCTAGAAATTCAAGTTGAAAATAAAATGCGCAGTCACTTCATTTAGGAGCAACTATGTTAAACTAGTTATTTGAAATTTTAATAAATTTATTAGAAGATAAATTTGTGTAACTGATTTTAACACATGTCCTCAATGTGTTTAGGCTTTTCAGGGACTTCCCCAGTTTTAACACTGACACCCTACATCCCAGGAAATCAGGACAGTTGGTCACACCACCTCTACAGGATACAACAATACTAGGAAACCAAAAGATTGCTGTAACTTCATTGATTAGATACTAATCCATCTAAGTAACATCTGTGTCAGCATGTTGGATAATACAGGGCATATTTCAATTCATACTTCTCATATTAGAACCCAACAAGTTCTTATAAAGCCCCTGAATCAACATAATCATATTTTTCTATTCTGTTACATATAAGAAAATTATGATGATTCACAGAATACCATGTGTATAGATTTCTTAGAGTTACCTGGAACGAAAGTGCTCTGTTTTAGTGCCCAAGACAAGAAAACTATTGTTGCCATTTGAATTTTCTAAGAATGCTGAAAGAAACTTATGCTCAGATTTGTGAAGCCAAGAGGAAAAATATAATTGTGTAATGGTCTAGTGAATCAAGGTAACCATGGACAGCCATACTGGTAGAGCAAGCAGAGCTTACTTTGTGGTAGGTAGCTGAATGATTCTCATTGCCCATACAAACCGCTTGGAATTCAAAACATAATCTTCATAACAGTCCTACAAGTCATGCATTATTATCCCCTGTGGCTCAGTGAAGTTAAGTAACTTGGCTAAATTCATCCAGCTAATACACAGTACAACTAGGCTTACACACAGATCTGTCTGTCCAGATAGCCCATGGTCTTTCTGTCCAGCACAGAGGGGTCTTCTGAGGAAAAAACACCATTTAACATATACAGTACAAATCTATAATATATGTACAAACACGATGGCCATCAGCTCCTTCTGTATAAAAACTCATCGGCTGAACAGTACATGGATGAACCTACATTTTTAGTATGAGCGTGTTGCTGCTGTGATAGTTCTTACTGTTCTTGTTGGTTAGTTGAGTAGAACAGGAGTTTCTCTGTGGAAAGAGCTCTGTGAAGAAAAAAGAGCATTCTGGAGAGTTAACTGCTAGAACAGCAGCAGCAGACCCACACACTTTGCTCTTGAAGTTGTTCTCTGCACTCAGGTTGCTTCTCGCACTTTCTTGGAAAAGGAAGGACATGCTCTGCTATCTGGCATGGAGCACACAGAAAAATCACTCCAGTCTCAGAAGCAGTGGTGGCCACTGGCCCATTTTGTACCGGCACAAATATTTCCTCTTTTTTCCCTAATTTGGAGAAGTGATGGATCTACTGAGGGAGTCCAGGTGGCTCCCAGCAAAGCACAGTGATTAAGGTAATGGTTTCTGGAGCCAGATGACCAGAGTTCAAATCCCAGCTGGACCACTTGATCAAGTTACTTCATCTCGGAGCCTTAGTTTCCTCAGCTATAAGACAGCAATGATCAATTCCCCGAGTTGTTGTGCAATTACCTGAATATGGACAAAATTTAGCATATAATAAGTTCTTTGTTAGTTTTAGCTACTATTGTTCTCCAGTCAAGGGCATATGGCATTCATAAAAAGCCATTTACTGAGCCCCACAATGCACAGTGCTTACGTTAGGCACCAGAGCTACAACAGGTTCCAGACATGATCCTGATATTTAAGACTGTTATAAACCAATTAAGAAGCCAAGAAACGTAAGTAAAAAAAAAAAAAAAAAGATAAACAACAATAGAAGTAGGGCCAGCTACTGTGCTAAGTGCCTTGATTGCTTACAGATATTAGATAGACATTATTATTCACATATGAAAAGCCTGAGGCCCAAAAAGGTCTCCCTTGCTCTTAAACACTATGCATCCCACCTGATTACAAAGGACTGTGAACTCAGTTTCTTCAGTCCCAACATCCCCTTAAGTTGAAAGAGTAAGTACAAAAATCTTGGAGATCTTAACTGAGAACAGGAAGTGCCTGAGCAAACGGGAAGAGCCTGGGGAAGCTGACTCAAGGTCACACACCAGGATCACACTGGCCTTTCTATTTTATTAGTGCTGGCTCACCTCAAGCTCAGGTTCCTGCTCCACAGTCATCCTCCTGTATTCACAGTCCAAACTTGAGGGACCCTATGTGCTCTCCTTTTAATGCCGCCATCACTCACTCAATTCTTTGAGAACTGTCTCCATTTCCCTCAAATTGCTGAGGAGTGGGATGGGGATTCCCTACCATTCCCTCCCCAAACTCCTCCAGCCTTCACAGCTCCTGGAAGCCAGCTCATAGATCCTATGTCTTTCAATTGTTAAATGCCACTCAGTTTAGGATTAAACAGAATAACAAAGAATGAACAAGAGTAAGTAAACAAATATGAGAATCTTAGGAAGTTCCTGTAAATCACGGTCCCTGATTGATATATGTTGACTTCTTTTCATGAAGTTAATGAGGAGGTCTTGAGTGTTTGATTCCCTTCTTCAGACCCACAGAAGGGAGTTGGTCAAACTTCTGCTCGCTCACTTCGCTAGACATTCTTTTAAATGAAGGAACCAACCAATCGACAGACTATTGTTGGTGGTAAAAAACAGAACAAACCAACTCTATCTGAGATGGAAGCAAACTCATTCGGAAGGCTTTGAATGAGTCTCAGAAAAGTTATTCTCCTTCACAAATGTCCTCCATGGACAAATAGAGGCAATAACTGCTCCTAACAAAATAGATACATCACAAATAAATTTTTTTTAAAAAAGCAGGCCACAGAAACCTGAAAGAGCTGAATGTTAGGAAGCTGCATATATCGGACATGGTCTTCAAATCTGAAGCACAAAGCATCAATCAATATTAATTTTGATAACCCATAAGGCCACCAAAACCACTGAAAAAAATTAAAATCAGTCTAGATTTGTACAGCTGATGTCTCTACAGGGTGAATTTTGTGAATAGCTTCACTTTCCTATTTGATTTGAATATATTACTTTTTTTATACTCATTTGTGTTTCCAATAGGATTAAGGAAGCTCAAACTGCATAGATGGATGGAGACCAAAAGCTAAATCTCATAATGATTGTTATTCTGTCGAGCTTAGGAGGCAGAGGGAGAGAAGAATGGCTTCTCAGACCTGAAACAATCATATTTCTGAGAATGATCACTCTAAACACTTAGAAAGATGTGTTTTTGTGGGAAATAGATTAATAAACAGTTTCATTTTCATTCAAAGTAAAATCTCAAACAATTACTACTTAAAAAAAAGAACTGTACTTAAAATGACATGCATTTTATTTTACTAAAGTATAGGACATTAAGCAAAGGTTTGGTTGCCTTGGCGACAAATTGTTGTTACAGATGATGCACATCTCAAAAAAAGGAGATATAAAATGCTTTCAATATATTATGCACATTATAGAAAAATGGAGAAATTAAAAATAAACTGGACCAAACATCTATACCTATACTGTTTAAAGACATACCCTAACTTCAGCAAAGGATCGCTTATGCTACTTTATATTTCCTGAGTTTCTAAAGACCTTTGTTAACTGTCTTGCAATTCACTGTCAACCACAAAGATTTTAAGGAAAGTTTTATAATTTCAGTGATTGCCTGTATGTGTTTTTTTCCTAATTCAATGCCCCACCATTGTATTCCTATTTGCCCAAATGACTTACTAATAAGGAACTAGCGAAATATTATCAACATGTCTATTATTGCCACTCCATAGATGATAAAAATACAAATCTAGAATACGAAGAAAGTAAATGTCTTTCCTTTCATATTTTATCAGAGTCCTTTTAATCAAAAAGGAGGTTTTGAAGGCCAATCTTCTAAAATGTACTCTTCTTAACATATTGATAAACAGCTTACTAAAGAAAAAGAATAAATTTTGAAAATCCTATATGAGAAAGAATAAACTGGTTCATAATTCACATATTATCACAGACTAGGAAAAGGCCATTGAGATGAAAAGAAACTTCACTGGGTAGGACAGTCAAGGAAGAGATTAATGGCAAATATGCAGGTGAGAGTCTTGTCTCTACCTTGAACTTCGTCTCTTGATTACTAACTATTCGGGTAAATTAACATAAATAATAAATACCTGTTCAATTTTTAAGTGTCACCTAAAGAAAACTGCCATCAACATTCTGGTGTATTTCCTTCTTAATTCACTTCTGTGAATTTTTACATACTTAATAAGTGTTTCCTGATGGTACAGCACACTCATAAACATCTTTAAAGACTGCAAAGCATGTTCAACATGTTGAGGTTACTACAATTTACTTTTCCACTCCTTTACCTCAGAACATTTATGTCTTTAATAAATGTTGCTAATACACATGAACCTTCTGTCAACATCTTTGTGATGTAGATGGAGGAGAAAAGAGTCAGAGAAAGGAGCAATTACTACACTAAAAATAATTCTAGCATGTAATGTATGATATGTATTTAAGATCTCATTTTTGTATTGTAATATATAATATAATATGTTTATATATAAATGTTTATACTACTTTCTATTCTATTTTATAAATAAGGGGGAAGAAAACAGAGTGAAACTTAAACATGCTGATTTGTAAGAGTATCAGGCTCTACATCTGGGAGATGATTGATTTTTATGTAACATTAAAATTAGCAAGTTTAATTTTTGAATTTTCAGCAGGGTCAAGTAAAAAACTTTGTAATAACATTTAAAAATGTGCACATAAAAAGATCAACCAGAAAAAAATGGGATGTAGGCATATATTCAGGTTGAATAAAATTATATTTTAAAAATTCCTACAAGTTTTAAAAAACCACATAGAAGTATATCAAAATCTGAGTAATGATCATCTTTCAATGTTTGAGATACAGGTAATACTTCCTCATGCTCTTCTTTTTTACTTTTTCTAATATTTTATAATCCACGTGAATTAGTTTTGTAATGGAGAAAAACATATTCTATACTTCATTAAAATAAAGAAGCATACATGGCTTTGATTCCTGTCTGTCTGTTCTCTAGCTGTGAACTGGACAAATCATTTGATCTCCCTAATCCTCATATGTAACATCTGTAAAGATAATTAATGTCTGTTGTGCTTACCTGATGCATTTTTGTAAGAATTAAATAAAAATGCCTATGGAAGTACTATATAAATCTCACTATTCCCTACAAATATATGATATCATTTGATCAATGGTTTAACTAGAGGGCTAGATAAAGAGATGGGAGGAAAGATAACCAGTTCCTTTCCTCCTTAGCAGCTATCCAGTATAACTTAGCAAGCTACACGTAAAGGACGCTGAGTAGGGACAAAAGAATGGGGGTTGAAGTGGGGAAAGAGGAACTATAGAAATTAAAGAAAAAACTGCTTGCAGACTTTTCATAATTATCACTGAAATCAAAATTCCCTCACTGCTGTGTCATACACCCCGAGGGCCATTATGATCAGATGCTAAGAGTACCCCAGACTGCCAGATGTTCCTCTTACCTGATTAAATGATGAAAAAAGACAATTGTTAAGTAGTCTCCTAATTTAGCCTTACCTTATTTCCTGTATTGCTTTATTATACCATACCAAAATAAGTACTTCATCAAAATCAGTTGGCAATGGTATAATCTATTCTACCTTAAAACACATAGATTTTTTTGACATTTGACCCTCCTGACAGAATACGTGCTCTATAAATAAAAACAAAACTTATAAAAATTAATGTTGCACAATCTGGAAACATGAATTACTGTTTTTTTTTTATTAAGTAAGCTCAAGTAGATCACTTAACACATTTAAATGTGTTGAGGTATATTGATACCTCAAAAATCGGATTTTATACTGGACACCAAAATCCCACTAGTTTAGCCAGTGATTAAAAGTACTTGCCTGTATTAAGAAGCTGGGTCACACCCCATTATCAAAAGCCATCATTTATTTTCAATTATAACTTAAAAGCCCATTTTGATTTGGCTTCTGTAGTGCATTCGTTTTATAGAAAAGACACCACCTTGATATTACAGACTATAACTTGATATTACCAAAGGTTCTGTGGCCTGGAGAGTAAACCCTCTGGTCTGACTCCTGTCCTCAGGCCCACATCCCAACTGAGCTGATTTCAACAGGGGAAGTAGAGATTACATGGATATCCAGGGTCTCACTATGGCTATTAGTTAACTTCTCTGGGGCTTAGTTTCCTCATCTGCAGATAGAAATATTTGAATAGATCGGTTTTCCCAGAGTATATTCTGGAACACATGGGTCCCACAAGATGCTCCACAAAAGATGGGTGAGGGGGGAGTGGGCTGAGGGGACTGTTAATATGGTGAACTTGAGAAATGTTGTACCTTGTACTTGCTGGTAGAGAGTCACAGTGTGGATTGGCCAAGGAGGTATTTTGTAATTCATCCTAAATCACTGTTTTCATGGTTCACTTAGGCATGCAAGCACTTTGTTGTTTTAGGGGGGAGGTGGAGATGGTAAGAAACCCATAATGCTGGAACACACTTTGAGAAACCAGGTTTTATAATTTTTTGCAACCTTTCTAGCACTGGAATTTTCTGATGCTATGTTGATCTATGAAAAAGTAGTAAGATGTACCCTAATTATAAGACCATTACATCAGAAAATTTCACAATGTGAGCTATGTTCGAAAATTTACAATATGAAAAACAAAAGACTAATAAAATTCCCTATTGAACACGATTAATGCCAAATACCCATTTTTCCTTATATTTTACACCAAAAAGAGTTGTCTAATAGCAACATAAAGGAAAGTGAAAAATGGAATAGATATTATTAACACTGAAGATTGCTTTCATATCCAAAATAAGGAGTCTTTATACAATGGCATCCTTTTTTTCCCTGTGCATAGAACATCTTTATCATTTGTATAACACATAAAAGGAAGAGCAGGAAAAATATCTTTAAATTGATGCTTCCAATTTTTAGACACCTGTGGTTTTAAGGTTGATGTATATTTAGTAGATGGGTGGACAGTGCAGAGTAAATTATATAGAAAACAGAACAAATCAAAAGGAACCCAAAGCACGTCCATTCCCCAGCACTTAGAGAAGCTGGAAAGAGAAATGGTGTGGAGGCACCTTAGAGACTACGGTCAAAGGAAATCATAGTAAAACTACTTTTCACTTACATTCCAATTAGCCTCTACCCCATCTTGATGTCACTGAGGACATGCACTTGATTTGAGGGCTGGCTAATGGCTTGCTAACAGGGCAAGAGGAAAAGAAAATGCAGTGCCGAGATCCTGGGTTTCATTTTGTCCTCAAATATTTTTTTTTCTAAAATTAACCTTAAAATTTGCCTTCGGCTAGATGAATCTGAGTCCAGTCCTGGCTCTGGTCACTTCACAGATTTATTAGTTTGGGCAAATCTTTTGATGTTTCTGAGCCTATTTCTCTTATCTGTCAAATTAAGATGATAGTAATGTAACTCAAACATAGTGTAAAGACCAGAAATAGTAAGCTAAAGTGCCCAGCATAGTAACTGCTCAACAGAGGCCATGACGATCATTAGACTTATACCCTATAAGCAGGTATGAACTAGGCACAATGGGCAATGGTGGATTCTGTGGTTCAGTTCTGCTCCCACGCCATTCTACATAAAAATACTCCACATGCAGATGTCCAGTGTTCTCATGCCCACCAGCCCTGCCCCCTGCTTGGCCAGTATGGTATGTTATGGTAAAATAGTTGAAAGTCATCGAGCATTGACTGTGCGCTAGGTGCTACGCTCAGCCTATCACATGCATTAGCTCACTGACTCCCCACAACAACCTGCTAGGTTGAAACTGTAACAAATTATAAACCTGGGAAATGAAGATGGTAATAGCACTGCCCAAGCTCATCCTGGCACCAGAGCTGGCACTAACCTGAAGCCTTTCTGACTCTCAGCGTCACACAGCTCTTCATCACACACAGTACTAGTACTTGTATCCCTATCCATCCTGATGGTGTGGTTCTCTTCTGGTCTAGACAAGAAGTTCCCAGTCTTTCCCTGAATAGGTTCTCTTTAAAGATAAAAACTATGTAGACCTCTATTATATCCCTCACCAGTGATACTTGTGCTGTTAATTTCCTTTGGGACAATGCATAAGGGTAAATGCTACCTTGATTGCTGATATACTTTCATATAAATAGGCATGTTATTAGGCACGATAGTATTCTCATATACATTAGAAAAATAGATTTGCTATTATGTGAAAGAAAACTGTTTAAATCTGCACTTCACCCACTGGCTTCACTATCTAGCGCTTTCTTAGTCCTGCCCAAACTAACATTTGACCCACGAGCTCTTCTTTTAGATGTGTGGGTTAACCTATATTCTCTATTACTCTACATTTAACAGAGCTATAACACCTTCATTCTTGCAGAAATGCAAAATTTAGATATTCTTTCATTTATTCTACATATATTCATACATAAACTCATAATGCATATACTTACTATATGTCAGCTACCGCAATACAATAGTGAGCAAAATTTTAATGTCTGCCCTCATAGACTTTGTAGTCTATAGACCCACATGGATAAAGAAGCCAACCATAAATTAAAAAACATTTTAGAAAAGTCTAAAAGGCGGTAAAAGTTCCTTAAGAGGCCAGAAGAAGGTATCTAATTCAAATTACCAAGAAAAGGCTCCAGGATGGACTGATGTCTAAATTATGGCAAGAAGAATGGCAGGAAACAGTCAAATGAAGGTACCAATTAGAAATGAGTAAGATGTGGATGAGAGAAGGGATGGTGGATTAGGAAATTGAAGAAGTTTAGTGTATGGTAAAGGTAGAATGTGAGGGACAGGGTCCTAAAATGAGGCTGGGGTCTGAGGCACAAGCCTTAATGGACCCTGTTAAGGAGTCCAAATATGTGGCCTGACTGGCATGAGAAAGAAATATTATACCTCGTCAAATTGCCCCATAGAGATGCAAATCTCATCTGTCTTGTGCAGAGTCAGCCCCGTGTTAACTCTTATAAATCCAAATTCTGCTGCTGCATAATACCTGATTACCTTTACCAGTCTGATGCATTCATTCATACCCAGGCGGCTATGAGTATTGGTGGCTGACAGTTCACAGATGCTCCCCTCCGCCAGAAAATTGTCCTGGGTTGGTGGAAGCCACTTCACCCAGGAAGGATATGTGCCACCTAATAAAGGCTCTCTCCTTTGACCAAGATTTCATCAGACTCCTCTGAACTCTCTGCTCCATTAGACTGGACTTTCAGATTCCATATGTTCTTGTAGAATCCAGTTTGAGTAAGAATTCTGCTCAGTCAGTCTGATGAAATCCACCACACTTGGTACTGACCACTTCCTATCTGATCAAATTCTCATTCCCTACCCTTGACATTTTGCTGTCCTGCCCTGTCATCATTAAGAATTCTGTTGAGTCAGTCCAGCAAGAATCCTCTGTATCCCTTAGTAATTTTCCACCCAATGACTGCCTCCTTGCTCCTTGGTTATAAATTCCCAATTGTCCTTGTTGGAGTTGAGTCCTATTTCTCTGCCCTACCACAAAACCCCATTGCACCAGCTTCCCTTGAATAAAGTCTGCCTTGTCATCTTTAACAAGTGTCATGGATAATTTCTTTCTTTAACAACCCCACGACTGAAGGGTCAACTCTTCAGTGCAGAGAAAGGTCCAAAGCCTCCCCTATGCAACAGACCAAGCCTAGACTTGACCTCAGACCATACCTTCCCTTGTCTCTTTCTCCTTTCTTACTCTGCTTCAGTCTGTCCTGTAAAGGTTTTCCTGAAGAGCACTCTTTCCATAAATCGAGTACAACTGAATCCCTGTTTCTAAGACTAAGGCATGCCACAAAAATGAAAGAAAAACTTTATGAGGTGAAATGCATATAAATGATATTAAACCAAGGAAAGTTATCTTTGGATAGATGACTCAGCAAGCAGTTATTCAGACTGTAATGCAGACTCTTGGAACAGCACCGTTACTCAGGAAACCCAGTCCAGAAGACAAAAGAACTATTTTTAAATTACTCAAGTCATTAATGCGAAATCTTCTGAATATTGAACAGGAACTATGTAGACCACAGTAACCCTTCAGAAAGTCCTCCTTTCTTCAATCCACTCTCCTGACACCAAAATTTCTCTCCAACCTCTCTCTTTAAAGATTCCCTAGTTCCTTCTACTTCAATTCTATCACCAGTGGCCTTTCGTGTCCTCCTCATTTCTTCCTGATTGTATATAACTAAAGTGTAAAAATTCCCCTACCACACACCCTCAGGGTTAAGTAGAACCAGGTGTTGGGTGAGGGGGGAATAAAATGTTGGAAATAGGCATATATTCATAATTTCAGTTTCATTGTCAAGTGGTCCACACATTTTCTGATTGTTTATATGAGGATTGAATCCTTAATGTCTTCTCTACCATTCTTTCTATTTTGTTTCTTAGCAAGTGTGCTCTATCAATAAAGCAGAAGCACAGTTAAATCCTTGTAAGAAAAATGTGGGGGGGGGGCACCTCATAAAATGGGTTAAAACTAAGATGACTAATATGTGCTCCTTCTCTCTCTCTTCATACATCTCTTGAAGCAAAATACTTATTATTATTAATGGGGGGGTGGTTCTTGAGTAACAAGAGAGACATTCCTTAAAGAGGATGAAGTGGGGCAGCAAAAATATAAGAAGATCAAGAATTGTCTTCCTCAAAGAAAATGATTAAAAATATCCACCTTCCAACCAATGTGGCAGTTTTGAGATTGTGAAAATGCTTAGCACTCATCCCTGGAAGCCCCACCACAGCATTCAGATGTCCATGGATGATCCTTCCAGATGTGCTGTCAGGACCTATCTGTAGTTTGCTAAAGTGAACCACCAGAACTAAGAAAAGTCATTAAAATCTTAGCCTTGGAAATGTATCTTTGAAATTCTTCCTTGAGTTGGTAGTGGCAGCAGCAGCAACAGCAGAGCCCCATTTACTGCAACGTGTCAACACAGGCCTGTTACTCTGAATGTACAGCACTGTGTACAGCAGAGCTTGGCTTGCCAGAGCCTTCAGGAAGCCCATTTTCTGTCATGTGGGTTGCTTTTCTATTTTATTAGATGCAAACTAAGGAAAATCCCCTTTTTTATGGCTTCAAGAATACTGTGTGCATATTTCAGGTGTCTGATTTATATGTTTTTCTAACCAACTCCAAAAAGAAAATATGATCGTAGGTATTTTTTTTAAGGGTTGCAATGCCAGATTTTATTCCAAGGAGTTGAAGCAATGGATGTCTAAGGCCGCCTCACCTTTCAGTCTATTTAGTCAGAATGAGATCAATTCTCCCATGCGGTTGTGAGTTCCTTGAACAAAGTCTCTGTCTTATTCAATGTTGTATTCCAAGTACCTACCATATAATCTAATTAGTGCTTAATAATTTTGAGCTGAATTTCTTCCATCCACATAGTAATAGTGTAAAAAGCTTCTCTTGCATATCTGGGAATTACTCTGATAAACTGATGCCTAAGAATGTATATTTACATTTATATCCTTTCATTAAATATATTACTATCAGATGAGACCTTATATTCTCAGTTGTATGAGGAAAAACTACATATTATATTTCCTCAATATTTCCTCTCAATGCCAATATTTTGCACAAAAAAATATATTTCTACCAGATAAACTCAAGCTATTGATGACTAGGGCTAACATACAGTTCAATATCAACATTACATATTATTTATATTCTATTGTATTCCCTTTGATTTCATAATTATGAATTTGGGATTAAAGGATGACGACAGAATTACTTCAGAAGAGTTCTAACCTCAGTTAGTAAGTATTGTTGAACTTTTGTTTATCCCCTGACTATTTTCTGCTATCTCAACACATTTTGGTGGCCAACATGGCATCCTATTGAAAAATAAACTGGGAGGGAGGTAATAAATTGCAAGTGATATAATTGCAAGCTCAACCTAACAATTTAGGTGTGCCCTGATAAGCAGACTTGGATTCTCTTCATGAAACTTGAGCTGACTCTGCTTAAAATCTAATACCCTGGAGGAGAGCAAAGGAGTATTCGGCAAGATGACGCCAGAACTCACATGCTGAAAAGACTATTTCACGTTAAAAACAATCAAGACATTAAGAGACTCTTAACTATAAGAAACAAAATGAGGGTTTCTGGAGGGATGGTGGGAGGGTGGGATAACTGGGTGATAGGCATTAAGGAGGGCACTTGATGTAATGAGCACCGGGTGTTATATGCAACTGATGACTCACTAAATTTCTCCCCGAAACTAATAATACACTATATGTTAACTAAAGTGAATTTAAATAAAAAAAATTTTTAAATAATGAAAAACCTAATTGGTATGTCTTCAAGATATTTCATGATAGGAACTCTCCCAGAACACACACATTTGATAAATTTATGATGGTATTAAGAAGGACTATTTTACTGGTATTACTGGACATTTTAAAGAATTTAATGGCTTAAAATAAAAGTCTGGTGAAGGCAATTAACACACACAACTTTGGAAATCTCTTGGGCAATATAATGTTCAATTCTATGTAGAATTCTCAGTGACTCTTTCAAAGATATTCTTTATTGAATAAAGGTAATCTTGATTGAAGTCAATTTTAACATTTCACTGATGAAAGCTACCTAGTCACTAGGACTGTATTGTCATTTGTTCCATGGGAGTTAAAGGCAAAATCTCTAATAGAAAGCCTGCCAAAATATGCAAATAAAAATCTCTGGCCATAGGGGTCAACAGAATACTGGTGAAGCAGGCTCAGTTCTGACAAAACAAGTCCTGCACAGGCTGAGATGCATCAAATCACTGGACATGGAGTTCAGTGTTTCTAAAAGGTAGTGTTGGGGTGCCTGGGTGGCTCCGTTGAGCACCAGACTTAATTTTGGCTTGGGTTATGATCTCAGGGTCGTGAGATGGAGCCCTGCATTAGGCTCAGCCCAGGGAGTCCCCTTGAAATTCCCTCTCTCTCTCTCCATCTGTCCCTCCCTCCTCTGCTCACTCGCACTCTCTATCAATCAATCAATCAATCAATCAATCAATCAATCTTTAAAAGGAAGTGCTTCCTTAAGAGCATGTTTGATTTAAAATACCTTCTGTTAAAGACCAGAAACTACTGCACTACCACTTGGTAACAGGTAACTTTGATTCTTCACATAAAGGAGCTAAGATATGTCAGAAAGGCCAAGATAAATTGCTTTAATATTCTGCAACATCCACATAAATGACCATGAGTATGAAAAAAAGTCAAAGACATGCTCAATAAAAATTTTAAAATTAAAAATAAAATAAGATCCTTTACTGTAGTCGCTGGACCATGATAGTTGATAGAGGCTAAAGTCTGTGTAGTGAATGTACCATAGGGACCCTTCATGGAGAAGATTTCAAGTTAAATGCTACAAGAGCCTACTGAATAAGACAAGGTTTGTACTAATTTGAATCAAGTCCATCAGATAGCTGAAAAAATAGACATTATTTTTAGATTTCCTAAATTATTTCAGGACCTAGCCTGTAACATATAAAGCATTGGTAAATACTAATTTAGTTGAATTGAAGTCTCTTTGAGGCCATTATCGATCCAGCTATTAGATTTATTCAGCCAAAATCTAGACAGTTACCTTTGCATTGTGGGAAAAAAACTGAAAAGTCACTAAAGTGTTTAATCACAGCATCATATGACCACTTGCACATATAGGGTGAACTAGACAAGTTTTGCCAGTGTTAAATTCTAACGGAAGGTAAGGCTTCATGGAGTCTACATGTGGTTGTGAAAAAAGCATTTGAGAAATTTTAGTGGCTAGAAGGTTATTCTGATGGCTTGGAATTTGGTTAATAATAAAGATTTCAAAATTAAGTAGCACTTTACATGTATCACTTTGTGTTTAAACATGAAAATATATGGTATTGGTCAAGAACCTGCATTGATTCTGCAGGTCCATTCTGGCGGAAGAACTTTACAAATGCCATAGACTTTTTTTTTCCCCAAACCATCTCGAAGTGTTCCTAGTTCCAGTATTTTTTTTTTTTCTGACAATAGGTCTAGATTTACTTCCCTGAGGTTGGAATCTGGCCACATGTGTCTCCTGCCATCACCATGCCTCATCAGCCCCAGGAAAATGCTCACACTGAAAGAATGAAGTAGAATATTCTGGATATGTCCAGGCAGACAGAATTTGCCAGGTTTATCATTTCCTAAAATGGTATTCCATGTTCACTGTTGGGAGTCATTCCTACTGATGAACTAGGGAAGCAATATATCTTGGCTTGCATCTCCAATTGTAATTACATGGCAAACAAAAATAGATTCTAGTTGCTGTTCAGTCTGTTTTACTCCTCATTTGATTTTTGCCAAAAGATTTTCCTCTCTGGCATATGAAGTCAGTTCTCTTGTACTCTCAACTTCTGTCCAAAGAAGCCCACTCACAGGCAGTATTACTGAGCAATTTTAAGTTTGTTAAAGATATCACAGTAGAAATGAAAGAGGCGATTCATATACACACATTTCATGGCAAACAACTCTTAAGTTTCCCTCTTTTCCAAAGACTCCATTGCTTTAACAGCAGCTGCACTCAACCTCTCTGCTGGCCCTCTCCTTAACTACACCATACAATTCAACTATGTCCACACACCCTCATATTCCACTAACCTCCATGCAGGGATGGAAGGAAGGAAGGAAGGAAGGAAGGAAGGAAGGAAGGAAGGAAGGAAACAATTCATGCATGAAGGCAACAAAATCCAGCAGAAGGTAGCAGAGAAAGGAAGCTCGGTCAAGACTCCTGGGAAAACAACAGCACTAGCTTCAATCAGGCATCTCCATGGTATGGTACCACTCACTCTGTTCAGCAGATCAAAACAGTTACTCCAAACCTAACAGACTCTCTCCGAGAAGTACTATTTTGCAGGAGCGTAGATTCTCTTCACCCTGTTTCTGTAGAAACTAGGCACCTGGACCAGTATGATTTCCTACCACAGTAACTGAGATCTAGAACCTGTGCCTTTAAATTTCAGGGACTAGATGGGCACTGTAGTCAAAATGTGAGGTTAACTTTCCTATGCAGATGAAGGAGTAGACCCACTGGATTAAAGTCATCTGGGTCTAGATCTCATGAGTTCCAATGGAAAGGGAGACATCTTCCCTCTCTGACAAATAGCTACTAACAGGATCTCAACTGATATCAAACAAATGCTTAAGAGTTTTCATCTAAGTTTGGCTAATAATGGGGGGGTAGATTTAGGAGAATTATAAATAATTACACTTGTCAGGAGTGATTTACTTTTGTTTATTTTGCATTCCTAATAGTGATTTGCTCTTTTGAAGCATTTCTAATATACTAATAGCTGCATTTCTAATATGATTAGCTCAAAATAATAATTGCTTCAGTGAAGGATTTATGTTGAAAACCCGTATATTCCTTGCTTGTTTATTGCTAAGCCAATAGGGAAAGATATAACATTTATTAGCTAATGGGACATTTGTCTTCTGAAAAAAGTCTTCTTTTTAGGAAGTTTGGTTGGTCTTAATAACTGGAATATAGACCACAAAAAGCAAATATATTTGACCTCAGCCAAGAAAACAGGCACAGTTCTGCATCTGCAGGAATTGTCAGATACAACTGGACACAATTCTATGCAAGCACATTATAGAGATATTTCAAGTTCCATTAAAAAAAATGATACTATAATGTGAAGTTTCTTGAAAAAAAATTCTGTCCTCTTCTTAGCAGCTCACATATATATAAATTCAAAATCAAAATATTCTCTTACATAAGTCTAATAGATTTGTGACGGTAAGAAAAGACCGTGGTGAGATTGTTAATTAGTTAAGAATCATTGGAATGACGTATGTACTGTAAAAGTAGACAAGCAACTTGCCTTTTAGCACTATGACTCATTTTGATTGTAATTGCTTTTACAGGACTTCTACCCTTTCCCCAACCTTTATTTTATTAGCACAAAGACAACAAAATTCAGCGGAAGATAGCAGAAAAACGTAGCTCTGTTAA
>NW_024425452.1:32295671-32374059 GCF_017311325.1 Ursus maritimus
AACAATTCATGCATGAAGGCAACAAAATCCAGCAGAAGGTAGCAGAGAAAGGAAGCTCGGTCAAGACTCCTGGGAAAACAACAGCACTAGCTTCAATCAGGCATCTCCATGGTATGGTACCACTCACTCTGTTCAGCAGATCAAAACAGTTACTCCAAACCTAACAGACTCTCTCCGAGAAGTACTATTTTGCAGGAGCGTAGATTCTCTTCACCCTGTTTCTGTAGAAACTAGGCACCTGGACCAGTATGATTTCCTACCACAGTAACTGAGATCTAGAACCTGTGCCTTTAAATTTCAGGGACTAGATGGGCACTGTAGTCAAAATGTGAGGTTAACTTTCCTATGCAGATGAAGGAGTAGACCCACTGGATTAAAGTCATCTGGGTCTAGATCTCATGAGTTCCAATGGAAAGGGAGACATCTTCCCTCTCTGACAAATAGCTACTAACAGGATCTCAACTGATATCAAACAAATGCTTAAGAGTTTTCATCTAAGTTTGGCTAATAATGGGGGGGTAGATTTAGGAGAATTATAAATAATTACACTTGTCAGGAGTGATTTACTTTTGTTTATTTTGCATTCCTAATAGTGATTTGCTCTTTTGAAGCATTTCTAATATACTAATAGCTGCATTTCTAATATGATTAGCTCAAAATAATAATTGCTTCAGTGAAGGATTTATGTTGAAAACCCGTATATTCCTTGCTTGTTTATTGCTAAGCCAATAGGGAAAGATAAGATATAACATTTATTAGCTAATGGGACATTTGTCTTCTGAAAAAAGTCTTCTTTTTAGGAAGTTTGGTTGGTCTTAATAACTGGAATATAGACCACAAAAAGCAAATATATTTGACCTCAGCCAAGAAAACAGGCACAGTTCTGCATCTGCAGGAATTGTCAGATACAACTGGACACAATTCTATGCAAGCACATTATAGAGATATTTCAAGTTCCATTAAAAAAAATGATACTATAATGTGAAGTTTCTTGAAAAAAAATTCTGTCCTCTTCTTAGCAGCTCACATATATATAAATTCAAAATCAAAATATTCTCTTACATAAGTCTAATAGATTTGTGACGGTAAGAAAAGACCGTGGTGAGATTGTTAATTAGTTAAGAATCATTGGAATGACGTATGTACTGTAAAAGTAGACAAGCAACTTGCCTTTTAGCACTATGACTCATTTTGATTGTAATTGCTTTTACAGGACTTCTACCCTTTCCCCAACCTTTATTTTATTAGCACAAAGACAACAAAATTCAGCGGAAGATAGCAGAAAAACGTAGCTCTGTTAACATTAATTTCTCGGGGAGGTTCTGCCTTAGAATATAACTGGCTATAGATTTCAGAGTATCAGAAAATGTAGAATTGTGTCCTCTGATTGGCCCCACCCTGCCCCCACTTACAAACCCAGGGCCCTATATGAATTCATTCCAGTTTGAAACAGTCATGCCGTGTATTAATCTTTCCTCCTAGAAAACAGAAAGCTAAGCAACAACAAAATGCTTGCTATTAATTACCATTTTATAATTAATCCTAAACTGGCAAAGCCAACTAATCTTTAAATAAATCAAACTGTACAACTAAGGGAATAATATACAAAGTGGGGGAAAATTTCATTCTATCCAAATGTGTGAGAACTTTCCATAATGTTATTAAAGAAGGAAAGAATGAGCATATACTTTTATATCAGTCCTTAGTCATATGCTATGTTTGGAGAGACATATATCAACATGGGGAATATCTTAGTATATCTATGACCAAATCATGACCTTGATTTCAACTGTGTTCTCAGCATAAACCTAATGCCTGGAATTGAATTAATGGGCTAACCATGAAATGCTAGATTTGAACATAACTGGCATTTTCTAGCTAAAATTAGCTATATTTTGAGTTTAATGATACCATATGTGTTTTGTTTTCCAAATTTTCATAAGTAGAATCTTTCCTTAGTATCGTTTTTTTGTTTTGTTTTGTTTTTTTGTTTTTAAGTTTCCCTAAGTGGTCTTTGTCTGTTATCCTGATCCATGGACAGGTGAAAAGTCAGTCCCACTGCCCTACATTTTTTTCCTTACTTTGGTACCAAGCTAATTCAAGTCCATTAGTACATACTAAGGAGCCAATGTGTCAGGGAATTAATATCAGAGAGATAGGCAATTAGAAAGGAGTGTAATTTGGCATCCACTGGTAGTATTTACATTTAGGTTCACAAGGTCACAGATTATGTTATTTCTGAATCATGTTACTTTGCTGAATACTGTATTCAAAGATAACAACAGCAACAAGAAAATAAACCCCTTCCTCCTAGAACACATATGAGCAGCTTTTTAAGAAATCACCATTTACTTCAGTTATTTCATTTCATCTTAATTTGGTTTTGAACTCTTGGCTTCATAGTAAAATCCCATCATCAATGTCGCAAGATGTAGAAGAGACTGCTCTCACATGCCCGGTCCTGTCAGCGTCCCACCTAACTGGGCTCAGTCCCTGCACTGCGGGCCCATTTCCTGGCTATAGCTATAGCTCCTAGGACATGAGTTCTCACTGTGAATGAGCTGAAATGCAGACTAAATACAAATTAGATTCTTCCTGTAAATGTGTGTATTGTACAGGAATCACTTCTGGTAACATTGTCAGTGCAGGATTTAATTGTTGGAGAGCTTTTCTCTTCTATCTGCCAAACCTCTTTTTTTTTTTTTTCCTATGTTCTTTGAATAACAAGGTACATGAGCCTGGTAACACATGAACAATACTAAACTGGATTTTGAAAGACAGTCTATATGAAACAGAATTCATATGTCTGATTTATTATACATTCAACTGATTCTTCACATAATAAATCAACAGACTTACAGAGAAACTTCGGGCTTCACAATTTTACTTGACAATGTGGAAGATACAGAATGAATCTAAAACATCACCCCTGTTTGCAAGAAGATCACAATCTCTTTGAAAGAAAGAATAACACAATAAGCAGCAAAACTGTTGAAGATATTGTATTAGTAAAGCTACCTTGGGAGTGCTCTCTTTAATATGGGATACCTAAAGGATATCTCAAACCTAGCAAAACCAAAGCTGAAATCCTGTTCTTAGTCTCCAAAATCTATTATCCCATAGTCTTCCCCTTCTAAGTTAATGGCAAATCCATCCTTCCATTTGGAGTCATTCTTGATTGTTCTCCTTTTTTCATATATCACATCCAGCCCAAAAGCAAATCTCGGTAGATGTCCTGATAGAATATATCCAGGATTTAGCCACTTCTGACCACCCTCACTGCTAGCCCAAGCCACCACCATTTCTCATCCAGATTATAGTTATAATCTCCTAACAAGTATCTCCTCTTCCTTCTTGCCCACTCTACATTTAATCTCAACCCAGCAGTCAGAGTGATTGTATTAAAATGAAAAATAGATGATGCCACATGCTAAAAACCCTCCCGGGGCTTTCTGACCCATCAAAGTAAAACCTAATATTGTATAATGGTCTACAGGTTTGGTCAGGATCAGAGCTCCATTGTTCATCTGACCTCCCTTCCTATAGCTCCTCCCTTCTTTGCCCCATTCCAGCCACAGCACCCTTCTACTGTTCTTCTACTTGGTGTGGTATACTCCCTTCTCAGGACCCTTGCCTGGTCTGTCTTTCTGGAATGCTAGCTCTCCTGGGGCTTGCTCCCTCCCCTCTTTTAAGTCTTTGCTCACCAACTGCCTCCTTAAGTGAGTGCTACCTTCACCACCCTATCTAAAAGTGCAAATTTCAACTAGTCCTCTCAGCCCCTTCTCTGATTTAATTTTTTCCTAATTCTTATCACCTCCTAAAATATAAATACTGTAATTATGTTTATTTTGTTTACTGGTTTTCCTTCTCCCATTAGAATACAATCAGTCTATGTCTTGCTGACACTGATGTATCATCCCCAGCACTCTGGAAAGTGCATGTCACATAGTAGGTATCAAATAAATGTCTGTTAAATGATTGAGGCCACTTAAAAAAATCTTAGGAAGCCAAATTAGCCCTTTTTTCCAAAAGTTTCCTTTACTCATACTTAAATACTAATTTATGTAATTTTCATCTACTTAACAAAACTGAATCAACATATACTTTAAATTTAAAATTTCTCAGGTGAAATATCCGATTAGATATCTAGAAAACTGTTTTATTTCTCTAAACAATGCTCTATTTTCTTAAATATCTTTTTCTATCTTCATATTTATTTTCTATCCAGGCCAAAAAAAAAAAATGGGGCCAGGGAGTTATTACTCTTTGGGCACTGAATCAGTGAGGAATAATAACACTGGCTGCTGAAACAATCAACCCCCAATCTCTGTGCTTTAACACAGTAATAATGTATTTCTTACACTATGGTCTAATAGCTCTCCTTCTAAATGATGACTCAGGATCTCGGCTTCTTCCATGTTGTGACATTACCATATTAAACATGTGACTAGGCAAGGTTGCCAAGGAAAGGGAAAGTGAGTGTGGGATGATTATGCAGGGGATTTTATAGCCATGCCTAGAAATGGCATATATCACTTTCACTATTTCCCATTGGTCAAAATATAGTCAACACAACCACTCAAGATTATTGTGTTCCCACAAAGAGAAAATCAAACAGGACCTCAATGTCCAAGTGGAAGAATATTACAGAAAAAAATCAATCCACTCATCCAACTATTCTGACAAGAAATTTTGGGTCATCAACTCTAAAACTCTTGAAAAAGATTCTGAGGTTAAAGTAAAGGCTATAAGCAGAAGAGTCAGATATAGAGGGGAAGCATTGGAATGGTTCCACAAGAGGAGTTATGTTTCTCACATTTAGCATCAGCTTTGGCTAAAGAATCTCTAGGGAGGCAATTTTTTTTAGTTAAAATTGTGTTGAGAAGCCTCCTTACACCAATTTAAAAAAGTATACCACTGGACAGTCACAATTTTGTTTCTTCTTTGTCTAAGCTGCTCTCAAATGAACAGTTGGTCTATATCAAAAGTTCCCCAGGGTGAGCACCATAACTCCTAATTGTCTTTGGTAAAATTGTGAGAGAAAAGCACGCATAAGAGTTAGCATTACAGTGAGAATCATAAAGAAATCAGGTGTTTGATCTGGAAGAAGCACAGTTCCAGATTGAAAAGACCCCATGAAAACAGCAAAGTGTTGGTGAGACTTGTACTTATGTGAACTTTAGTCACTGGAACCTGTCTGGCCAAAGACCAATTGTCATCCATCAGGGACCATAAAACCCCTGATTCGGGGAAAATGAAACTAAAACAAAAGCAATTCTTAGGAACACAAAAATGAGACTGAAGAAAGAGTCCTTACAAGGTTTTGAAATGGTGACCTGGGACCAAATTTGCCCAAAGGATGCTGAAAAGAAATCTTCCAAACCTGTCAACCCCTAGGTTGGCTTTTGAAGAGAATTACAGTCCCATCCTCTTCTTATAGACTTTCACTTTTATAGACAAACAACATTCAAGACAGACAGGCAGACCAAGCAATGCATTGGACAAGCAGGTAATAATGGTAAAAAACAACTTCACTAAAGAACAATGCTAATCTGATCAGAAAATCAAAACCCCAAGGAAGGATTTACTCCTAGGAACACAAACTCAGTGTGAAGGGACTTTAAGAAAATAAATAAATTAGAAAATAAATGAATGGATGGATGGATGGATGGATGGATGGATAGATGGATAAATAAAAAATAAATAGTACTGGAGCTCACTTTGAACTACAAAATATTATTACTATTTTATAAAATATGGCTCTTCTCTCCTCCAAATAGGAAACAAAACAAAATAACAATAGCAATAACAATGCTGAAGTGTTTCAATGAAATGCTAGTTCTGCATGAACTTACCTCCTAACCAAGGACTGGCTGACTTCTTTAGCAGGAAGAGATAAAAGGGGTCTCATATTGAAGAAATCAAGATAGAATAATAGAGCAACCACTGATATTCTGACATTTTCCTGACACACATAGTCCATGTTATTTTCCTATTGGACATAAACAAACCCACAGAATACCAACCTCAGAAAAGTTTACTCTGAAGCCATAGTAAAATGAGAAAAGGTAAGGCTATTTCATAATTTTACCTAAGCAAAGACAAAAAGAAGTTCATCATGGCACCCACAAAATACCAAACACCTCTTCTCTTGGCCAAAATGAATGACTGTTACTTTACAAATTTCAGTTTTATCCTTGTCCTAGTTTTCCTTTTCTATAGGGGTACCCAATCGTATAATTAACCATGCTTTCTGACATTTCTATCATTCCTATTTATCTAATATACACCGCCTTCCTCACATCCTATCATCCCTAAGCATTTCATCTAGGCTTGCTTCTTTCGTCCCTTCCCAAAATCCCCAACCAAAGCCCAAATCCTATAGTAGTTTTTTTCTAACACCCTTCCACTGAGTGTATTAATGTTCTGTGGCTACCATAACAAATCATCACAAACCAAGTAGCATAAAGCAACAGAAATTTATTCTCTTACATTCTAGAGGCCAGAAATCTGAAATCAAGGAGTCAGTAGGGTTGTACTCCCTCTGGAGGCTCTAGTGGAGATTCCCTTCCTTATCTTCTCCACTTTCTGACAGCTGTTGGCATTCCTTAGTTCGTAGCCTTGTGGTGCCATTATTCCAATCTTTGCCTCCATGGTCACATCATTCACTCCTCTGTCTCATATAAGGACATCTGTCATGGGATTTAGTGCCTACCCAGATAATCCAGGATCTCTTCATCTCAGGAGCCTTAATTTAATTCCATCTGCAAGGACACTTTCCAAATAAAATTAACATTTACAGGTTCTGGGAATTAGGATATGAACGTATCATTGTGGGGGCCACTGCTCCATCCACTACACTGAGAGACCACATGGTTCCCCATATTCTTTCTCACTTCAATGAATAATAAACCCTACTTGCTCAACAACAAGTGTCTTCTTCTTTGGCTAAAGGGCATCGACAGAAGAGAAAATGAAACAGAATTCAGTGAGCTCATAGCTATGACACAGGTATAAAGGACTTCAAGATCCACATGGAAAAATATTTCAGAAGACTTGGATCCATTCATCCAACTGCTCTGATATGAAATTTTTGGTCATGATCTCTAAAAATCTAGGTTGATAATAAAAGAGTCTTTTCATGTTTTAGAGAATGATAAGGAATGGGCAAGAGAAAAAGAAAACAATAGGAGAAAGAAAGCAAATGATTCAGCCTAGGAAATAATCAAGACTAAGAGCAAGTGAGGTGAAATACTCTTAATCATGAGAATAACACTCCATTCATCTCCCTTCCTTCCTTCCTCAAATGATCTACCCTGGCCTTTTCCTCTAGTTTTTCATTAAATTGTAGATTTAATACAATCAAAGCCAACATAATGCCTTCTGGTTCTTATGTGTCCTCTGCCTCAGTTGAGGTATGCTATACAGAATTCAATTAACTATGTAAATAAACTTCCAGTATGCTTTTTTTTCCCTTTCATCTTATTAGTGTACATTTTCTTGGTTGGAAAATTCTTTTTTAAGAAGAAAACATAAATTCAATCATTGCTTACAAGTTTGACCATAATACCTTATTAATGGTTCAGAGAAGTCATCATTCTTTTCAAAAATGTTTGAAAATAGACATCTCAAAGTCTTGTGAAGTGAAGAACAACTCTAAACCATTATTTCCAATCTTCACCTGAAGCGCTTTCTAAAAAATTCTGATAACTAGCACTGTACTCCAAATAAATTAAATCAGAATCTCTCGAGTTGGAGCCCAAGAATTCTTACATTTTACAGTCTCTCTGGGGGATTCTGGTATGCTTCCAGAATTAAAAAGTATTGCTCCAAATGGGATATGGGTTACATTACAAATCAGTTGCCTCACGTACTATTACTTACTTTTTTACAGAATATGCTAGAAACAGAAACATACAAAAGTTCTGACAAAAACAACTTTAACAGCCATCATTTCTGGCTAAGGTATTTAGATAATTGGAAACTTCACACTTAACATTGTAGAGAGCACTGATGTAATAAATTCCAGCAAGATTATGGTGAACAATTAACGTAGTTGCCATCATGGTTTGTGAAGATATAGTAGGTATTTTTAAAATTTCAGAATTTACTAGAAAATCATTTTTAACCCAATGTATAAAAAACTATCCCTTTTTAATGTCTGCAAGAGCATAGAGTCAAACATTAAAATGAATTTATTTTTTGCCATGGTACCTCTCCTAGCACTTGGAACAGTAAAGAACTCTAAGACTTGCTATTATTACAAACTATATTCTCTTATGCCAGTTGGGTCTACATGACATTTATATAATATACAGGCACCTAGGTGTCTCAGTCAGTTAAGCATCTGCCTTCAGCTCAGGTCATGATCCCAGGGCCTGGGATTGAGCCCCACATCAAGCTCTGTGATCAGTGGGGAGTCTGCCTCTCCCTCTACCCCTCCCCCCTGCTCGTGCCCTCTCTCTCTCACTCTCTCTCTCTCTCACTCTCAAATAAATAAAATATTTATATATATTTTATATATTTATATATATTATATATATGGATGCCATAAAAATAAATACATTTACATTTTTTTTAATTTTCAATAAAGTGGTCAAATCAGTAAAACCAAAGTCTGGTAAGGACCTGGTTAAACCACCAAAGAGGTGTTTTTGTTTTTGTTTTTTCCCCAAAGAGGGTTTTTTGATTGATCAAACTATTTCTTCCACTGATATTACCAGATGAACTCAGATGAACCAGAATGACAAATATGGCTCTGCCAGAAGGAAAATGATGGGCTCCCTGCAATTTTCTGCTCCAGCCACATCTTGAAATAAGGAGGAAGAGCCACTAACCCCATTTCATTTTATGTCTCCTCGTATCAATTCATTGATATGAAAGACCTTCTGATCATATCAATTGAAAACTGAAAGAATGCATCGCTTGTTAAACATTAAGGTCCAGAAGAGATGCGCAAACAGGGAAAAATAGCTTAATGCTAATTCCTTTTTCCATTTTAAGTGTAAGCACATTTTTTTATATTCAGAATAATAAAGTAATAATATTAGTTGATCTCTTTCTCATGCCAAATAATAGAGGCAGTAGAGCTTAACTGATGGTTAAGAGTCTGGGTTTGAATATTGTGTTTGTCCAGTGCAAATTGTTTAGCCTCTCTGCATCTCAATTTCATTCATTGTATAATGGAGATGATATAATAATATTATCTACCTCAGAAGGCTGACAAAATTGTTGAGGATAAATGTTGAGTATATATAAATGAATACAGTGCTTGGTACATAGTAGGTAATGGGTACAGGGGTATCTATTCACGTGGTTATTGATCTTGCAGTGCACTAGCTAACCTCACCCACAGCAGGTCTCCTCTGCTTTCCCCACAAGGAAAGTCTCATCTCCCAAAGTCACACCGACAAGCTGATAATCTTTGGCCTGATGGGGATCTGCAAACCTCTCTTGTTCTCTCACCTGTGCCCATCAGTGTTGTCTATTTGAGCAACTGTTGTACAGGAAAACAAATTGGTTGACTGATCAAATCATTCACCGTTTTTCTAATATTTTACCATCAAGAAGGGACACAGCCTAAGGGTAAGTAGTTAAGCTAATTACTTTCAGGGTCACACGATAAGTGGACAAGCAGGCTCAGCTTAATATGTAAAAATTGTTTTAGTACTTAGGAAAACCTTTGCCCAATTTATGGTAAGGTGTATGAATGCTGTCAATTAAGGAAACAGAACTAAAATATACTATGAAAAGTAAAGTATCCTTGATTTTCAAGAAAAAAAATTATTTCTTTTATTTACATTGCATATATAGCCCAAATGAGAGCTGCTGTATTTAAATAACACCTTTGCCTAAGTGCTAATTGTTTTGATTTAAATTTTGTTCCATTTTGCATACATGTTGTCAAGATATGATTTATATACTTTTCTTCTGTTAGCAAATAATGTACATTGGAAAGTATGAGATTTGTAATTTGTTGCTGACTTAAGCAATTACTGACTTGGAATGAATATTTCTTTTCTTATTTCTTCCTAAAAGGGTGGGGATTATTTTTTAGTTATTGTTCAATCCAAGAGGTCTCATATAAAGTGTTCTTTTATATATATTCCATTGCAGTTTCCCAGATTGATTAGTTACATGAAATGGATTTTAATTTTAGGTACTTTATTTGTGGTATTTGTCTATATCCTTTAAAACATTACTTTCTTAGACTTAGCGTATAATTTCTCTGTCATTCCTGTGTATACATATTCAGGTCTCTTAATTATCTTTACCTAAGAGTTTCCTTAAATCTCCACACTTCTCTGTCATTTATCTCTAGCATTCAGTTGGCCAAAGCTGACTACTGCACTGCTGAAACTGAAAACCATCTCCACCCTGGTCCATGAGGATCCCTTCTTAACAGGCCAAAGTTACATCAGTCTTAATTTATTGACACCACATATGGCAAAATCATTTACTCTCTGGTTTCATCTATGTCTCTTTGGCAATTTAGTAGTCTAGGTTTCTTCTGCCCATAAAATACTTGAGTTTTGGATTATTATTTTTCAAATTATTAATATATTTTGCATTTTTTCCTGTTAAAATTCATTTTTTATTCAAAATTGCCCAAACTACTAATCTATGCCCTCACTTCTTTTTTCCAAATTTGCCTATAATATTTGTTTCTTAACAATTAAGTATTTTCAAAAAAAACACAAAAATATTAATAAATCATGCCTTTAAATTTCAGAGCATGTTTCTCTTGAAATTTTGTGGGATATAAAGCCATTATTTAAGTACATACAAGGAAAAGTCAATTTTTGAATGAAATAAAAATAACAGAGGTAGTAAAACAAATGAAAAGGTTACATATCCTCCTTGTTTTTAAAAAATGTAGAATTCATGTTAAAAAATAATGAAAATGAAGGAGCTGTTAAAATCATACTTTACTCTGAATCTTCCAAAAAGTACTAAGGAACCTAGATCTATCTGTAAATATCTAGAAGGATTATAGAATCTTAGATTTGAAAGGAATATTAGATAAAATTTAAAATGAAAAACCCAGCCTGAATCCTGCTTCCTTGTTAACTTATCCTTATTGATCTGTCTTCTGCCATAAACTGAATCTCCTAACAAGTCTGTACTTGCTTCCTCAGATGTTTATAGATTGTTATACTACCTCCCATTTCCATTCCTTCCTTTCTTTCATGTACTTTAAAGATGTTTTACCATTTTAATGGCTACCATGGACATATACTCTTTTCTCATGTGTATTTTAAAATGGGATGCTTGAAATTAAACACTTGGTTCTAGACAATCTTTACTTGGTAGTGTAAGCAATATAATCAGTTGACAGTGCCAGGCCACTATTTGCATGGCGAATAATGCTCCTTGGAGTTATGTAACACAACGGCCCAGATTAGCACTCAGCAATTATTCCAACCTCCTTCAAGTATGTTGTCTAGTACTACAATTACTGGAAATCTTAAACCTCTACTTCTCAGACTTTTTGGCAGCTAGGATTTTGGTCTACCAGTCAGAAGTAATCATGAGATATTTGGAATGCACAAATGAGATGAGGGCCATCTTATCTTTATACTGCTTTTGGCTGTTTTCTGCTGCCAGGAATATTTATAGAGATTCTAGCATCCAATCACCAACCTCACGGATGCTGAGACATTTGTCACAGAGACAGGTGTGTTCCACATACAGTGTTCAGGCAGTTGTAGCAACTGTTCCTTCCTGATCCTAAGATTGCAGCTCTAGGGGCATGTTCTTGAACTCATTCTCTTCAGTGGTGACCTCTGATTCTCCATCTTTTCCCCAGCAGGTGAATCTTGTGGTATTCTGTGAGTCATTCTTGGGACACCAGCCTAGCATCTGCTTACTAGCCCTTCCAACAATTACCATTATAACTCACTGTATTTAAATCATTTTTTGCTTAAAATGAATAATATTTTTTGTTTCCTGCCCTAAAACCTGTTTGTCATCAATCCTAAATAAAATGAGACTATCATGCACCAGAACACAGACTCTTCACCTCTATTACACAGAAAACATCACATCAACTTACTTAAACATGCTTGAGCTATATAATGGTTGTATTCTATTACATTACCCAGCCTTCTGGCTCTCCTTATGTGCAAGAAGCCTCCAGTGTCCAAAAGAAAGCCTTTGAAGATCACAGGTACAAGCAGTTAGCAACAACACACAGAAGAGCTGGGAGACAGAGCTGGTGAAAAGGATTCAAGGGGGCCCTAAAGTATCTATTATATAACTTCTGAGTCACGTGAGAATAGATAAGAGTTCAATGTGTACTTTAACCAAAGTGTTGATAAATGTTGTCTAGGACTGGGTCCATTCTAGAGAATTCCATTAAATAATACTAACATTATGAAGGGAAAATCATATCAAAACTCTTTTCTTTCACTCTTTGGTAGTCACAAAGTAGGTAGCCAAGAATGAGTAAGTAATGAGAAATGGTAAGTGTTATTTCAAGAAACATACTTTTGTCTCAGCCCTAAAGACATTTTCATCTCCAACTAGGATGGGATAAACTTGACCATTCTAATCTTTGTGCAGTCAATGTCTAGCTTCGAGATCACACCTAAGAAAGAGTTAAATATTATATACTTATCACCTAAAGGCTCATGAGAGGCATCCCTTAGGCTGACCTTTCTCAATATATCTATTTGATAACCCAGAGAATGAATGGGGAATATGCTCTCAAATTTACAACTGTTGCTAAACTAGATCATACTGTTAATAGTAGAATTACAATTCAAAATGGCCTCAATAAGAAAATACATTTACGTGTATTATACGTTAGAATTTGAATAATGTGCATGCACGTGTACACACACACACACACACACACACACACATCTGTGTGTGTAAACACAAGAACGATTCAAGTATGTCAATACCAAACAATATTCTTAAAAGATGGAGATAATTTTTAAAAGAGGGTCCAGAGGGCAGTCAGAGAGAAAGGTAAGAGTTGTTCTCGGTATAACTTAAGCTCAAGTTACAAAAAATAAGGCTAGGAGAAATCATTATTATCTTCAAATTCATAAAGGGTTATTTTTATGAATTAAACCATGAGAATAAGTAGAAATAAGCCAGTTTAAGTAAGGAACAAGAGGAAAGGAAAAATTTCTTAGCCTTTGAAGTGGAAAGTGGATCTCTGAGGGTAGGAAGCAGGATCTTTTAGTTTCATCTGATCATTGGCTAGTGGTCTGGCCCAGACGTCTAATTCCCTCCTCAAGGTCCACTCTCCAACCTCCACCTGCTCACTACTTGGATACGGCTCTGCAATGAACGATGTCAACATGCTTTTCCTCCCTATTCCGTCACCACTTCCCTAACCCCCATGGTGCCCTCTGGATTCCAGTTAGATTTCAGCTCATCCAAGACAGAGCCTCAGAATGAGATCAGAGGGAGAGAGTAAAGCAAGGTCAGGGTATTTATTTCCTTGGCCCCCGCTCTGCAAGGTCTCCTTGACATATATATATATATTATTTTGAGAATTAATTATTTTTGTAAAACACTTTTAAAAAAAACCTATTAAATGACCTGCTTCCCATTTCGCATATACCTCATTTATGGAGGCTTTTCTATGGTAATCTTAAGCTTTCTTAGCACAAGGGCTATTTTTATCTTGGACATCTGCATAAAAAATGCAAAATATTTATCTTTTAAACTGTTGGTTTAATCTAAACTGGTGTAAAATGTTTTATGGCTTAACTTCTTAGTCTTTTAACTTTCTTTCCAAAATAAATATGTCCTGTGGCTCTTTGGTCTCACTTGTACAATCATCAGCTTTCGTTATTGGCTTTTTCCCATGTGGAAAGGAATTGGATTTAATTCCTTACAAAACGAAATTTTGAAAAATGTATTTGCCAGTGATGTGACCTTAGCCAAAATGGATGATTCTAGATTTGGCTTCATTATTCTGGGTCTTGGTCAAAATGGATTTGTCCGGAATCTATTTGGAAAAGGATTAATATGTGATTGGAATATTTTGAAAGGCAAGGCTAGTGACAGTCCTGGCCTTGTTCCCTCCAACATCTTGAATCATCATTGCAGAGAGAAAAGTCCATTGCCTCAGAAACAAAGAGGGGCGGTAATGAATATGTTCATTGTACTGAAGGGTTTTAGAAAAATAGGGACAAGTATGGGAATAGATGGGGAATGAAAGTAGGATATTCTATTCTTATGTGGAAATCGTGCACTGGACATTTCATATTGGTGATATATTTAAGTACCTTAGTAGAGTATTAGGTATTGAAAGGGACTAACCATGAAAGAAATGCCATATTATCATCTTATCCTTATAAGAATATAAAAATTATTTTACCTAATAAAAAGGAAAAACTTCAATTTGTCTTTTATAGCCATCATATGGATTGATCCTAGATTGATTGTTACTATTTTCGATACATCTGATAAAATTTTGTAGTTCCCTAGTTTAAAGGTAAAATGCATGTATTTAAAGGTAAAATGTATATAATTATGAATTAAAGATATAAGGATATCTTCCATAAATAAATGAAATGCTGAAAATATCAATTACCTTTCCCTTTATGATAGTCAGTGAGCATGTCTTTCATGAAACACACAGAATGTTGTATTAGGTGACATTGAGGAATATAAAAGAAATCTTGCTCTCCAGAAACCTATAAGCCAAACAAATCTTTTTATTACAAATCTCATGAGCTACCTTGCACTCTCAAAGAAAATATTCTCCATACCTCAAACATACCAAATCCTATGAACCAGCAGCCTTCCCTACTAGGACTAAACTGCTAGGGAAAACCAGCCCTCCTATCCTGGTTATTTAATGGGGATGGCAGATGTTGTGGCTCAGGGACACTCTCTGTCCAGGTAGGTCCTTGTCACTGGTCTTTAGCATGTGACAGCTAGAGCAAACTCTTGTCAGCATAAGTGTCACATGGTTTCAAATGGGGTCAGCACAGCATCTATATCAGTCCAAAAGAAATCATGATTAGAAGATTTAATTTATAGTGTCCACAGAGAAGATTTATACATATTGCACAACAGCAAGGATTTCTAGAAAATTCATATTGATAATGGAAACCTTTTAGAACAGTTTAGGGTTATTCAGAATATATTTTTAGAATGCATTTTCCTCTCATGACTTTTGTATTAATCCTCTATAAGACCTCTTTCAATTAATGAACTGATTAAACCATTTTGAACGGGACTAAATCCAAAAATAGAAGACCAACACCAAAATTTTTAAATAAAACTTATACTCTTAGAGGCGCTTGGCTGGCTTAGTCAGTAGAGCATGCAGCTCTTGATCTCAGAGTTGTGAGCTCAAGCTCCATGTTGTATGTGGAGCCTACTTTAAAAAAAAAAGAAAAACAAAAAACCTTAAAATTTCCAATTAAATCATTTTCTGTAATAATACTTTTTTAGTATTTATACTCTACAAAATACACACTAAGGATATATCTATTTTTCCATTACATAAAAGTATACAAATTGATAAAATGAGTATGAAGAAGGTACAAACGGTAAGGTTAATCTGGCATGTTCAAAGATCACCAACCTCTTGGTTAGGCATTTTTGAAGAAAATTTTTAAAATAAATGTTTAAAAATATAGAATTCTATAAACAAACAAAAAAGTACAATCATAAAACCAGAGGAGTTACTGTGTTCCCAGATATTATCTAAACAACTCTGCTACCTTCAGTTTTTTTGTCATGAAATATTTATTTCAGTGTATAACTTTCCTATATAATTGCAAAAATATGTATTTTCATTGAAGTCCATTTGGAAAATACATAAATAGACAAAATCTTACCACATAAAATTAAAACAGAATCTTACACATTTTATGCCAAAACTATGTTATAGACTAAGCTGACTTAAGGCAAAATTTTAAAATATATAAAAAATTTTTTCAGCTTTAGTATTCAATTATCTTCTTCCCTTACTTTCTTAGGGATCGTCTATATTTCTACTATGTCAACCATTTGCTTCTTTTTTATTTTCCTGTCTGTATAACTTCCAATAAGCTCCTATTTTTAATTCTCATCAGAGCTCCCAATAGTATTCATATTTGCTTATTGCATAGTCCCACCTCAGTATCTCACTGGCATCTCAAATATCCAATATGAGACTCATCATTTCCCCTCAGAAAGGAAGTTCCTACTCCTGAGCTTTCTAATTCTATTGAGAGAATAACTATCTTCCATTTCTAAGGCTAAATATCGCAAAGTCATCTTTTATTCTCTCCTTTGTTCTCTTCTTCCAGTCATTGTGCAAATCTTTGTGTCTATCTCTAGAAACTACTTCTTCTTATTCACTCCCCCTGAGTTAATTCAGGCATCATTATCTTTCTTTTACACTTTTTATTGAACTGTAACATATATGTAGAAAGATGCACAAAATATACAGCTCAGTGCATTTTTGCATTTTTGCAAATATCCAGCACCAAGATCAAGAAGCAGACTCTCACCAATACTCTGGAACTCCCCTTGTGCTCTCTTCCAGTCACTAACCCCAAAGCGGCAATCACTATCCTGATGGCTAATAGTCTAGGATTATCTTTTGCTGTATTAACACCTTTTGACCTCTAAACCAAACCTCCTATCTCTAGATTCTCTCCTAAATCAATCTACACATGACCACTAGAACTTATTTCTAAGACACACATCTGCCCATGGTGTTCCCCTGTCCCAAGCCTCCACTGGTTCTCCACCAGGTCACAGAGAGAAATCTAACCTCTTGGTATTGCAATAATTGATTTCCCTCACACCACATTTAATCCTCAGTACCCTCCAGGTTTATTACTTTTGGCTCCTCGCATGTCCTTTGAAAGGTTTAAGCACTTAGTTTAGTCTGAAAGAAGATCATTTTAATGGTCGAATATCAATCACTGTGATAGTAAGGATTTTAGTCCACATGATACATATAGTTGATATTTGGGGAAGGGCAGGTAGTCTTGTGAAAAAAAAGATGTGTTTCAGTCATATTTCCTTCTTGACATAGTCATAGGATAGGCCTCTATAAACAAGATAAAATGTTGGCAAGTAGGTAAAAAGGGGCAAAGGAAACGATTTTGTTCATTTCTTCATTTATCCATAGAGCAATCGTTTAGAGGCACATTCATTGGGTAAGGTGAACATGCAGATACTGCCACAATCCCACAATATACCTGTTTTCACTTACACAGAGGTCTCCATTCTTCTCTACCAGTGGTTTGGCACCTATGGAAATGCTAATTTCATTTTAAAATAAGCAACTTCTTGAAAGACCCATATTCATTTGCAAGCCTGTCTCTTGCCAGATATTCAAAAGCAGGTGCAATGGGGTCAGCTACCTCTGAGATATAAACAAAAGGTTTCGTGTATGAGTCAGTATGACCTTTACCGGCAGAAAACAGGAGAACCAGAGCTGAAAGCAGCAGCTTATGTACTCAGTTAATCCAGTGGCATGAATAAGCAGAGCGTAAAAGGCACAAGTGTTTTCGGTGAATGTAGATTAAATGCGGGCTTGGTGGGGTTCCTTCTCAGTATTCACAGATGAAATGTGTTCTCTAGGCTTAAATTTCTTCTTCATGGACCCCTACCTCATGGACAGATGCATTCAAAGAATTATCACATTTCTTTCTCCAAAGGTTGGGAGCTTCTCACCCAACAAATACATCACCTATATAAGTAGATTTTAACGAGTCAAGTCTTCAAACAACAACAAAGCAATCTTTCTTTTGGCAAAGTAATAAGAAGTACTCTGTTCCTATATTTGGAACTATTTCAAATATTTTCCTCATAACATTTTAGTGATTCTTCTTAAACACTTTTGCAACTTACTGTTTCAAAATAAAATTCTCCTTTAAAAATTTCCTTTCTAATATCTTTTAGGAAGATTTCCTATTATAAATGCCCTCCAGCTAATTTCAGAGAATATTAGCACTGTTTGTTTTCTCCTGTGTATATTAATACTTAGAAATGTCCTAGAAGGTAATGAACTTAACTTGTCTTGGCATAAAGTATACAAACTGTAAGGAGTGCAGTCTGGGAGCTCTAGTCTGGTTTTCTGGGCTTAATTGAGCATACAATTTTTCACTTGCAGATTTTTGGCACCAGAGAAGAAGAATATTGGAAGCATGACATTTATCCCAAGAGAATTCAAAATAGAGTTAATTTCCAGCAGCAGCATTAAGTTCCATTTTGCTTTCTCTATAAATGACTTGCACAATGTATACCGCCATTAATCATCTTTTGAATAAATTAGTAAACTGAATGTATGCATGTACATACATGTATACGTGTAAAATGCTCAGGGACATGTAGCTTGACATTTCACTGGAAAGGGGCCCATGGTGATCTGACTACATTTTGTACCACCACTCTGAGTTTTCTGAACTGACTGATGTATCATGAGTAAGCAGATGCACCAACGCTTTCTCAGGCCATAATTCTGACAGACTTCAGAGGTTATTGAGGTCCATATGTGATAACAGAAAACATTTCTTTAACAAGTCAGACTCTTCTTTCTCCTCCTGCTCATGCTGTTGATTTCAGTGACGTCAGACTGCCTTGTCCTGGAACTGAGGCAACCAGATGACTTTCCATGAGCCTCTGGTAGGGCTCAGAAAACAAAAGTCCTTCTGAGGGGTCCTGGATATAATCAATTAGGCTTTCCTTTATTGTCTTCTAAAGCGCCAAGAACCTTTTTCTCCTACATATTTATGTGAGGTGTTCTTATTTTCTATAGATCCTCTCACAACAGAAAAGTAAATATTAATAATTAGGCCTTCCACCTGTATCTTTTTTGGATATTCTTAGTGGCACAGGAACTTTGTCAAAGGCCTTGGTCCAAATGCATATCTTCTCTGTAACAAGTCATAAATTGATTACCTGTTATTCATTTTTTAACATAGATATTTTTTTGAATTGAATGTATGGAAAAATTACACCCAGAGAGAAAAGTACACATTGTAAGTATATACAAAGTGAACACACCATGTAACCAAACTCCCTTCTTAATCACTATTCCTTCAAGAGTAACCACCATCCTGATTTCACTAATAGATAAGTTTACATGAGTTCTGAATTTTATAAATGAACTCATAAATTATGCACCTTAATGTGTCTTGTTTCTTTTACTTAATATTATATTTATGAAACATTTCTATGTTGTTGCACATTTGTAGTTCTGTCATACCACTATACAGTATTCCTCTGCAGAAATAGATCAGGATAAATCCATTTTACTTTTTGATGAGCACTTGGGTTGCTTCCAGTTTGGTGTGCTTGTGAATAATGCTGCTATGAACATTATTTGTGCATGCCTTTTGGTGCATACCTTTGGGTGCACATGTGTATACAGTTCTGTTGCGTATAAGTCTAGAAGTGGAACTGCTAGTGATAGGCTGTGCATATGATCAGTTTTAACACCAAATAGTTTTCCAACCTGGTTTGATCAAATTACACTCCAGCCAGTAGGGTCTGACTATTGGTATTTTCAGTGTTTCTCTTTATTGCCATTTTGATGGTTATGTCGTAAGATCATATTATAGTTTTAATCTGCATTTCCTGATGATTAATAAAGCTGAAACAACTTTTCACATATAGGTAACTTATATTGGACATCCTCTTTTTGAAATTCAAGTTTATAACTTTCACCCATTTTTCTATTGGTGTTTCTGCCTTTTTCTTATTAACTTGCAAGAGTTACATATTTTGGTTATAAATCATTTGTCTATTGTATATATTACAAAACCTTTTCCCATTCTGTATCTTGCCTTCTCACTCTCTTCCTGATGCCTTGATGAACAGAAGTCCTTAATTTCAATTTAATATTATTTACCAATTTTTTCCCTTTATAGTTAGAAATTTTGGCCTATCCCAACTCACAAAGATATTCTTATGTTTTCTACCAAAATATTTATATTTTCTTTCATAATTATATTGATTTTTTTTGCTGTGAAGTAATATTCAAAACATATTATGACCTGTTATTCTTAATTGAAATTGACGTTCTTTTTTAAAAATATGTTCTGTATACCCTCTGAAATTCAAAAGAGGTCATCCAGGTAAAGTCTCAATAGCTCATTGTTTGATAGTGTCTCTCTGTAATACACAAACTATGATTAGTTAACACCTAATTCCAAAAAACTGGATAAAATATCATATTCAAGTGGAGAACTTTATTTTCCTTTCTAGATCTGCAATATCGTTTGAAGAAATGAAGCAGAAAAAAATTACAATTTTAAGCTGGCAGAAAGAAATGCACTGGACAAATAACTTAGAGGTCTTCTTGAAATTGTGCTGTTCCTGTGAGCTGTGTGTTAGCTGTACCTACAAAATGCTGCCCCTGGGCCCAGCCTATAAACATCATCAAGTTTCCTTTTGGCATTGCTTTACTAATCCATATAAAAGTTGTCTTCATTTTACTATGAACCCACATATGCCACATTAAACAAATGTAATTTCATGCTTTCAAATAAACATTCATTTTAATTTATTATTCACTATTTTATTTGCTTACCATGTTATTTAACTCTTTGTTATTTGAGAAGTCAAGCGAGATATAGGATTCTAATTAAAAGGGGATATTTTATAAAGATATTTAGTGTTGCTCAGCACTGTCCAACAGAGCTCTCCGCCATGATGAAAATATCCTATCACCCCAGAGCTGCACTGTCTGATGCAGTAGTCACTGACCATTTGTAGCTATTGATAGCACTTGAAATGTGTCTAGTGGGACTAAGCAATGGAATTTTCAATTTTATTTAATTTTAATTCATTTAAATTTAAATATAAATAGCCTGGTGGCTACTATATCAGAATATATTGGACAGCATAGCATAGGTCTAACTAGTCTCAAAAGTGTGAATTTTTCAAGGAATTATCCACATAGTAAAATGGAGAATAAACTGAAGGAAAAGGCAATATTAATCTTCTAAATGGTTAATCACATCAGGATTTTTGCAACTAAGCAACTATCTCTAACCTGACCATGAGATGAGTAAGGATTATATTCCCTGACACACACACACACACACACACACACACACACACACACACAGAAATATTTTGTTCAGGATGTAAAAATTCAGTGGCAGATTAGGGAGGCAGTATATCTTCTTGCCACCAATTACCGTCTTCTTTCTGTAGAGCCTAGAGCTAAATTTGCAATACGCTTGGCAGGGTTCCTGACACATATTCCACAGGCTAAGAATCAAATACCATGTTTATCCAAGTTCCATGAGTGAGAGCAACCTTATTTTTTTAAGAATATTAATCAAAATCACTTGAAGAAGCAATTGTAGTTACCTGCAATTCCAAAAGAATTCCAGAAGACAATGTATTCTGTATCACAAGTTGATGAACTATTAAAACATTCTATTCCAGTTTTGTAAATATGCTTTAATACAATATATTTAAATATACTGTATAATTTAATATAATTTAATATACTGATACTCATATATACCATCTACCTCCTTTTAGCATTATTATTTAACATCATTCTAAAATGTACTCTTGAAATGATAATCCATTTTCATCAATATGACTAATTTTATATTGCTTAAAGTGCCTTATATATGATGGATTTTGAGTGAATTTTAAGTATTAATATTTAGTTTCAAAACTACTTTTCTGATTATAAAATAGGTATTATAAAACAGCAATGAGCCCAGATTTACAACATGGATATTTCTTAGTACAAAGAAAATAATTCTTATGTACATGAGTATATTCTGTTTAGGGATAGTAATTGGGAGGGGGAGTATTTGTTTCATTCTGTATTGTTCTGTTTAGCAAACAAAAAAGTGAAAGTGCTATTTTTTTCTTTTCCAAAGAGTAGACTACATCCAAAAGAAATTTTTATATCCTCAAAACCAATAATTTTAATATTGCGACTCCTCTTTCATGCAATGAAATAATCATGTTTATTCAGTAGCTTGAAGGAAAAAGGACAAGTATGATTAAACTCTGACTGGTCCTTTAGATGTTTGAGATGTAACTTATACTCCCCTGAGTCAATCCCCTCTGCCAGTCCTGCTTGCCCCTTTGGGCATTATGAATCTTCCTTCCTCTAAGGTGACACCTGAGTCCCAGAAAGAGGCAAGGGAAGAAGGCTCCAACTAGCAAGGAGAATCAGTTTTGCAACTCCTTTTTTCTTTTTAATAAAGAAAATCAGTTATATTTGCAGATGATGTTATTCTTTCATCCAGTGGGGCAGCCAGTCAAGCATTATCAGGGTTAGGTATTATCCCATCAGAGTTTGGCTATTCAGTTAAATAGAAAACTGTCATTTCACTTACACCTTTATTGACCAAATAAGATTTGGAGTACTTAGTTTGGAATAAATCTTCACATTCCATGCATTTCTGGGTATTGGTGGGGAAAGCAAGGAGAGAAAATGAACAACAAAACTGTTCTTTATGACTGAAAATTCCTTCAGCTGTAAAAAAACACACTGAGAAACTTTTAGAAGAAAAACTGGAGTACAGATAAGTAATGTCTTTGATTTGGTTCAATAAAAACACGAATACTTTTTGCTTTTCTTAATTCGGCACTGTGTATTATAAAGATTCATTTAAAAATTTACAGCAATTATCTCATCTTTATCAATCTCTCCCAACGAAATAATCCAAAAGATAAACAAAGTTGTCTTATAAAATTGTACATTACAATGTTATTTAAAATAGTGAAGATTGTTCATTATTCATTAAAACAACTTTATATTCAACAATAGAGTAGCAAGTGGGCACCTTTTGGAAGATCTTCCACATTTATATAAAGTATTTTTAACTGATAGTTTTAAAGGCCATGCAAAGTAAATATATTTATTAACATCGTCTTTAGACCAAACTATATCAGAACTAAAGCAGTTAAAAGGTCATTAAATAAGAATGAAGAGGTGGACCTCAGATAAATAAATTTCTAGAGAGCTCGAAAGCTAAACTCAGAGATTATTGATAGATAATAGAAAAAACACTGATAGACTGATAATTAGATAAATAGATGATAAATCACAGAGACAGAGATACATGTAAATATAGTTACTATCATAAGTACTGTACATGGAAATTGAAAAAGGAAGACACGATATCATTTATACATTAGAGTTATAATTGTATAAAGTGAAAACAGCATACTGGGAAAATATACTAAGGAATAATTATGGTTGTAATAGGGCAGAATGATTATTTTTATCCCATCAAAGTAATTTTTTACAGAAAGGAAGAACTCCTTTCTCCCATTGCCAGTTCAAGCCTTTCAGTTGCAACGTTTTTCCCACTGGCTCTAAGTCCCAATAGAATTATAGGATAGACAAACTTTCCTTTGGAGAGAGGTTAAGGGTTAGTTATCTCCACTGGGTGATTAGAACCATGAACCTGATTTTTAAAATGAGAAAATGAGTCCAGAGAAATTAAGTGCTTGTAATCCCTCAACATTTTTCCCATTTGCATGAAAATATTAATGAACAATGAAAAATTTACTTAAGATTTTATAGGGGAAACTCAGTAAATTCTTGAAAATCATTTCAAAAATTACTCTCTGCTAACCCTCCAGTTCTCTCTAGTTTTGCTCTCCCCTTGACACCAATTATGGTTCTCTTCATTGCCTCACAAAGGCTGCCAACCCATTCCCTTCTGCTTAGCACAGCAATTACTCTCTGCCCCTAAATCTGTATCCATAACTCATTTTGAAGAATAATTCACACTCTTTAAAGGTAGTTTAGTGACCAGGTATTGTACACAAGTCTGCTCCTACTCGCTAAGTAGTTTAATTAAAGTGCCTTTTTTAAAATATGTAATCCCCTTCCTAAGCAGAATGATGATATAATTCATGTAATTTAAACAAGGTTTACTCTGAGAAACAAACTGAGGGCTTCAGAGGGGAGGGGAGTGGGGGAATGGGATGGACTGGTGATGGGTAGTGAGGAGGGCACGTGTTGCATGGTGCACTGGGTGTTATACGCAAGTAATGAAGAATCAAGCTTTACATCGGAAACCAGGTATGTACTGTATGGTGACTAACATAATAAAAAAACATTAAAATAAAAAAAATGAATTTCAACCTAAAAACAAACAAACAAACAAACAAAGCTTAATGACAGCCACCCCATCTCCAAAAGAGGACATATCTGAATCAACATGAGACTTCCAAGAATCTGATTCACTTGAGGCTCCCTATCCCTGCTCTATACCGCCAAGAATCACCACCATGGTAGGCCCCTTAACTATTAAGAATATATTGCAGGTGAATTAAGCTAAGAAAGAGCCGAGAGCCGCTAACTACATTTGGGTCATACTGCTGTCGTCAGAAATGTATCATTCTGATGCTTTTCTAGACACTTGGGCTGGCTTCTTTTGCAGCCCCCTAAATGTGGATGGCTATCCTCCCCCCAAAAAGTACATTCAACAATCAACTTTGTGCTAACTTAATTTCTTTAAATGATGAGCCCTTTTGTAGCCTCTTCCTCACTGGGGACATTCTTAAACTAGTAGCCTCCCAACACCCATCCCCAGCTATTACCTTCAGCCCAAAGCCACACTTCAGCTCCTCCTGGGGTCGCTCTTCTTTAAAAAAATTCCCTTACAAATCAAATTGTAATGACAATTGAATCCATCATGCTCTTGACAACAGTGTTGAAACAACTTAAGGAATGTTGGCTATAAGATAAAAATCAAATAAAAGTAAAGTGTATTTCTCCCTCATATCAAAAAAAAAATACTATTTGTACTCTAGAAAAAAAGTGGGTTTTGTTTTTGTTTTTTGCAAACCAGTGGGCTTTCTTCTTACCAGAATTTATGTTTCTCTCTAAAGATCAGCATGAGTTGTGATCTGATGTGAGTTACAGCTAAAAACTTATTTTTTAAAAAATGCTCAGGTAATGAAACGCTGGTCTGTTGTGTAAGTATCTTGTGATGTTCAAAAAATCTTGTGTGATTCTGGACCCCAAAGGCCCTCAAGTTTTGAAAAATGGTTTTTCCTGGGACAGCATTGAGGAGGCCCAGGTAAACAGGCTTTGTGAGAATCTACTAACCTCAGGACATTGCATGGAAATTATATTATTATACTTATTTTTACATTTAAGTCCCTGATATTACCATTTCGTTTTCTGTCTTCGTTCAGGTATTTTATAAGGAAAAAAAAAAAGAAGGAACAATAGAAGAAAGGCTGGAAGGAAGGAAGAGAGGGAGGAAGGTAGGGAAGAAGGAAACAGTAGAGAGGAAATTGGGGCAAAGAAGAAGAAAAGGAGGGTGAGAGAAAACATAAAAATAAAAGAAAGAGAAAGTTAAGTGAAGGTTATCTTTATTTGAATTCTGGTTTAATTAAGGATTTTACTACACTGAGGAAAGCTTAGTCTTCTGGTCCTTTTGCATATGATAACATCAGATTAATAATTTAACTACAAACTAATAGGATTTGCGACCTGGGGCTTCCTTTGGCAATAGAGAAACTTCCAGAATACTATTACTTCTTCTTTACTTCAAATAATTCAAGTATAACTCATAAGCTCATGAGGACTAAATCCCACATTAAGTTTTACATTCTATTTCTGTATCTAATCATTGTTAAGCTCCCCCTTGACTATGAGGAAAGACTGACATCAGCCCTGGTCACCGGGAGCTACGGCACGGAGATAATTGGATGTGTCAACTACAGATCTCCTGAGATTTATCTAACCTTCAAGAATGTTGAAAACCCTTATGGAAATTGTGTTCCAACTCAAGTATCGGCCTGAATCACCTTATGTAATTGCATGAAAAACACTCTCATGAGGTACCAGAGCCAGATGTTTAGAGAAAACCTTTAGTGTGATTTTATTTTACATTGTTAGAACGGTTTTCATCAAATTAGTGTTCAGAAATAGATGTTCCTGAAGATGAAGTGGCTGAGCTGGGGAGAGCAAGGAAGCTAACTTTTAAAGTGAGTTCCTAGCAATATTTCTCAGTGGAAGAAACGTTTTCAATATCTTTTAGGAACTTGCTCAAATGAACAACATCTTACAAATTTCAGAAAGGAAGCTGAATAATCTTACATATTATGTTTCCGATTCAGTATTTATCTCACTAATACAGGTGGGTGAGGTAGGTATTAACAGTTACAGAATGTACCACAGAACAGATTTAAACATTTTTAAAGAAAATAGACCTGATTTTTCAGAGACATGCCTGAGGAGTTTTAGTAAGTTAGCCCCCCAACTCCTATCCTACCTACTCAGAATCTATTTGTAGGTTCTGACGGTGCCAGTCAGTGATTCCCTCCATCAGGTCATTTACTATAGCAGTTCAAATTTCTGGTGACTTTGCTGGTGCCTGCTCCTTCCTTCAGTCCAGGTCAACCTGTTTATGTCTATAAGATAGCAGTGTCCAGAGTGATAAGAACAGATCCAGCTAAGTAGATTTGTGTGCTGCTTTGCCACAGATTATTGGAGGTGGGACAGGAATGTGGGGAGTTAGTAATAAGCAGACCAGCTGTTTAGATTCTGTGCATCTTGTTCCCTGAACATCACTGGTTGTACTTTTAGACATTTATGCTACCGTGGGCAAATAAAACAAGGAGCGTCACATCCCCATTCTGCAAATTTGATGATCTTATTAGTATCATGCATGTGGTATGGAGAATAGAAAGGTTCAGCCCTTAGCGGCCCGCTGTGTGACTTTGAGAAAGTTAACTTCTTTGTAAAATTCCAGCACCATCCTTCACAGTATTGAAGGCTTCTTTATCCACTAACACTATTATTTTTTTTTTCACATAGTAAATTTTATTATACAGACACAACCGACCTGCACTTTCCCGTTAACGCACTGTGGAGTTCCTTCTGTTCCACAAATGTATATATATGTTTGAACCTGTAAATGTGCCACTGATTAGAAAGCTTTTTATCTGCCTGCTTGTTTTCTTTTCTTTTTAATCCAGGACTATATTGACATAAAGACTGAGATTACATAAAATCTTTAAATTCTACTGGGTGAGAGTACAGATGTTAATAAGCCCTCCTCTTTCTTGCCTCTATAGGATGTGGTTATTGAACCAAAGTAGGTTTATTACTTTATTAAATGTTTGATAATTATAAAATAGAAGTCTTCAAGTGTTAAGATACTAAAGTAAAAATGTAGTCATGTCTGAACTGGGACTGGAAAAGCAATGGCGGAGATAATTTATGGAGTAGTGGATCATAAAAAGGCAGGGCACTAAAACGTCCTCAGATGCTGTGTAGATAAGCACGAGCAGTTAGAATTAGGGTTTTTCAAAACACTATAGGATAGATGTCATACAAATTGACACAGAATGTCAGTTTTATTAGCATAAGACTTAGATTGCAGACCTTTCAGAGTTATTTACAGAGATTTCAGTAGTGATACCAGAATTTTTATTTTTTATTTTTTTTATTATTATTATTTTTTAATAATGATTTTTTATTATATTATGTTAGTCACCATACAGTACATCCCCGGTTTCCGATGTAAGGCTCGATGATTCATTAGCTGCACTAACACTATTATTATCCTACTATTATTATTCTACCTTTTTACTGTTTAAAAAAATATGGTTTTAGAAGTTAGAACTCCAGAATAATTTTGTTTCTTTTTCATATCCCAAAACATTTTACAAAACAAATTCTGATTTAATATTAAAACTTGAAGGTAAAAGTAGAATTCTATTTATAGAAAGTTGTTTTACAATGGACTTGATAGAAATTACTCCCACCTCTGAAGTGTAATATGCTCAAAATAGAAGCATTAAAATTTCACTAAGTATTAGAAATTGCTCTCTTAAAATTTCATATAATTAAAAAAATATTTAGTATAAACCAAATAACTATTTTTTATTATATAATCAGATGTTTCATTGTAGAAAACTAGAAAATACAAATAAGCAATAAATGTATTTATACTAAACCTCACTTTTCTCATTTGTAAACTCAGGATAATAATTTGTATATTACCACATTTTGGGGATTAAATAAGATAGGTAGGTAGATAGGTGGTAGATAGATAGATAGATAGATAGATAGATAGATAGATAGATAGACAGACATATAGAAAGCCCAGAATCCCACCACTGCTAATCTGGTGAAAGTCAGGAACAGGATCAGTCAATAATAATTTCTTGAATTTTACTAATACTTTTTCTTTTGATCCAACTGCTTATCCAAGTTTATTTAAACAAGAAAAAAAAATCAAGCACCAACTAAGCTTGTGATTAAATAAAAGAGGATTGATTCTTAATTACCTTTAATTAGAGGATTCTCTTCAATAAAAAAGGCATTTCTGAAATTCTTCTTCTCTGTATATCTTCTCTAGTAAAAGTTACTTGAGAGCTTAATTAAATTCAGGATTAAGGATGAGTGTGATTAAGTAATGATTCCTTAAATCAAAGCACCTTAATTTAAGGAGAGATCTCCAAGGCCCTTCCTTTGCAACCTTTCCCTGTTATATTACTTCCTCATCTACCTGTTCTGCCTTACCTCTCTCTGTCTGCTTGTCAAAAATCAGAGGCAACAAGTTGTTCAGGCCCTCAAAGGTTACATGCTCCTCTCCAGGAGGAATGGGAATAACTTTTAATGTTAGTTCATACTGTACAGTCCTCTCTTCTCTCTTCCAGAAATGGGGTAGATTGCCACTTACAGTGGTAGAAAAGAAGGAGAGGAGATGGAAGACTTAAGCTTCCAAACTTAACAACTAGGAGAGTTGGGGCAATTTATTGATGATCCTAAGCAAGCATTTCTTTATTGATAAAATAAGAAAAAATTAAGAAAAAATATTAAATGAGAGCATATGTGTAAAGTTTTAAGATTCCAGATACACATTACATTTCATTCATCCAAAAAAATTAGTTTGGAGGTTAAAGTTTACTCAACTGCTCATAAGCCTTTTTTTGGTCATTTTTTTGGTAACCAATTTTATTGAGATATAATTTACATATAATTATTTATTTTACATGGCTAGATAGACTGATGAGTTTTGATAAATGTATACATCTGTGTAGTAAATATTAACCACAATCAAGATACAGAACAATTCTTCCATGTCCTAAAAATTTCCTGGTGCCTCCTTACAGACAGTTGGTTTTACCAATCCAAGCTTCGGGCCACCACTGCTCTGTTTCTCTCTCTCTCTAGATTAGATTTGTTTCTTCTAGATTTTCACAAACTGAATATGTGCTCTTTTGTGTTCAGCTTCTTTTGCTTAGCATAATGCCTTTGAGATTCATCCATGATGTGTCAATCAGTAGTTTCTTCCTTTTTATTGATGAATAATCTTCCATCATAGTATATACTATATACTGCAATTTCTTTATCCTTTCACCAGATATATATATATATATATATTCATTCCCCCAGTATGGGGGTATTATGAATAAAGATGCTATTAACATTTATTTGAAGTTTTGTGTGGACATACAATTTCAATTTTCTAAGGGTAAATATTGAGTAGCATTGCTGAGTTGTATGCTAAATGTATGCTTAATCTTATTAAAAATCTGTCAAACCATTTTCCAAAATGGTTGCTCTATTTTATATCTCTACCAACGACATGTGAAACTTCTACTTGGTCCACATTCTTACCAACACATTGGTGGTGTCAAACTTTTTAATTTTAGTCTTTTTAACCCTAGTGAGTATATAATGGTATCACAGTGTGATTTTAATTTGCATTTTCTGAATGACTTTTCCAGTGCTAGTTGACAATTCATATTATTTTCTTTTTTTTAAAAAGATTTTATTTATTTATTCGACAGAGATAGAGACAGCCAGCGAGAGAGGAACACAAAACACAAGCAGGGGGAGTGGGAGAGGAAGAAGCAGGCTCATAGAGGAGGAGCCCGATGCGGGGCTCGATCCCATAACGCCGGGATCACAACCTGAGCCAAAGGCAGACGCCCAACCGCTGTGCCACCCAGGCGCCCCAAACAATTCATATTATTTTCTTTACTGAAGTGCCTGTTCAAGTATTTTGCCATTTTGATAAGGTCATTAGTTTTCTTATTACTGAGTTGTAATAATTTTTTATACATCCTAGATACAAATTTTTGTCAAATATATATATTGTGAATATTTTCACCTAGTCTGTGACTTGGCCTTCTTATTTTCTTTATAAGAACAGAATTTAATAATTTCGATGAAGTCCAATTTATCAATTACTTTTATGGTTCATTCTTTTAAATGTTCAATGAAGGAAATCTTTACCTGTCCCTGTTTTATGAGGATTTTCCCATATGATTTTTTCTAGAAGTGCTATACCTTTAGGTCTATGATTCCCTTTTGGATTGATTTATATATACGATAAACACATATTTATATCAAGTACATGTGTTTTCATATGGCTTTTCAATTATTCTACCTTTGTTGAAAAGTCTACATTTTCTCTATTCTATTACCTTGACACCTTGTCAAAAACCAATTAATCCTTTGTATGTAGGTTTATTTCTAGACTCTCCATTCTGATCTATTGCTTTATATGTCTACCCTTTTGCCAATACTCATAATAATGTAGCTTAGTACTAAGTCTTGAAGTATTCCATGTCCTCAATCTTTTGTTCTTATTCAAAATTGTGTTGGCTACTCTAGATTGTTGGCATTCTCATATAAATTATAGAATCAGCTTGCCAATTTCTATAACAGAAAAAGAAAGCCTGTTGAGATTTTAATTGGGAGTATTGAATTTTTACTTCAATTTGGGGTGGAATGAGTCTTCCACTTCCTTATTAATTTTCTATCTTCTTTTTTATCAAAAGCCAAGAAAAGAATGCTGAAACCTCCAACTCTAATTGTGTTTTATTTATTTTTCTTTTCAAGTTTTGCTCTGAGTATTTTGAAGCCCTGTTATTCGGTGCATAGACCTTTATGAATTATATGTCTTAAATTTACTTCTTTATCATTATGAAATTTCCCCCTTTATTCCTGGTAATATCCTTGTTCTGAGGTCCATTTGATATTAATATAGCTATTTCAGCTTTCTTAGGAGTAGTGCTTGTGTGCTACATCTTTTTCAATCCTTTTACTTTAAACCTATCTGTCTTTATATTGAAGTATATTCCTTAAGTATACATCCTTTATATTTAAGTATAACCTTATAGAGAAAGTATAGACTTTTGGTTTCAGATCTAACATGTAAAGTCATCACCTCTGTCCTTAAAATAAGAAAAAGCTAAATTGAAAATCCACAACTTTTCGTGGACCCAACAGAGGTTGCATTACAACTAACTACCATCCCAAAATCTCAAGAATTAGGTGAATTTAGAGATTCACAGCTAAGAACTGCTTACCTAGAGCAGCTCCGTATACTAGCCATAAATTAGTATAAATGCTTAACTTACAATTTTTAAGAAATGCTGGAGGCCAAATGTGGATTAATTAACTTAACAGGAAGAACCTCGGGGACTGTAGTTTTAGGAAAGTCCTCCAAACTTAGAGGAGTTTTACCTCCAGGAATCCCACCAGTTCTCCTAGTGAAGACCTGAGAAGGGGTGTGGCTGAGAAGGGGAGGAGTAATCATTGTGAAATAAATCCAGAGCATTCTTCACAAGAAAGACCTATTCTCCAAGGGAAAGGACTTTACCAGAAACTCATCGAACATGGAGGAAGAAAAAATTTCCCCCACTCCAGCCCTGTCAAGTCTTGTATCACCAAAGTGTGCGGGGGAGAGGGGAAGAAACACTTGTGAGGGTCACAGCCCAGGGATATGAGTTCACTAAAAGACTAAAAATTTAATCATAAGATTATAGAACGCATCCATGCCACACACCACTGCCTCAACAGGGCTCCAGTATAATTGGATTACAGCTAAAAGAGCTGGAAGAACTGGATCTCTTTGAGGAGTAGTTAGAGAATTTAAAAGTCAACAGAGGAAACAAAAACAAGGACCCTAAAGGAATTTGAAGCCTCTGGCACCAAAAGATAAAGCAAACATTAAATAACACTCAATGAGCCAGGTTAACATAAAATCTCACAATAAAGGTCTATTTACTTCAATGGCTGTTTCTGATACATCATATATTATTTCAACAAAAAATCGTAAGACATACTTAAGGTAGGATAAAACACAATATAAGAGACGAAGCAAGAAGCAGAATTAGACTCAGATAAGATACGAATGTTGGAATGATCAGAAGATAAATTTTAAAAACTATGATTAAAATGCTAAGAACAAATACAGTTTTTTGTTTGTTTTTACCAATCTAATCATTTCTCTCTTTTAATCACTTATATTTAATGCAATTGTTGTTATGGTTGAATTTAAATCCACTATCTTGGGGCGCCTGGGTGGCTCAGTCAGTTAAGCAGCTGCCTTCCACTGGGGTCATGATCCCAGGGTTCTGGGATCGAGCCTGTATTCCAGCTCCCTGCTCAGCAAGGAGTCTGCTTCTACTTCTCCCTCTGCCCTCCCCTCACCTTGTGCTCACTCTCTCTCCCTCTCTCAAATAAATAAATAAAATCTTAAAAAAAAAAAATCCACTCCCTTGCTATTTGTTTCTATTTGTTGTTGTTGCTGTTACTTTTTTCTCAGGATTTCTTTTCTTTTAGTGCCTGTGGTTCTTGGTCATGCCACCTTGAAAAATGAAGAGGTAGACCAGAAGAAGAGTGGTGGGTAGCAAAGCAAAGTTTACTGAGTGATAGTACAAAGCTCCTGAAGAGGGAGGAGACCTGAAAGGGTTGCCATTAGAGTTTCTAAACCTAGGGGGTTTTATGAGATTGTTGGCAGGCTGTTTTAATCTGATTAACCCTCCATGTGCCTGTCACCTAATCACGTTTCTGTCCAGGCGCTCATCTACCTATCAGATAGTTGTTTACATGGGAAAGGGTGGAGGGCTCCTTTCAGGGTGGTGTAGAATAACAGACTGGAGTCTTTTTCCTTTTAAGGGTAGTTTGCTCTTGGGGTGGGGGGGCTTGCCATTGCCTGTCTTTTTTCCCCACTATCCTCCATTATTTTTCCTCTTTGTTTTTTCCTTTTTTTGGATTTAATTTATTGATTATTCCATGTTATCTTCCCTATTGCCTTACAAGTTACACTTCTTTTATTTTTTAATTGCTTTGTATTTTACAATATGTACCTCTAGCTTATAAGTCTATTTCCTTTTAATTTTTTTTAAGATTTTATTTATTTATTTGACAGAGAGAGAGACAGCCAGAGAGAGAGGGAATGCAAGCAGGGGGAGTGGGAGAGGAAGAAGCAGGCTCCTAGCAGAGCAGAGACCCCGATGTAGGGCTCGATCCCAGGACCCTGGGATCACGCCCTGAGCCAAAAGCAGACGCTTAACGACTGAGCCAACCAGGCGCCCCTATAAGTCTATTTTCAAGTCATATCACATTGCTTATAAATGTAAGAACCATATAACTTACAACAGTTTACTTCCATTTTCTTACCTTCTGTCTTTTACGCTACTGTTACATTTTACTTCTACCTGTGTTCAAAATCTCTCAGTACATTGCTATAAACTTCATTAAACAGCCAATTCTGTCCTAAAGAAGTGTTTTAAATGGGAAAAAAATACCTTTCTTATTTACTCACATATTTAACATTTCTGGCACTCTATTCCTTTATGCAGATGCAAGTTTCCATGTGGGGTCCTTTCCTTCCATGTGAATAACTTCCTAAAACATTTATTGTAGTGTACATGTTCTGGCAATAAATTCTACCAGCTTCAGTGTGTCAGAAAAACCCCTTCATCTCCATGTTTATTTACTTTTTTAACAATTTTATTTCTAAGTAATCTCTACACTCAACGTGGGGCTCTAATTTACAACCCTGAGATCAAGTCCCATGCTCTACTGACTGATCCAACCTGGTGCCTCCCATGTTTAAAAGATATCTTAATCAGATATTTCTTCTTTCAGCAGGCTAGAGATGTTTTTCTATTATCTTCTGAAAACAAAGTCTGAGATCATCCTTAGTTATTTTTCTCCGGTTTTTTTTTTTTCTTTAGTGGCTTTTAAAGTCTTCTCTTGATCACTAGTTTTCAGCAGTTTGATTATGATGTGCTTTGGCATGGTTTTCCTTGTTTATCTGGCTTCACATTCTTCCCACTTTTTTCAGATCCCACCTCCTGGGATCTAAATATTCTTTATTACTTTTTTCAGTCTTTATCCTTCTATGCCTTTCATTTTGAATTGTATGGTTTCTATTTCTTTGGGTTCAATATCACTGTCTTCTGTAGTATCCAATGTTCTATGAATCTTAGCCAATAAGTCTTACTTCCAATATTATATTTTTTCACACGTAAGTGTTTCATTCCATTTTTGTCCTTTTTCTCTTTTCTATTTCTCTTCTCATTATTATTTGCATTAAATTCTTGAACTATTTACAAGATCCATTTAAAAGTCTTTGGCTGCTAATTCTATTATCTCTGCAATTTTTTTTTCTTTTTCTTGCTTACAGATCACCCTATTCTGGTTCTTGTCACATATGGTAGTTTTTGATTGGATGATGGACATTGTGAGTAATGGCAATGCATATCTGGACTTTGTCATCTTTTCTTTTTTTGTTTTTTAAGAAGACTGAGATTTGCTCTAGCAAGCAGTTTGTTTAGTTATTTGTGGATTACTTGATCCTTTAAGACTTGTTTTTATTCTTTGTTAGGGTGAGTCAAGAGCAGTTCTTATTCTAAATGTAGTTTAACCTTACTACTAAAGGCATGACCTTTCTAAGTTGCATACGATTTCTCAGTGATTAATCAACACTGTTCTGGCTGACCAGAGCTCAAAAATTTCCTAGGAGTGTTTAGGTTAAAGCTTTCTGGTTGTTCTTTGTCCCACCTTGTGGAGTTTATATGTGCACATTTTAGGATTCAGCAAAGGTTCAGGTGAACTTCTATGCAGATTTAAAACTTTTTATTTTTATTTTTTTTATTGCTTGGCTTACTCCTTTTCAGAACTCTGCTTAACTTCCAGGTAATGTAGCCTCACTGAATTCTGATATTGGTCTCCTCAACTCAGTAAGACTAATCTGTTCTGCTTGAGATACCTGTCCCTATACCACATTCCAAAATGTGCCTCCAGGCAGAAAGCCAGGGTAAATGTAGGGTAGGATTTATTTCATTTGTTTCTTTTCTCTCAGGAATCACATTTTTACACTGACTGTGGCTCAATGTCTAATGACAGTTGTTTCATACATTCTGCCCTGTTTTTTAGCTGTTTATAGCAGGAGAAGTCTGTTTTCTCAGCATATTCAGAAACAGATTCTAACAAACTATTTTGACTGATTTTTTAAAAAGATTTTATTTACTTATTTGACAGAGAGAGAGACAGCCAGTGAGAGAGGGAACACAAGCAGAGGGAGTGGGAGAGGAAGAAGCAGGCTCATAGTGGAGGAGCCTGATGTGGGGCTTGATCCCATAACGCCGGGATCACGCCCTGAGCCAAAGGCAGACGCTTAAGGACTGCGCCACCAAGGCGCCCCTTGACTGATTTTTTTCACTGACTTAGCATAATGGTATAACAATAATATTTAATAATAATATTAAGGTATTGTAAGGGCGTTTTAAAAATATCTCATTGGGCCATCATAAAAATATTACAAAGGAAGCATTATCAACACCATTTTATGAATGTGTAAAATGGACCTAAAGAAAAGAAATACCTCGATTTGGGACATCTGGGTGGCTCAGTCGGTTGTGTCCCACTCTTGATTTCAGCTCAGGTCACGATCTCAGGTCCTGAGACTAAGCCCCCGCGGCAGGCTCCCCACTCAGCAAGGAGTCTCCTTCTCTCCCTTTTGCTCTTCCCCTGCCTCTGCCCCTCTCTCTCTCCAAAATAAATAAACTTTTTTTTTAAAAAGAAAGAAATACTTCGACGAACATCACATAACAGAGTGACAAATTTACAACTCAAACAAATCCTCATTTGCCTTATTCCACAGTCTCAACTGTTACACACATCACCATCCTGCCCTTCAACTGACTTGGTCTGTCATCTGTATAGGCTTTTCTTACTTTTTCATATCAACATGGAGATCACATGGCTTGGTTCGGTTTATAATTAATAGATTTCATGATTAACTTCTTGAAATGAGAACTGCTTAGAGTAGCAGGGGAGTGGGTTGGAGGGAGAGAAACGGAATATCAATCACTCTTAGATCAAAGTCCTGGGGGGCAGACAGGTCTTAAATTTGGACTGGGAGGAGCTATACTTGCAATCATAAACTGCTTACATGGCTATTATAAAAATAAGTGTCTAAGGAAAGAATCATGAAGCCTAAAAAGACTAAACATCTGGAACAAAGTTTCATTTTTCTATCTCAAGAAAAGCTCTAACCCAAGACAATATTTCAATCTAAAATTTTTGGGGACTTTGGGCATTGAAAGAAAATAGAATATCAGCAATTCTATGTCTGATTTTTTTGAATGAACTGTCTGCTATATGAAGATATTTAGTCATAGGAGGTCAGCTGATGCTAAAGCAATCAATGCAATTGTCATTATCAATGGATGACTAGAGTCAGACAACAGTAACATGACATTTTAGCAGCATAAAAAATCCATTCACTAAGGAAGTAAAAGTCAACGCATATACACAAAGAGTGCTGTTTTTTAAATTATTCTACTCTTCTCCCAACTGTATAAACATAATCACCTGAAATTGCAGACTCTAAACTTTTTGTCTTTGATGATAATGTTTGAAGCAGAAATGATACAAGCACATTTTCAGAGGGTGCATTAGCATGGAGATGTAAAGCCAATGACAGCAGAAAGGGAAGGTTTGAACTCTCCAACTAATGAGCAGTAATGTAATGCATACTTACCATTGAATTGGGTTTTAAAACTGTATTTTCATTTTGGACTGGATTTCCCACAAGATGAAATTAAAAAAAAAAAAAACTCATTATTAGTCCATGATAAGCTTAAAATCATATGCTACCCTTAATGAAAATTGGAAGGTAAAGCAGCTTTTTGGTCTTTTTCAAAATTCTGCAGAATGAGCTAATAACTTATTCTCTTTCTATCCCATTTCTCAGAATCATCTGAGGGAGAAGAGATGGTTGTATAAATAACAACAACAACAAAAAAAGACAAAATTAAAATAGTACGTGAGTATATTTTCCTTTACAGTCATCTTCATAACTTTTGATATACTAATATATTCATGATAAACTACTTCTGAAAGTATTCTAAAGTACAATTTGTATACTATTTCTAAATACAGGTTAGTGCCTTTCTTCTAATTGTCATAATAGAGAATCTAGTTCATTAATTTCTATACTATCGCAGATATGTAAACAGAGGCACAAAATGATCAGTCTTACATAACCATATATAAGCAAACTATGTAACTTTCTCTTATGACTATTCTTAATGAGTTCATATTACTTCATATTTACATTTTATGTTAAAATATATTTTTTGCATACAGAAGACCACAAAGATTACTTCCATGCAATGAGCTACTTGCTTAGGACCAAGTTATAGAACCAAGGACTGATATGTCTCAGTATTTAAATATTTTCCATGTTTCTCTCTTACAACCTTAGGTATCTCCATTAAGAAAAATAACATTTTACAGGGATCATAGGACAGTAAGTAAAATTTCATCATCATTAAAGTGACCCATGTACTACGAAAGACAGGTAAGAGAAAAGTTCATTGCTGACATGACACGCAAGAAAAGGAGTAAGTGCATTTGATGTCTCTTGCGGAATACATGAGAAGTTTTTCTTTACAAACAGTGACATCTTTAACCCCCAGAACTGACAGCTGGGAGCCTTTCCTATCTGTGCCACTGGCTGGCCATGTCCCTTTGGGACAGTCATGATGGCTCTTCATTTCTCAAATTTAAATGAAAGCACAGTGGATGGTGACCCATTCTACGCATGCTACTACTAACTGTTCTCTTTGTTCAACAGAAATTGGATGGCCTGTGTAACATGACTTAAAACTGTTCATAAAACAATCCATCAACCTTATTTCGAAGCTTAAAATAAGCAGACACGGTTGGGAAAAAGAACAATATTTAAACTAAAGTGAGACAATAAAATTCCATTTTCGGTCAGCTTTTCATCATTTTGTAGAGATGCTCAATGTAACTTTGCTTGGAGATCAGTTAAATTGCTTACTACCATATACCCATGGAGGCAATTGTTTTCTAGGATCTTAGGTGAGAACATCCATCATTAACTCCTGCAACCTACTTTACAATCTAATAGCCGCCCTCAGATCTACTCAGTGAGTCCCATCAAAGAAGATAATACTCAGAACGGGGCTGACATAAAAGCTTGGCTCCCTGGAGTTGTGGATACTCTGACCCTCCTATTTTTTAAGAGGCTCCTCTAAAGGATATTATTAACTACAAAGTCAGTGAAGAATAAATGGATAATTTGTAATAAGGTCATTTTCAACCCTATCTAGAAAAGACTTCACAATCCTTTCATCCTGACTCACATTTTATAGGTGAAGCACCTGACCTGAGGTGACTGAGTGACTCCCCTAGCTTTAGAGGCCTGGTTGACCCATACAAATATCCTGACTCCCACTAACACATGCTCCTCCCTGCTATTGTTCTTGGAAGCAATAAAAGAGTCCTCAACAACAACAAAAGATGTTGTTCAAAAAAGTCTTTTGTAACGCCTCCAAATTCCAAAATTCCATGTCAGCATTACAACCTTTCATTTAGCCCCGCATTTCTGTTTGAGCTAGTCTACTAAATGTCTAATAGGAAAACAAGGGAACTGAAACAAAGATCAAGACTTGCTTTTATAATGGATTACCAACCTGAATTTTCCGGACACATCAACATTTATTTGCATTCTAGGAGACTCACTTGCAATCAAAAACAGGCATCAAATCAAATGGTTTCACTTTAACAATATTAACGAAGAGATTTTTCCATTTACCTTAATCATCTATTTAGGGTCAAATCACTCTCTCTCTCTCTCTCTCTCTCTCTCTCACACACACACACACACACACACACACACAAAGGTAATTACATTTATGAAAAGGTCCCTAATATAAATATATATAATTTAATCTTTCACTGACCCAGAAGTATCAAAGCAAATAACCAAAGACAAGATAAAAAAAATTCTAAGTTAAGCATAAAGAAATCATGCCACTTGAGAAGCTAAAGTCAGCTTTAACTGCTAGGATTTAGTATTAGGAAACTTTTCATTAGAAAAGTGATATCTCAACTGGTAATTTCCAATTGCAATTAAAATACTACAGCTGGAAAAACATACATATTGAATTCATAAAATTCCCAGGAAAACAAGAAAGGAAGTCTTCCTGCTTAAAGTAAATGTGGAAAAGACATTAGGTACTGTCATAATCTAAACTGAAGCCTGATATCTTTGCCCTATTATTAATGTGGAAATAATGACTTAACAGGTAAAAACAATTGCACAAGAGCAGAATCCAGCTTGTAAAATACTAGAAACTAAGCATCCAAAAGAAGCCTTAAAAAATAAAAATAAATAATAATATTAGTACTATTAAATAGGTGGCATTTGTGTGTGTGTATATTTATATTTATATATTCATTCCAATACGAAAGTAGAAGTAACAGCTTATCTTTTTAAGTTTTTATTTAAATTCCAATTAGTTAATATACAGTGTAATATTAGTTTCAGGTGTACGATATAGAGATTCAACATGGAAGTCACAGTTTAAAGCGAGCATCAAAGGAAAGTAAATGTTTCTGAACAGGAAGAACTTATTGATACATAAGATAGACTGATCAGGCCAATGACTGTGTAAACATAAAATACGTGGAATACATTTTTGGTTAATATATTATGGAAGCTGGAGCTTGGATGACAAAGTTATTAATTTTTTTCTTAACCCCCATTTTTTATTATATATCTCCCAGGAATCTCAAGAAAAGTAATTTTTTAACCTTTATAAAAATATCTTAAATTCCCTGAAATAAGAGGATATCACAAAGGAAAGATTAGTAGTTTATGAATGTGTGAATACTACCCAGTAAACCTAGCTCCCAAAATGAGGAAAAAAATAGGAGAAGAAAACCACATATCTTGGATGACCTCTTTACCAAACCTCCAAGAGACAATGGAAGGAAAAAACTGATTTGGGAAAAAAGAAAAACTTGCAAAACCTGAGTCATGAAGCTGACTTTTAGTCGTAAGGATCTTTTTCCTTTCCTCTAGTAAAAACAATCTGTTTGTATTTTACACAAATGCTTTATAAATAAGTCTACCTAATTCAACTTTTACACTGATAGTCTTCTCATGTTCTACTGCTATCTTCCCAGCCACCAAGCAATGGATTGGCTCTAAAAACTTTCAGTTTTACATTTAATTTTGCTGAATACTTTAAATCTGATTTCCATTTTTGTAAAACAAAGCATCAATTAAAAAAAAAGCATATTTCATCATGTTGGTAGTGGAACTGTTCAACAGGAGCATCCCTGACTTTGGGGGTGGGATTGGAAGAGATAATCATTTAGTAGTGTCTCATGGAAAGAATTATGGCCTATATGTCATCACCCAAATATCAGTCTCCTCCACTAGGCTGGGAATTCTAAAGGGAAATCATTTAACTTCTTCATATTCTTTAGCTGATAGGTATTTAAGAAATGTTTGTTGAGTACTTATATCTTTATTTTCTTACCTAATATGGCTCTGATTACTTGACATTACTTGACACTGTGTTCCAAAGCACTTATCAGTTGCCTAATTTTTCCCAGCCATTCTTTTCTATCACACACCATTTGTGAAGAATTGGTGGCTGACATATTGGTTTGATTGTCAAGATTAACCTATACTCCACCAACCTATTCAAAAATTTTGGCGCATCTCATTTTTGTTGCAAGGAATACCCCAAAAGACTTCTCTACCTACAAAGAAACTAGTTGAAATAGCGTTTGGAGGATTCTTCTTGAGGAAGCAGAATCAGCAACTCTCTAAGAAGCTTAGATTTTCAGGGGACCAAACACAATCGAGAAATTCCTGTGTCTAACAGTTTGCAGATTGGTATGGAAAAACAAGTTATCCCACAGGAAGAAGCCATGAGACCCAGGCCTGAACTAAGAGGAGATCTGAGCACAAACAAAAGTAAACCCAGGTTTCTGGGGTCCCAGAAGCTCCTTATCAGCAGCTGTCTGTTACAGTTTCTGTCCCATGCATATTCAAAATGCCTGTGCAGAATGAGACCCTTTAGCTAACCTCATCTTAAGGACAAAATTACATGACTTCTTCTGTATCTCAGAAAATGGCTTATTTCTAGATGTACCCAGTACATGTAGGGTAACTTTAGATGGCATTCTACATAGGATTGCATCTTTTTTACTGAATAAGTGGGATGGTCATTTTTATAGAAAAATATATTTAACTTTAAAGGGAATGTCTTCAGTAAAAGGAACATGGAGAGCTTAATAAGCACAAAGATGGGTCTGCTATATAGATGATGAGATCATGTAGGCAAATGACAATGGGCCAGAATCTATGTTTCCAAGGTTGAATCATAACATGGAACGATCATGAATTTCCTACTTCTGAGAAATTTCTGAAATTGATATTTTGGGGTCTGATAGATCTGAGTTTGAATTGATTCAGCTTCTTAATTACCTCTGGGATCTTGAAGAAGTTAATCAGTATGAACTCACTTTACTCATCTAGAAAAAGAAAGTAATACCCATCTGAGAGGGTTGTTATAAAAATTGAAGGAGGGGGGCGCCTGGGTGGCACAGCGGTTAAGCGTCTGCCTTCGGCTCAGGGCGTGATCCCGGCGTTATGGGATCGAGCCCCGCATCAGGCTCCTCCGCTAGGAGCCTGCTTCTTCCTCTCCCACTCCCCCTGCTTGTGTTCCCTCTCTCGCTGGCTGTCTCTATCTCTGTCGAATAAATAAATAAAATCTTTAAAAAAAAAAAAATTGAAGGAGGAAGATGGTTAAAAAAGTCATTTGCCAAAAATATATATAGTATATTTATTTATATAAATACATCTAGTATGATTTTTCTCCCCTTCTTTTCTTCCTCCATCCCTCCCTCTCTTCCTTCCTTCCTTCCTTCCTTCCCCCTTTATCAAGAGCAAGCAAAAATCAAAACAAAAATCTCTATGAGACTAGATATAATGAGGATTATGAGGGTTTCAGGGAGTCGTAAGTGGTCTGGTTTGTGTAAGGACTTGGGCCTTTGCTTTCCTGCCTGGGATATAGAAACAGAGATTGGAGAAGAATATGAATGTTTGGGTGTACACTGAGCAGAAGGAGGACATGGACAGTACTTTTGAGAACCTCTCTCCTGTGTCATTAATTTTCTTGACCCTGGATAACTCCCCTTAGTTTACAAACAACCTGTTGTTTTTCCCATCTTAAAAAAAAAAAACAATTCTTCCTTCCCACTCTATCTATTGCCACTTCTAAGTTCCCCTTTATGGCCAAACTCTTTCCCCGGAGATTTGTTGTGCACTCTTTCTCTAATTCCTCTACTCTCATTCTCTTTTGAATTCATGCTAATCCAGCTATTGTGATACTACTCCACTAAACTGTTCTCACGGGAGTCCGATGATTGCTACTTTGCAAAATACAGTGGTGAATCCACAAACTCATCTTGGTCTTGGTAACATTTGACACAGTTGATCTCTCCCTTCCTTTGACTTCCAGGGCATACTCTCTCGGTTTTCTTCCACATCACCACCAGCTGATTTCTCAGTCTTCTGATTTGGTTTCTCCTCATCTCTCCAACCTCTCACAGTTTACAAGTCCCAGGATTTTTTCTTTGAATCCCATACCTTCCATCAGTGACACCATTTATTTTTGGCATTAAATGTCATATATACTTATAACTCCAATTTATGTCTTTGACCCAAATCCTTCTCATGAGATCCAGATCTTTTAAATCTAAATGCCTGCTTCTAGCATCCCCATTTGGATGGCTAATAGATATCTCTGACTTAACTTGACTAAAACCTAACAGCTGGTGCACTCCTAAAATCTTGCTCCTCTACAGTTTATGTCATCTCAGGGAATGGCAATTCCAACATGTCAGTTGGTCAAGATGAGTAGTCCTTGACTCCTCTCTTGCTTTCATTCCTTTCATCTAATCCATAAACAAGTCTTGTTGGCTCCACCTTCCAAATATATCCAGAATCCAACCACTCCTCACTGTCTCCATTACCACCACCTTGGCCCATGCTGTCATCATCTCTCTTTTACTTTGATAACCTCCTTTCTAGTTCCCTGACTCTCTGGAAGGTATTGTCCAGAAGTCAGAGGGATCCTTCCTAAATGTGGTTTGCTTGAAACCCTTTAGAAACTTCCCATAGTACTTAAAGTCAGTCTTTACCAAGGCCCTACATCATATGGCCTCACTTTGCATACACACACACACACACACACACAAACACACACTCTCCATACTCCCTATACTCCTTCCTTGTTTTTATCTCTCCTTATCCTTATATAATTTTCATATTTATTTTGTTTAGTGTCTATCTCCCCCCTCCCAAAACACACAAGGTATAAACTCTATGGGGGCAGGAATGTTTATCTGTTCTATTCACCGACATACGCTTTCTGCTTTTCTGCTTAAAATGGTGCCTGGCACACAGCAGGTGCTCAACAATATGTATTAAATTAATGAATAAATAAATAAATTTGATGTTATGAGGACTCTACATGTATGTATATCTGATAGACCTGGTCATACAAAGCAAGAATACCCTCTTATCAGCATATTCCAGATGAAACTTTGCAAAATGAAAATATTATTGGCCAATTAAACCGTATCATGTCTCAGTGCTTCCAAAAATGTTTCTTATCAAGGCAAATTAGCCAAGTACCTGATTCCTTCCCAGAGTGGAGAAGACAAAGCAAATACTTGGAGTGTGGATATAAACAGAATCAGATGCCCTAGATTGCCCTGGGGACTCTATCCCAGTCCACTCTCTCCATTGCCTCTAAGCTTTAATGCCTCAGCCCTCATCAAACCTGTCAGAGCTTCTTTCCTTTCACCTAATTTTCCCTTAAAAATTCCCTATATCATTTATACGCATTATACCTTCCAGTTGGGTGGACACACAGCATCAGAGCTCACTGGGTAAAATAACAGTAATGATGGTAGTAGTAGAGGCACCTGAATGCATATTCAGCATTTGTGCCAAGCACCAAGATATGTATTTTGCACACATTATGTCATTTGGTGTTCACAATAGCACTGAAAGGAAAGGACTATCATCACTCTCATTTTGCAGAGGAGGAAACTGATGCTTAGATTAGGTGAAATAACTCTTTATTTCAACACAATAAATGACAGACTTGGAACTCTGTAAGTTCTCGTAACTACCAATGAATATAAATTACCTTCAGACTTATTAAAAATATTAATTTCCAGGGCACATCCCTGGAGGCTGCCATTCATCAGGATCTGGGTGGAGCTGGGAATCTGTGTTTTTAACAAGCACTCTGGACAATTCATTTTATAAGTCTGGGTAAGACTGCATTAATTATTCTCTCAGTCAGGCAGTTTGATAATTATGAATTGAAAATGACAAACAGAACTGCTAATTTATAGAGTGCTCCCTACTGTACTCTCCCCTGCTAATCAAGATGGAAGCCTTGTCAGCTAACACACTGGTTGACACAGATGTGTGTTTGTTGTTGTATTTAAATTTCATTTATTTTCTATATGAGCAACATATAATTCTAAATTTGTTAAGTTTTTAATAGAAGTTGTTTACAGTACGTGTATACCTTTTCTTACCTTCTTTGTGTATGCACTTTGTCCTCCCTCCTCTGGGCGTCAGGCAGCGAGATGCGTGGAGGGCTGTAGCGCCCAGCCCCAAGCTACAGATGATAAAGCATCCAGAGAAAGGCTGATGAAAGGTAGGTGGCCTTCACACCGACTCAGTTCCTTTCCTTACTGTGGAGACAAAGAAATTGGCAAAATACACAATTAACTGTATGAACACATGGTATTAATTGTATACAAATACAATCAAAATAATGGTCAAAGAAGAAAGCAAGTTGGTGTGTTAAAAAGACCACAGACTCTTAAGCTGGTGAGATTCAAGAGCAATCCCACTACTTCTCGTCTGATAAAAACTCAGAATCTTCACTGACAGGAAACATCGTTGTAATAAAATATATTCATGGAAAACATTCTGAGACAAATTGATGAATTAGACAGATTCTAGGGTTAAAATGGGGTTTATGACGAAGGAAGAATTCATAGTTAAGCATAGTTAAGCAGCTTTCTCACTTGGGGCTCTTCTTATATGTTCTGAAGACTTGTATTCTAATCTCTAAAAAAGAAATCAATTTAACCTCATTTTGCTCTTCGTCTTCTAAGTGTTAAGATCTGTCTCCAGACAGCAATTATACATGTAAATGAGATGCATCATGAAATGTTTCTCCTATTAATAATCATATAGATCCACTGTCAATTCTACAAACTAACCACATACCAACCTTTGAGTATGTTCTAATCAAAAATCTTCACACACACACAATTCATGATTAAGAGAGGTAGTATTTGTTTTCCACATTATTCTTCCCTTACAAACTACATTACTTAGTCTCTTGAACAATGGGCTATAAAATGAGGTTCCTTCAGTTCTTATCTTGGCTACCCAATCCCTTGGCCTTGATTTTGTATTTGACAAGCTGCTTACCCAGTCTGTATCTCAATTCCCATTGGTAAAGTGAGAAAAGCATCGCAAAGAACTCACCAGGTAACTGAGAAGAGTTTCCAATAAAGAACTTCAAGGAGTTTGCAACACTCATATTTGCATGGGTTCTTATTAATGCATAGCACTAGGTTGCACCCACAGATTCAATTTCAAAAGAGCAACAAAGCAATAGCAGGGGTGGGCAGTAAGCTCCATCTTTGTAAAGGCCTATGTGAGTTGAAAGTTTCCTTAGTCTCAAAAGCCCTAATTCAAGCTCTAGAAACACTATGTGTCTAGATCAAGAGAGTCATAATATGAAATTATAAAGAAAAAGAATTCAAAATTAGCAAATAATTTCTTTAAAATCTGGATATAGTATTATGGTATCATATGCAAACGTGTACGTCTGTAAAGTGTAACAGGCATAGTGAGAAAAGGAAATGACACTGAATAAACAAAAATGCAGAAAATTACTTTGATAAATGGAGTATACTATTACTATAATCTACTTGATGAAATCAATGATTAAAAATACTTACTAATAATCCTTAATATTTTGGGTTCCCTCATTCCTCCACTTAATTCATACTTATTGAACACCTCCCATTTGCTAACTAGGGAAACAACTGTAATGTGGAGTTGATGTCCCTACCTTAGTGGAATGTACTTGCTAATAAAAGAAAGAGCTCATTTTAGGATTTGAAAAGATGTTTTACAATTTGCCAAAAAAATTAAATAAAACTATAAATAAATAGTTCCTACCCTTAGTTATAGGTATTCTAAACGACAATAACACATGAACATGCAATACTTTGCTAAAACCTACTTTAAAAAGACCTCATGATTTTTCTCTCTGGGATAAAAGACCAGGAGAAAATACTAAAGAGAAAAGAAGTGTTATTTATTGCAGACTTTTGGTTGGGGGGTCAGGGGAGTGGTGGGGTAGAATGGATGGTGCCATGGAAGTCAGAGGTCCTTTATGTGAAAGAAGGCAGCACAACTTCCTGTGATCCATGACATGTACAGCAGTGACATCTAGGAAACACACACATAAAATAAGTACGTAGCACATGGGTTAAGAACATGGATTCTAGAGTCAGACTCCTGAATGCTGACTCGGACACTTGGAATCTATACAACCTTATGTCATATAAACTCTATATCTCAGTTCTCTCACCTGTCATACGGAAAGAGCTGTGTCCACCTGTGTCTACCTGGAAAAATGGACACAGTCCTTTAAGCCTCCTATATCCACACCTGTTATGGCTCCACCTATCAAAAAGAAAAGTCTAGTTCCCTTCCCCCTTGACTACAGACTGGCCTTCTGGCTACTTGGGCCAACAGAATTGACTGGAAGTGACACTGTATAAGTTCCAAGGGCAGGCCTCAAGAAACTTTGCTCTCCAGTACTCTCTTCCAAGCCCCTGCATTATCCTTGTGAACACAATGCAACCATCATGTAAACATGCTCCTGGATACTGAGCAATCACATGGGCCAGAATGAGTGAGTCAGCCCAGTGGTCCCAGCTGAGATTGCAGAGATACAGCAGAGCTCAACAGAAAGTCTCAAAGCTCCCTACCTGACCCACAGCTGTCAGAAGACACACTAACCCAGCCTAGATCAGCAGAATTGCCCAGCTAACTCACAAAATAGTGAATAATATTAAATGATTATGGCTTGGAGCTACTAGGTTTTAGGGTAGTTTCAAACACTTCAAAAGTTAACTGAAACACCTCAAGGCACCTGAGTGGTGCCTCAGTCAGTTAAGCGTCTGCCTTCGGTTCGGGTCATGATCCCTGGGTCCTGGGATTGAGCCCCACACTTCTCCCACTGCCTCTGCTCCTTCTCTCTCTCTCTCTTGCTCACTCTCTGTCTCAAAGAAATAAATAAAATCTTTAAAAATGAAAAGAAACACTTCAGATGGGGTCAATGTGAGGGTGCAAGGATTAAATAAATTTAAATAGTGTCTGGTATACAATAGTATTATGTATGTACTTGCTGTTGTTATTAAAAGAGATGAATTTCAAAATTGAGACAATTTGCCTAAGGACCTCTAAATCAAAGCCAGCTGGGCTTCTTGTTGGCTTTGCATGCTGGTGATGAATGGTGGCACAGTGGCTGTGAACATAACATCTAACAGTCAGGCTCAGATCTCTGGGGTCTCCTAACTTTCTGTACAAGTGATTTACATCAGAGAATAATGCTTATCTAAACAGCTTCAAATTCACCCACTAATTGGCTAGGTGGAAGGAAATTAAAAATGTATAAAGGAAAAGATCAGGAAAGCCAACTATTTGACCATCACTTTTAGTTTTCCCAAAAGTTTGGTTATAATCTTTATTACTATTAATCAGATATAAGCAACTCCCCAGAGTGAACAATTCAGAAGTAAACACGGGATAAATAATTTTATGGATATGTTTATAATATTTGGCAGTCCCGGATTCCGGTATTCTCAGACCAGCAGCATAAAGACAGTAACTGCTTTTGGCCAGGAGTCCCTGGTACTCCGTAGTGTTTAATAAACAATATTATTTTTAACAGCCCCTTTAGCTATTTCACAATTAGTTTGTACTTTGTCTTAAACCTTAATACTAACTTACATGTCCTTTTCGATCCGTTATGATACAGGGAAACTGTCTTATACATGTGCATGAGATGAACTGTGAACATCTTGCCAGATCAGTTTTATGAATTTCAATATGACATTCTTATCTTTCCTTTATTAAAGTTAGCTCTTGGGAATTTCAAGGCCTTTTACAGATGATCCTGATGCCCTTTGGTGATTGCCACACATATCTTCTTTTATGATATTGGTACTTTTGGTTAATGTTTTCTTTTGTAAGTATAAAAATTCATTGCAGAGAACACTAGTTCTCTCTTCATCTCTCTCTCTGAGAATGTAAATCGATTTGAGGTGTAGTTTCTATTTCTCTACCCAACTTAATGTACTTGCCAAAGACAGAAATTTTATATTCAAATAAGGAAGCTTTGGTTTAATTATAATGTTTTTTAAAGGCAAAATTATCTTATTCTTTAAAAATCAGTATCATCAGCAGTTATCTGATTGTACAGAACAATAGGTGTTTCACTTCATACTAGATTCTATCCTTCTAAAAGTTTGCTGTACTGAAGGCCCATTACACACATAAAATATTTTCTGCCCAAATAACAATGTATTAGGGAATATACAGAGTTAGCATGTAAAAATAAATTTATAAAACTAGCATTGCAAATAATTTTAGCTCTAGAATATAATTTCTTTTTTAAACACTTTTAAAGAATGTATAAGTCTTATGGGATCTATTAACTAGCACATTTCTCACTTTGGAATTCCATGTGATTGTAACGCATTAAGAAAAATTTTTCACCTGTTAGTAGGGCACTCAGCTCATGTAAACATTCAGAGGGAAGCCTTTTGTGGCTTGGTGAAGAACTGGAAGAACACGGGAGAGAATCTTCCTATAGGTTCAGAAGTTTCTTTGCACTTGGCTTCTCACTTGCGCTGAAGTCAAAAATACATGATAGACCCACGCACCATGGTCTTTTATATATATACCATCATCATTTCTTTAGTACTTCTGAAAAATTATGACTTCCCTTAAATTATCTTTAGAAAGCCATGGGAAAGCGAAGGTTCAGCTGGCCGCACTGACCTCACATTTATGGGGAACTAATTCCTATGGTTTGCCAAACAGCTGGTCCCAGTAGTGGGCCAAGAAGAGACTGAACAAGATTTTATTCTTCCTGGAATACAAGTAGGCAAATTGGGAGAGAAACTGTCAAACATCACAGGATGCTGGACCTACACTGTAAGAGATTTTAAAGGATAAAGACTGACCCAGGATTTACATTCTCCAGCCAAAAGACAGGGTTAAAACCTCAGTTATACGAAATCCTTCAATATTCCTTTTTCTCACTCAGAACATGGCCTACAAGGCCCTGCACTAGCTGTCCTTCCCACCTCAACCTTTGGCCTCATCTTCTGATACTTTCTCACATTGACTTGCCTCCAGTACATGGGCCTCCTTGCCAAGACACACTTCTGTGAGGTGCTTGCATTTGCGGTTCTCTCTACCTGGAATTCCCTGCCCCCATCCATTTCTACACGGTACATACCCTGACCTTTACAGATCTTTCTTCGAAAGTTACCAGTGAGGCCTTTCCTCTACCATCTTAGTTCAAAACAAAAAACAAAAACCCGTCTTTTGCATTTTCTATCCCCTTTGTGTTTTATTTTTTGCAGACCACTTACCACCTTACAAGATACCCTAGTATATATTTATTTTATTTGATGCTTGCCTCTCCCCATCAGAATGCCTGCTCCATAAGCATCATTTCTATGTTTCACTGCTATGTTCCCAGAGACAACAGTACCGTCAGGCATACTATAGCCATTCAATACATATTGCATGAATAAAGGAATGAGAAACTCATGTTCAAAATAGTTAATAATTTTCACAAAGTCACACCTTGGAATTTAGTGACCAAGCAGGATTAGACACCAATTTTTCTGACATCTCCCTTACAAAAATTTAATAATATGACAATAAATGTTAAAAAGACTTATTGAGATAATACAGGTGCCAGTCTGAAACATAAGTCCACTAATATTTATATAGACCTTTTTTAATCAAAAAGCAAACTTACACTAGTTCTCTTTTAATTTTCCTGACCACCCTATCAGGCATAAATTAATATATTTATTTTACAGATTATAAACTTGATGCTCAAAGAGATTAAAAGAAAGATAGGTTAAGATGGAAAGAGATCTATTGGGGCGCCTGGGTGGCACAGTCGTTAAGCGTCTGCCTTCGGCTCAGGGCGTGATCCCGGTGTTATGGGATCGAGCCCCACATCAGGCTCCTCGGCTGGAAGCCTGCTTCTTCCTCTCCCACTCCCCCTGCCTGTGTTCCCTTTCTCGCTGGCTGTCTCTGTGTCAAATAAATAAATAAAATCTTTAAAAAAAAAAAAAAAAGATGGAAAGAGATCTATTAAACCCGGTCTCCTTCCCTCTAAAACACTTCTTCATTTTGCAAAAAGATGCACTGCAGATTTCCATTCAATGGCAGTTCTCCTAGTACCAAAATTTAAATGCAGTTCAATGTGCCTGTAACATTTCAGATAAATTCTTAAGGCATAAAGCAAGTGCTCCATTAGCATCAGTTCATCTGGATTTCATCCCTCATTTTGCCATGAGCTTTTATGAACATAATTCTGAGGTCCAAAAATACTGTATGACAGAATAGTTTACTTTTCTTTCTACGTATTTTGATTTTACGTGGATGTGAATGTGTGCGTGTGCGCGTGTGCGTGTGTGTGTGTGTGTGTGTGTGTGTGTAAAATTTGTTTTGTTTCAGTTTGAGAGGGTCTACCAGTCTTTTAAAGGGTCTGGGCCTACTTTGAACAATTCCAATCACCCAAAAAGGCCAGTATAATATTTAAAAAACAAAACAAAACAAAAACCACTCAGGGAAAATAAAGAGAAACAGGAAGGAGAAAGGGCAGATAATTTAAAACATAATTAGGTGGGGAAAATACAAAAGTTATCCCCATTAAATTCTAACAATTTTCAATGAATAATCTGCCTGCAGGCTGCAGGCAGGCTGGTCTTATAAGCAGCCTGTACTGTCAATCTTCTGCCCTAGGAGAGAAAACTTTAGTAGCTTCTCATCTTACAAGTCTGCAGTCAAAAGGGTCAGGTGGAGAATTTCATTGAGTTCATCATACAGGTCCCAGTGGAAGCAGAGCCTGAAATGGAGTGATAAGCTTTGCTGAATCATAGAAACAACCTATAGCAGTTGCAGGTGTTACGACTTTACCCTTCCAGGTAGTTGAATATCCTTACAGCTTGCTCTGCACAAGCTGAGGAATGGAGGAAAGAAGGATCCCACAAAGACTTGTACAGAGCACTGCCAAAGGACTCTCCCATTGTTTTAACTGATTGTCCCAGTTGTTTTACTTGACCTCTTTAGATTTTTATCAGACTAGTGCACAAGATGATTGCCTGGGGGTCGACCACCAGGTGAACACTAAATGCTATAGGAAAAGAGGAAAATTATCATTAATGAATTCAATCCAAATAATTTTAAAAGTAAGTAATTGAAAAAAAGGAAACAAGTTATAACGGTGGGCTAAAAAAACAAAACAAAACAAAACAACAATTCCTAGAGTATTATCAAAGAGAAGTATCTCTTTGTTTAACATTCCAGGAATGTGATTTGTGTTCTTGGTTTGTGACATCTCCACATTTTTTCCAGTGGCTAATAAACCATTAATGTGCCTGGATTTTAGATACTGGCATTTTTCCTCTTAAATGCACTCCAATGAAGCAGATACAAACATCCAACTTTTTTGCCGAGTATAGTTCTATGTCTACTTGTGGGACATTCTTTGGAAAGTGAAAATAAGAAATTTATCAGATTTGATGACTCTGATAATTAGAAAATCTGGGCCTACAAGATATACTCAAGATACCGTAAGTGAATGCCTTTACACCGCAGCTAGATGGAATACTCTGAAATCCAACCAAATAAAAATTTCTCCCATTGCCAAATTACAACTGACCTTTGAACAACACAGGTTTGAACTGCGTGGGTCCGCTTCTACACACATTTTTTTCACGGTACTATAAATGATTTTCTCTTCCATATGATTTTCTCAGTAACACCTTTCTCTAGCTTACTTTATTGTAAAAATACAGTATAAAGACATACAGCATACAAAATATGTTTATGTTATTGGTAATGCTTCTGGTCAACAGTAGGCTATTAGTAGTTAAGTTATACATTGATTTTCAACTGTGTGGGGAGTCAATGCCCTATGCTGTTCAAGGGTCAACTGTACAATAAGATCACAACTAGAAACTCACAAATGTAAACTGATTTATAAGAAGAAGGCATAGGATCTAAGGTCTTTTCTATGTATAATGCATTTATCGCAGAGATATTTGGTTTCAAGAAAATTTATCTGTGACAATAATGTATAATACACAACACAGGTTACGTATTTATGTGGCAACTATCTTTATCAAAATAGTAAGCTAATCAATCATAGCAGAAAGTCCCAAAGAGAATGTTCCCTAATGTAGGAATTAGGAAACTTAGTATACAACAAATTCTCTGCAAATATAACAGCACTAAATGTGTCCTTTATGGACTTAAACCATGTATATGTGCATTGTAGTATATTTATAGGCAATCTATAAACTTGCAAATAAGAATTTTTTAACTTAGAATATTGAAAAGTCCTTAACATAAATGGAAAAGAAAAACTAAAAAAACCCACTAAATTCATAGGATCTTAGACTCCAAAGAAATATGTACATCACTTCTATCTTTAGGGTCTTAATATATTATGATATTTAAGTCATTCTAGGAAAGGAAAAAAAAAATCATTTGCCCATCACGACAGAAAGTTATTTATCAACCAGCCTTGAAACTACTGTAATTATTAACTATAAATTTGATTTTTACAGCCTGTTATTTCCTTTACTAAAACTCACCAAAATTTAAGCTCTTTGAAGATGTATAAGAGCAAGGTGCCTTCCTATGTAAGAGTTATGAATGCAAAACTGCTATTTTTTTCTGGCTTGGTCTGAGAATAAGGTCCCATGGATTACCCATTTTCAAAGTATTAGAAGGCACTAAAATTACATTTAGTGAAATTTAAACTTGGTGGCAAGGGACAGAGATGGAATCAAAACCATTATAGAAATTTTCATTATTTCAGAATCCCAATCATGGACATCTCTTGGCATAGTGCTTGTAGTCTTAACAGTGTATGGTGGAGAATAGGGGAGGGCTCTGGTCAACAGAAATGAAAATGAGTCATCTCCTCAAATTCTGCCCTGTCAAAATTAAATAATCTCAGCAAGTTACACTTTCTTGGGTCTTATTTCTCCGCCTTTTAATCATGGCTCTCCTCTGAACAACTTCCAAATGTTCATCACTCCTCTCTGGCTTTTTAGTTTTAGGTTACTTGATCTAATGTCAAAGGAGGCTGTTATTAGTCTTTAGACTAGAATTTAGCATAATTTCAGGAGTAGATATACTCTTAGAAATCATGACTTATATGAAAGCTACATAAATGAAAGCATTTACCTGTACCACCTCAATGGAATATATTACTAAGAGGAATTATTTTATTAGTGTTTTATCAGTTATAGGAAAGAGTTTTTACTCAAATATATATCATAAATTTACTTTGTTTATCTGAAATGTTGGGGAGGAGCAGAGCATAAAGTGATTTCAAATACCCATTGGCCACACTCTTCTTTTAGGAAAATCAATGAACTTATGAGTAGGAAAATACTTATAGCAAAAGTACATATTTTTATGAGGCACACATCATCCTGATATGGCATTTTGGTGGGAGGTATACATATTTTCTACTAGCACATATACATATCTTTATTGACCTTTCCTTTTGATGGGAGGTGCACACATTTTTTTTTTTTTTATCAACACATGTACCTACGGTGACATTTTGACATACATGATATTTTGGTAAGAGTATCCTTAACCCCTTCCTCTCAGTCCTATCAGAATAGAAGAAGGAATCCGGCAGCTCCCCGCCCCCTTCAATGGGATGTCACCTACTCCATTTTTAAAAAAAAAATTTTTTTCCATTTCCACCCCCAAATACCCTTTCAAATACTCATGAGCCAGGCTAGAAGACTGAAGGAGTTTCCCAGTGCCTATGAAGGTGTTGGGGGCAAGAAGTAGGGTCAGGAATGGAAGAAAGACAGATGGGTTTAATCTACTCAGTCTGGAGATCCATGCAGACCAGCTCAGTTTCTCCAGTTCACATCCAGCTTACAGCTTAATTCTCAAACTTAGTTAGATGGTGCCCCCAACCACATCATTGGCCTTGCATTGTCCCCAATCAGGATACTTGTGGAAGTGTTAATATATGTTTGCAAATTCTTTTACACTCCTCCCATCAAAAAGTAGAATCTTATTTTTGAAGTGATTTACTTCTAAAAATTAAGATGTGACAAAAATGACCCAACTTTGGAAGCTAGGTTAGAAAAGCTCATTGGCTTTCCATCTGGCTCTCTCCCTTGAAACATGCACCCTGGGAGCCCTGAGCTACTCCATAATAAGCTTGGCTAAGCTGAAGTTGCCATGCTGGTAAGATCACGTGGAAAGACCACAGAGAGAAAGAGAGAGGTGCCAAGGAGTCCCAGCTATTTTTGCCTCCAAGTGTTCGAGTCTTCCCAGATAACATCCAGCATCAACTGCCAGACCTGTAAGTGAACAGCATTCAGATGGCTCCAGCCCAGCTTTCAACCACTCTGATAGAGCAGAGACAAACAGTTCCCTCTGAGTCCTGCCCAAAAGCTTTGTGGGAAAATCAAATATTTATATTGTTTTAAACTACCAATTTTGGGGATGGTTTGTTACATTGCAATAGATAAGTGGAACATAGACCTTACTTCTACCCATAGAGAAAATCAGCTTCAGGTACAAAAATGGCTGTATCGGTAGGCTCCAAACTTTTTGATCACTTGCAATAAATGTTGTCTTACTTATTTATTGATTTAACACATGTACGACTATACTAATGTATTATATACAAATATAAACAAATGAGATGAAGGATCAGCTAAAATCAGAAATTCTAATATTTTTTCCCTTCTCCAGAAGGATTATCATGTTCACCCAACTTTGAAAACTTCTGGAGTCAGTATGTGAATTGTTTAGATAATAGCTCTGAAGCTCCAGGTGATTAGACAACCCACTAGTCAGGAACGGATTAAAAGTGCTAAGGTTTGAGGAAGCATGTTATTTATATACTCTTTTTTTTTTTTTTAATCACTTCAGCAAACAATGGAGACTTTTAGAATAGAAGGAGGCCTTGGAAATTTTAGGTAAAATTTCTCAACTCTGGTATCAGCTATGAAAGTTATTTGTTACAAATATCAGTTAAAATATAGCAATTCATGAGGCATTCTCTTTTTAATAAATTCAACTGGGTCCCAGAATGTATCCATTATAAGACCTACCTAGTTGCTCATGTTCGGTAGTGATTCCTGGAAGCAAACAGCATTGTGCAACGGTAACAATCACTACCTTGCAAAGACAGTGTAGCTTAGTGGTTCAGTGCTCTGGAGTAAGCCCACTGCTCCCCACTTAAAGATTGTGTATCTTTGGGCAACTACATAATTTCTTTGTGCAGTTTCTACTCCTGAAAATGGGGATAATAATGACATCTAACTTGCAAAGTTGTTATGAGGATTCAATGAAGGATGTAAAGCTATAAACACCATGGCTAAACTGGAATGAGTGCTCAATATCTGTTAACCACAGATTTTTCTTATTATGTCATTACAGAAAGAGAAAGAATTAAATTTTAAATTTGAGGAATTAGTTGAAAATATATGTCCTGCCTGTAAATATTGACTTACTATTTAAGTCAAGATCAAGACAGAAAACTAGCCCAGTCTTTTTTCTAAGGATTTATTTATTTATTTACTTACTTACTTATTTAGAGAGCGAGCACACAAGTGCAAGGAGGGGATGGGCAAAGGGAGAGGGAGAGGAAGAGAATCTCCAGCAGACTCCCCACTAAGCACAGAGCCTGACATGGGGCTCGATCTCATGACCCTGAGATCATGATCTGAGCCAAAACTGAGTATCAGATGCTCAACTGACTGAGCGACCCAGCTGCCCCCAAACTAGCCCAATCTTATGCTCACACACTTCCCCACTCCTCTACCTCAGTCCATCCACAAATTATTTATAAATGAGGCAACTGAGGTAAAGAGCAGACAAATGTCTTGTCTCAAATACTAAAGCTAATTAATGACAAAGGGTGTGCGAAAGCTATAGAACTAAATGTGTAGCAGAAATACCAGTGTATTTTGGAGTATGAATATGTCATTCACCAGGAGTTATAATACACATCTTGATACTATTGTGCAGAGCGAAGTAAAAATATATGTAATATACTGTTTCTTACACAAATGCAAGGTAGAAACACTATTAAAGCCATAGTTCTTAAGGAAAAGTTAAGACATATTGTCCTCAAACTATTTCAAAAAATAGAAAATGAAGGACAGATTCCAAGTTTATTCTATGAGGACAGCATTACCCTGATACCAAAACTACACAAAGACACTATAAAAAAAAGAAAGCTACAGGCCAATATGACTGACGAACATTAATGTAAAAATCCTCAACAAAATATTAGAAACCAAATTCAACAATACATTATAAGAATCATTCACCACAAAGAAATGGGATTTATTCCAAGGATACAAGGATGGTTCAGTATCCGTAAGTCAATCAATATGATATATCACATTAACAAAATGAAGGATAAAAACCATATGATCATCTCAATAGTTGGCAGAAAATGCATTTGGCAAATTTCAACATCTGTTCATGATAAAAACTCAACAAAGTGCGTTTAGAGGAGACAACCTCAACATAATAAAGGCCATATCTGAAAAATATCATATAAATGGGGAAAAGCTGAAAGCCTTTCTTCTAAGATAAGGAACAAGACAAAGATGTCCACTCTTGCCATTTTTATGCTACATACTACTGGAAGTCCTAGCTACAGCAATCACACAAGAAAAAGAAATAAAAGACATCCAAATTGGTAAGAAAGAAGCAAAACTGTCACAATTTGCAGATTACACAATACTATATAGAAAACCCTGGAGACCCCACCAAAAATCTGTTAGAAGTAATAAATGAGTTCAGTAATGTTGCAGGATACAAAATTAATATACAAAAATCTGTTGCATTTCTATTCTAATAATGAAGTAACAGAAAGAAAAATAAGAAAACAATCCCAATTACAATTGTACCAAAAGATTAAAATCCCTAAGAATAGATATAATCCATGAGGTGAAAAACTTGTACTTTGAAAACCACAAGACATTTTTGAAAGAAATTGAAGATGACACAAATAGAAAGATACGCTATGCTCATGGATTGGAAGAATTAATATTGCCAAAATATCCATACTACCCAAAGCAATCTACAGATTCAATGCAATCCCTATCAAAATACCAGTAGTATTTTTCACAGAACTAAAATAAATAATCCTAAAATTTGTATGGCACCACAGAAGACCTTGAATAGGCAAAGCAATCTTGAAAAGGAAGAACAAAGCTGGGAATATCACGATCCCAGATTTCATGATATACTACAAAGCTACAGTACTCAAAGCAGTATGGTATAGGCACAAAAACAGGCACATATATCATGGAACAGGAACAGGATAGAGAGGCCAGAAATAAACCCATGCTTATATGGTCAATTAATCTAGGACAAAGGAGGCAAAAATATATAATGAGGAAAAGACAGTCTCTTCAATAAATGGTGCTCAGAAAACTGGACATCTATATGCAAAAGAATGAAACTGAACCATTTTTTTAACACCTCACAGAAATAAACTCAAAATAGATTAAAGATCTAAACATGAGACCTGAAACCATGAAATTCCTAAAAGAAAACATAGGCAGTAACCTCTTGGACATTGGCCTTAGCAAATTTTTCAGGCAAGGGAAACAAAGCAAAATAAACTACTAAAACTATGCCACAATAAAAAGCTTTTGCACAGTGAAGAAAACCATCAACAAAACAAAAAGTCAACCTGCTGAATGGGAGAAGACATTTTCAAATGATAGATCTGATGAGGGGTTAGTATCTGAAATACATAAAGAACTCATACAACTTAACACCAAAACATAATCCAATTAAAATGGGCAAAGGACCCAAATAGATATTTTTCCAAAGAAGGCATACAAATGGCCAACAGACACATGAAAAGATGCTCACAACATCACTGTTATCAGGGAAATGCAAATCAAAACCACAATGAGATATCACCTGATACCTGTCAGAATGCCTAACATGAAAAAGACAAGAGATCAAAAGTATTGGTGAGGATGTGGAGAAAAGGGAACTTTTACACACTATTGGCAGGAATGTGAATTGGTGCAACCACTGTGAAAAACAGTATGGAAGTTCCTCAAAAAATTAAAAATGGGAATACCATATGACCCAGTAATTCCACTACTGGGTATTTACCCAAAGAAAATGAAAACACTAATTCAAAAAGATATATGTGCCCCCATGTTTATTGCAGTGTTATTTACAATAGCCAAGATATGGAAACAACCTATGTGTCCATCGATAGATGGATTACGGAGCTGTTATTTATACACACACACACACACACACACACACACACATTTATACACACAATGGATATTACTCGGCCATGAAAAATGAGATCTTGCCATTTGCAACAACATGAATGGACCCAGAGAATATTATGCTAAGTGAAATAAGTCAGACAGAAAGAAAAATACCATACGATTTCACTTATATATGGAATCTAAAAGCCAAAACAAATTTACAAATGAACAACACAAACGGAATCATAAATATAGAGAACGAACTGGTTGTGGCCAGATGGGAGGGGGTTAGGAGGAAGGGCAAAAGAGGTGAAGGGGTTTAAGAGGTACAATATCCCATTTATAAAACAAATAAGTCATGAGGATCAAAAGTATAGCATGGGAGATATAGTTAATAATATCATAATAATATTGTATGGTAACAAATGTAAACTACACTTACGGTGAGCAAAGCTTAGTGTATAGAATAGTTGAATCACTATGTTGTATACCCGAAACTAATATTGTATATCAACTATACTTCAATTAAAAAGAAGCATAGTTCTTAATTCTAGTTGTAATATGTTTTATGCCAATATTTTTCAAACTATAGGTGGTTACACACACAATTTATGGAATCCATTTGGTGGGTCACAACCAGAATTCTACAAAAATTAAATACAACAGAATCGAATAGAACAGGAAATAACATTTCTAGTAGTTTCAAAATTGTTTTGTGAAAGTGTCACAGAACAATACATTTGTGATCATGTAAAAATCTCACTAGACAAAATGTTTAAAACCACCATATTAGTGGTTCCCAAACTTCTCCAGGCCTCAAAATCATCCATAGAACTTGTTAGAAATATAGATTTTCAGGCAAAGCAGGTTCTGTAAGAAGGTCAACGGGAGATCTTGATATGGAAAACTGAGACTCTGCACAGTACCACTTTATGAGACAGACAAGTGAGAAAGAGAGGTATGTATTCATACATTCTCCACTTCTTCCTAACAACTAGATTTCCATTGCATTGATAAGATCTGGTAAGAAAATTTTATATATTTTGAGGAGTGCTTCAAACATCTTCTGAAAATAATGCACTTAAAAACTCTCAAATACTTTATTAGATCACCAACCAAAAGAGGACAGGAGTTGATCAATGAGTTCTTTAAATGCTTTGTACCAACCTTACAGTGTGCAGTGTTGGCAAGTCATGAGTGAGACCAAACATTGATCTACTCTTACTTTCCCACCTGCAAATTATAGTCTGGATATAAGCTGTCAGGTATCTGTCATTCATTTCATTCCATAAACATTTATCAAGCACCAGCTGTGTGTCAAGCTCGGTATTAGGAACTGGGGGTATAATGGTGAACAAACTGCTCTTACTCTGTGACTGGGCAGGTTTAGTCCAGTCCCGGTGACAACATACAACATGCATTACTTGAAGTACTGATGCTTCAAAGTTTTCAGATTTAAAACACAGTACAGCTGTTAAAAGAACTTTTATACCCATTGTCTCATTAAGTCTGTATAGCAAAGGTCTAAATTATTACGTTATTTAGCATTAGTCCATTTTTACACTGAGGAAACAAAAATCCAAAGGGGTTAAATACAGTGTCCAAGGTTAAATAAGTTCTAAGTGGTGGGACCAGAATTCAAACCCGAAAGCTTGACCACATATTCTGTGCTCTTTCAACCAGGCAGTCTTGCTGCTGCTGACCTTTCCCATTCCTGGGCTGAGGACGGATAGAGATAAGGAGCAGAACATGGGGCTCAGTGCATCAGGCTCCCACAGAGCCTACTTTGCTCTCAGAGCTTCTGTCTAACTGCATTACAGGAAATGGAAACTGCTTCAGATATTTCCATCATAAAGGGTTTAAATGCTAAAAGAGGGTGCTTACAAAATCTTGGAAAGGCTGGAGGAGAAGTCAGAGGACCCTACTGGACTCTGGTTTTTGAAATCACACAACCATACCTGCAATCTGGAACTCAAAAAAACTACTGCTGCCCCCAGTACACACACCTCCAGGAACCTTCTTGGTGGCACCACAGTGACGTAAGAAAGGCCTCTTTACCATGTCTCATGCAAGTGCCTCTTACTGGCAAAACCTGTAATGCAGCCAGACCCCTACCTGCAAGAGAGTCTAGTAAATGGAGTTTTTTGTTTTCCAATTCCTGGAATACAGAAAGATTCTTGCAGAAAGACAGGAAGAGACGTCAAGTGCCAATCAACAATATTCAACACTAATTTTCCTTTTCTTGGTATCTTCTGCATGGCTGCCATCCTCCCATACTTCCACTCCCTCTTTAAATCTGACTCTGTCTTCTTGACATGCTGAAATAACCCCTCAATGGTCTCTTCCCTACTCCAAGGACAACACTGCACTGTAGCATGCAAACCTTGACCACCTTCTTCCTGTCCTTCTGAGTCAGCACCCCACTTATTGCCAGATCCACTCCACCTCTGGAATCGAATGCAGCACCACCCTGTAGGACATGAGAGAGACCTGTTCTCTTGCACAGCCACTTAGGAGCCAGGTAAGGAAATGTCGAAGAGGTAGTTCCCCAAGGAGCGAACCTTAACTAATAGAAAAAGGGAGAGAAGGAGAAACCAGGCAGATAAATTTCTCTTCATTTCTCTATCCTGCATACTACTCCAAAGTACAGTGCTTCCTTGCAAACCTTCTGGAGAATTCTCTCTTGTTTATTGAACATGCCTGACCATTCACCTTTTGTATTCTTTGTGGCACCCTGTGATGCAATAGTCAACATGCTGACACTTGTTCATCACCTCAACATCCTGTGATTGTACCCGGCTTCAGATTCTGCTTTCTAGAGGGCCTAGATTAAGTGACATAGATTTGGCACGATTAACATCTGTAAAGCAGGGGTTCTGAGCAGATTTGTGCTTCAGAAACACTGTATAAAAATTAGATATGTCCTTGCCTGACTTGAGGCTGACTAAATAAAAATTGCTAAGAATGGGACTTTGGTATGCATGTGTTTCCTTAGGTACCATTTTAGAAGTCCATCAATTAGTACTAGTACAGAACTAGGATCAGGTCCACAGATCTGATCTTGCACTCCTCCCACCCCTGTCACCCCCACAATGACCCTGAAGTATTTTTACCAAGTGACAAAGAGTCTTGTTGACACTACCTATTGAGAAAGGCTTATGACATCGTAGAGCAGAAGTCCCAAATTAGGAGAAAAATGTTAAGGAACATGCTTGGGGTGGCATAACTGAACAGGTGACTACAGCACAAGAAGAGTAATGAACATTTCAGGAGTTACAGAAATTTGGTATTCAGAGTTTTGTAAGAGGTTAGCATGTCTCATTACATACTTTACCTTTCCTTTCAGACATTCTTAAAAAAAAAAAAAAAGATTCAAAAGCAGCCAGCTGGTAGCATGCATTGTCAGTAAGAAGTGACGTAGGCCAGACTAATTGATCACTTTTTAAAGATTAAGTGGCCTATTCTCTGTAATAGGACATACAGAAAACAGCTTTGACAGCACTAGTTTACTGAGTTCTGACTGCCAACTGAAAATTTAAATCATGCTTATTTTTCATAAGGTAATCCACTCACAATAGGCAATTTACATGGTCTCATCCTAGAAGAAAAGCTCTGATGCTCTTCTTGAACCTTCTACCTGCTGTGTTGCTATGATGCACCTGCATTTTGGATAGATGGTTGAAAGGAGAGGGTTGTAGAAGGGCCTGAAGACCAATTTGCTTTGTATGTGTCGGGCAAAAATAGACTCTCTCTCTGTGTAATCACTGAATGAGTTCTAAAGGCCTTTATGCCTTACATGCAAGCTCCATCTCTCTAGGTCTCATTTTCTTAGCTGAAATAGGAGATAATCATGATACCCTTTTTACCTAATTGTGATGATTAAATGGAAAATATAATTAGTTTATCAAATTGATGTGTGCTACTGATATTACACATCGTAAGGAAGGCCTGCTATAGGGAACTATTCACATCCTGTAATCACTCTTTCTCTTAGGGGTCACACGATCTTAGCTGGACTGCCGCTACTCATCCTTCCTCCTGCTCTTAAGTACAGAGGATTGAGAGAAACAGCAGCACTGACAATCCACAGCTAAGGGTGACAAGTGGAGAGTTTGGGAAGATTAGAAGAAGAAGAAAAACGCGAAGTTCAAGACTTGCGTTGGACTCCTCCCTCTTCTCCTTTCCAGTTGTATAGCTAGGACTTCATCCCTCCTAGACCCCATTTCCTACTCGGTAAAGTGGAGAAAATAACAGCAACCATTATGGTGTTTGGTGATTAAGGAGGATGATGTATGTAAAGTGCTAAGCATCCCGACCCAGAGTAAGAACTCAAAAAATATCATGTCCCCTCTTCTAGGTGGCCTCAAAAGATTGAACTGTGGGGTTGGGGAAGGGGTAAGGACTTCTTATATGCACATACTCTCATCCTTTTTCAGAAATAAGGAAAAGGTATTTGTTTCTATGCTCCTCTTTTATAGATTTCCTCAAGGGGCTCTTCAAACAAGTTGTATCAGAATCTCCCAAACTACCTTTTTATGAACTGCTCAGTACTTTTTATGAAATATATCATACTGTTTCACTTTTCTTGATCGTGCTCCCTAACCAACTTCCTTCCTCATGAGAATCGCCATGGATTAAAAGGGTTGGGACTTAAGACAGGATCCAGAGAATTCAAGTCAGTTTTAATGTATACCAGTGGCAATAATTAAAGTTTGAAATTAACTTTTAAATGATTTTTTAAAGTCTGAGGTCCTTATTCAACCAGATTCAGTATTTACAAAATGATATCTACGATCAGAAGGCTTATTGTGACCATATGCAACAACAAGGCAGCACTCTGAAACTGGGACCCTCCTGAAAAATCAACAACAAATGATCACAGCAGGTATAATGCCCCAGGGCAAGACTGTTTGTTCTGTGAGGCTTGACCAGCTAAGGATGCTAATAGAAATGCTGATTGTCTGTTTTTAGAAAAGGCTGATGAACAGACTGCCTTTTTCACTTTTGCCTTCTTCAAATAGCAGTTTCCCACCTAATGGCCCCCTACCCTTACTTAAAATATGAGACAGACTTCAGTCTTTGTGCCCATGGTCCTGAAAACTTCTTTCAGGGATTCCCTAGTTCTGAAATGTAGCAGATGATGGAAAAAGTGCAGTCATTACCCAGGACAACTGTAGTTCTCAATTTACAATGCTGCAGAACAAAGAGAACAGACCCTTGGCGCTAGAAGACGACCTTCCTGTTACTCTTGTCCCTGAGGGCCTGTGCCACACAAATGCTGTCGGCACCAGCCAGCCCACAGTTCTCAAGTGCCTCAAACTCAGCAACCAAGGAGAGGTTTGAACACTCCTGCCCTAAGAATCCCCATAAAACCATCTCTTTCCTATTGTTTCGTGCTCCTAACTTGCTTCAAGATGGGAATTTCTCCACCTGGGTTCTCATCTGTGCCCTTTCAAAGAGCAGGCAATCTCCAAGATCCTATTCTTATTTTCACATCGCTCCTGGTCACTCTTCACTCTTTCTACAACTTCTTTAACATTTTCCCAATTAGATATTTCACCTAACCTCTCATCTTGAACCAAATGGGACTCAGTCATTCATTCACTCACCAAAATTTAACAAGCACTTTCCATGTAGCCAGCATTATTTTAGACACAAAGAACACAGTAGTAACTAGACAAAGTCTTCACCTTTACGTAATTTCTTTCTATGCTGACAAACTATAAATCAATTAATTAGTTTATAATACAGCTTCAGGTAGTGACAAGTGTAATGGTAATATGCATCTAAAATTAGTATAAAGGCTTTAGAGAATAAAACAGTGGACGGGAAATTCTATTTTTAAGTAAAGGATCAGGGAAAATCTGAGGTAGTAACATTTCAACAGCAACAACAAAATTAATAATAATTAATAATAATAGAGTGAGGGAGCAAGAGATGCAAAAGTCTGGAGGAAGAGACTTCCAAGGAGATGGGACAATCAGCAGATGCTCTAAAGTGGAAATGAGCTTGGCCACTCATACTCTGGCAAATTTCTTAAGTTCACTGCTGCTTTGTGTTTTGTTTGTTCATATCCCTGTGTCGCTTTTCAATTAAATCTGCCAGTGAAAAGAAGCCAGTTTTGTATAACTCCTTGTAAATCTTCAGTGAGTATCAAGCCAAAGGCATGAGAAAGTATTAAATGTTTTGACGATGGCGAAAGCTACAGATTTCTCCTAACCCATGCAGTCCAGGGGAGCACATAAACAATCAGTGACGGTTATAAACGCTCTTTAAATAAGATCTCTACCCTGACTAAATAAGTACTCAGAATGAAAACACAACTAGTTTTACACAAACGTGGAGGGGGTAAGGTCTGGGGTGCAAGGTGCTTTTAGTGCATTTCAAGCATTGGAGAAAGGGACTGTCACAGCTCTGGAAAAAGCAGGAAAAACTAAATTGTAATAACTTCAAGATGACAGTTAACCAGAAGTGGTTACGTAAGAAACATTCAAGGGAATTTTAATGTGCTGCAGCAAACAGGATTATAGGGCAATAAAATTTCAAGGTGCATTCTAGTTAAGTCCTAAAGATTTTTGCAGTAGTTTTGAAAAGAGAATGCAAGTGTCCAGAACTTCAAGGAGAATTTGTGCTTCCCTCAGCAGAAACTGCAACACATCTAGACTTACCCTGTGCAGCAAAACAAGCAAATAGCCAGTGCCCTGTCTATACTGGGGCTACCTGTGGGGAGTTCAGCCCTGTGAGCTCCGGAGAAGGCACATTTCAAGGACTATTACCTTCATCTAGACTCTCCCATTAGTCCACAGTGCTCTTTACGGTGCCCCATGCAGAGCTAAGCTTTGTGAGTAATTAACCTCAGGGTAGCTGAAAAATTAATTTTCAGCAAGTTCTACTTGCAGGTGGAATCTAGCCTTCTAAAGGGCAACAGACCAGGTCTTCCACTTCTTTTGGGGTCTTAGAATCCAGCACAAGGCTAAACACACAAAAGGCATTCAGCAAATACTTAATGAATGAACCATGTCTCAAAGGGTTTGCTGCTATGGGTACGCTGAAAATGCAGTGTTTAATGGTACCTAAAGTTAGATATTAAGGTATAAAGTGTCCTTCACTCAAACTGTAGTAGGAAACTTTTTCAGCCTTATTTTGTAATACTATATAGGCTATAGGGTTGCCTGATAAAATATAGGACTCCCACTTAAATTTAAATTTCAGATAAACACAGGTAAGTTTTAGTATAAGTATGTCCAAAATATTGCATGGAACACACTTAAAATTTTTTTCAGTGCTTACCTGAATTTCAAATTTAACTATGCATCCTGTATTTTTATTTATATAATCTGTCAACTGCATTTTCAACCATTAGGCCCTGAACCTGATTGAATTTCTCTTCTTTTCTCTGATAACTGAACTCTATAATACAGATATTTTAATAGTTTTTAATTATTCCCTTTTAAAATGAAAAGCATATGAACTATGATCTTCTTGACCTTACTTAGATATGGAAGAAGAAACTCCAGAGCATATGCAATTTGGGATTCATGCATAGAATGGCATTATCCACGGTGTCTAGTATAGTTTGTTATGTTGAATTTTGCTAAAAGAAGAAGAAAAAATAAATAAAAGAATAGGGTTTCATCCGTTTTCTAATGACATGGCCAGATGATGCCACAAAATCTTGGCATTACTGATAAGTACACACTGTGCTGGAAAATCAATAGTTTCAGAAGGGGATCCTGAAGGGAACTTTCCATTATGGAGGTTAGAAATAACTTAGCCCCACACTCATAAATTCCTATTCAGGTGCTCCATGTCCCTAAGCAAGAAAGCACAGGCCTTGTCCTAACTTCATAAACAATTGAGCTGGAATTATTAACGTGTTTAATTACTAAAGGTATCTACATTTTAAAAATGTATTTTTAACTATTTCTAATGCCACCCTTTGAATTGAGAAAATAAATAAAAAAACAGGTGTCCCGGTACTTTAAGAAAACCTGATAGGTTGAAAGAAAAGCTTAGGTAAGCAGATAAATTTTGAAGGTGGTTATTTACATTAAATAATAATTCATTTCAACACTCCCCTAAATATTAGCCTCCCCTGGAATTTAACAAAAATTATCCTCTACTCCCCTGCAAAGAGTTGCTGAACAACTTCCCAGGGTCTTCTATATATTTGAGCTGTGAAAGTTTAGCCCCTTGCTCATTTTAGAACTCCATGTTTATAAAGATCTACACAAGAGTTTGTAGTTATATTTAGTATTGCTCTTCCTTAAAACTCTAGGGTAATATGAATTCCTCCTACTATTCTACGGGAAAACACAGCCTATAACGAAGCTCTCTTGAACTTCTTCCTTTTCTGTAAAACTTGTAGGTAAAGCTTCTCTAAAACTTTGAAGTAAAACACATCACTTTATTTTCACTCCTTCACATGCTCTCCTAACACTCTAAGTGCAGAAGACATTAAAAAAATAAAATTCACTATTCACTATTATTTTTTCCAAATGGAGTCACTTCCCTAGAAATAGCAAGGAAGGGTCCACTCCGTCTTCATTTTTAAATAAACTTTTGAAAATAGTTTTAGATTTACAGATGATTTGTGAAGATACTACAGAGAGTTCCCCACATCCAACACCCACTTTCCCCATTGTTAATGTCCCATGATACATTTGTCATACCTAATAAACTGACATTGAAACATTATTATTTCAATAATGCTTTATTCAAATTTCCTTAGGTTTTACCTAATGTCTTTTTCTGTTCCAGGATCCCCTCCAGAATACCATTTTACATTTAGTTGCCATGTCTCCTTAGTCTTCTCTTGACTGTGGGAGTTTTCAGATTTTCCTTGTTTTGATGATTTAAGGAGTACTAGTCTGATATTTTATGGAATATCCCTCAATTTATATTTGTCTGATGATTTTCTCATGATTAGCCCGAGGTTATGGGTTTTTGAGGAGGAAGACCACAGAGATGAAGTGCCATTTCATCACATAGCAAAGCACAGTTAGCTTTTTCATCCTTTTCCATACTGTACACTTTGCAAGGAAGTCACCACGTACAGCCCACACTTAAGAGGTAGGGATTTAAGCTCCATCTCCTTGAGGGGGCAGTATCTACATAGATTATTTGGAATTCTGTATATATTTGTCTCATTGCCCATTTACCCATTCAATCATCTATTTTTGTCTGTGTGAACTCACGGATATTTTATACTTTAGGTTATAATCCAATATTACTTATTTATTTTGTTGCTCAAATTGTTCCAGCTTTGGCCACTGAAACTCTTTCAATTGGCTCTTGTGCTGTTTTGACATGCCCTGTATCATTGTGGTTTTTAATTCAATTTTTTGCTTTTTTTTTTTTTTTCACATCATTGCTTTCTGGAACTACAAGATGGATTCTCCAGCTTCATTTGGTCTCTTCCTTGCTCCAGCCCTAGATTCGTCCAAGGAGACCTGGTTCCTTTTTTGGAGCACAGCATTAGAAGGCAAAAACTGGGCCTTGATAGATGAAAGCCACTGTCGTTTTAAAATCATTTCTCTTCTTCATCTCCTACCTGAATGTATTTGCCATTAGACTGAAGGACATTTGTATCATTTATTCCAAACTTGGGTCAAAAAGGAAATTAGTTAAATTTCTGAAGTATTTGATGATTTTAACAGTTCTTATTTTACTTTATATTTAATGGTTGATTTTAATCTTGTTTTTTGCTTTTTTGGGTATTAATTTTTGTTGTTTTTCTTCTGAAAGGAACAGAATGGTTGGGGAATGAGCTTCCTAAGGAAAAAAAAGGGTGGATTACTTCTATCCAGGCTTAGCTAGGTGCAGCCTGGCAATTCAACTAGAAATAGCAGGGTGTATCTACGTCTAGGAGGAGCTTAATATACACTGTCCTTATTCAACCCTTGCTTAGAAAGAATTATATGATGACCAGAGACGTGTGAGGGACTAGTTATAGAAGGATGAAGAGGTTGAAACAAAGGAAGAAGAGAATGACAAATACCATTATCAAACCAAATAACCGCCTTGTATTTTTTATGATGTGTATGTGAGGGAAGCTGCATTTTAGTACCAGGAGTGGCTCTTTCATAGACGCAGTGTCAAGCATGCATTCTATCCAACTAAGGACTTTAAATGGTTTTAAAAACCACAAGCATGACCTATAATAGCCAGGCTTACCAAATTCTCATGCTACTAGTAGAGAAAGTTTCCAAAATTACATGAAGAAAAAAATTTAAATAATAAATAAATGTATGCCCCTGGTGATCCAAATAGGTGAAATTATGTTGCATGTTAGTCATCCAACATTTCTTTGCACCCAACACTCACATGCAAAGTATAACATATTAGATCCTATGATTGCTCTTCCTTCCACTTCCCCTTTCAATTACCAGCTTCCAAGTCTTATTCCCCTTCTCCCAACTCAGAATGTAAACACTTCTGGATAATATTATAAAGCCTCAAACTATAAACAACCACTGATGACTGAATCACACCACTTCAGCTACTCATGAAAACTAAGGCCCACTTAATGTTACTGGAACCCTGTAATTCAGAGCCATGAGTCCCTAGTGATGGTGGAAAATAGGTCTGACTTCCGGGTTGGTTAACACTGCTAAGTTCATATCCAGATAAAAAATATCTGGCACCCATTAGCTAGACTCTTTTGGAGCTAATTGAGCTAGTGAGAGATAGGCTGGCTGAAAGCTGAACATTTTAATGTATTGTACTGTAATCAAAAATTTGCAAAGGCTATTTTTTTCTAAATATTGCCTTGTCTTTTCTCATGGACTCGAACTGGAATTCAGAGGACACAGTCTTTAGCCAGAATAGACACCGAAGATAAAAGACACAAATCAATAGAAAAAAATAACTTCTTTTTATTTACAAGAACAAAAAATCCAAATATTGGATGCTGTAAACAAAATTCACAATCTGTTCCCTCCAGCACTGATTCAAACATGTCAGTTTTTAAGAGTCCATTCTCTATCAACTCCTTTTCTGCCTGTGACACAGTCTAAAGTCAAAATATTCCAAAAGAGTGACCCAAGATGCAGCTTGCTGCAATAGGACATCTCAGAGCAGGCCATGGTTGTAGAGAGGTTGGAGAGAGAGACAGCCAGCGGGCAGAGCCTCCTCCATCTGCAAGGCTTTGCAGCAAGTTTTGCCAAGTTACCTTGACATCTTCCAACTTTGTACTTTTAACCATGTATTTTGTTAGCAAGCCATTATTACAACAAAATATTACATAAAGATTCCTTCTTGGCACTGAAAAGGCTATGCTATAAGAAATCTTAAAGAAAGATTATATTCGAATAGGTGCTATATATGTTTTTTTTGTTTTGTTTTTTTTACTTTTTGGTTTCATCTAATACACTTTGTCTTCAAACAAAAAAAAAGCTTATTTTTGAACTGCTGACAGCTTTCAACATAATACATTTCATTTACAAAATAGTTCACAATATTTATTTGACAAGCACTGCATTGAAAACAACTTTATGCACAGTAAAACAACCAACAATAAGCTACGAGAAAGGGGTGGCAAAAATGGCATGTTCACTTTTTTTTGCGTTTCTTCCATGGCTTGGCTTACAGATATTCTTCCATCCTTGTATCACTTGGAGCCACATTAAAATAGTCCACCCACAACCGAAGTGAGCAGCTACTTGACCACACTTCAAGAAGGGAAAAGTCCATCTCAATGTAGGACTTCTTGAGGCAACCAGATTTACTGCATATCAACTTTTTAAAAGGACACTGTCACAGGTCAAATGTTCTCTGACATGCCAAACTGGATAGGTGAGAAGAGCCTCCAGAAGATAAAACTTCTTCCTGTTTTAAAGTTAATAGCACACTAGGCCAGATAAACACAAAAGCAAGCAAATCACAGGCACTAATCAGGAGTTGAGAGCTGTTCTTTTCTCTGACCTATACACACGGCTCTCTCTCACCAGACATTCAAACTTTTAGGTTACACATCCACAAAGAGAGACATATATTCCACTGTTTGTTCAACTACATATGCACAAGACCATAGTACATACAAAAGAGAAATAAATTATATAAGTTTTAAAGTACTGCTGAAGGTTGTCTTGAGCATAGCCTGTTCTATCTGAATGCCAGGTGTTGGCACTTCCAACTATGCTACCAACCCTGGAGTAAGCAAGAGAAGAACATAAATATTTCAGAAAATAAATGAAAAGTGTATTTTCAAATAAGGCCTCTCCAAACAAAAATCCGTGTCATAAGTTAACAGCAGATTGTTGCTGGAACCAGAGATCTCCCGATTCTTTTTAATATAGTGGACGACTCACTTGTCAAGAGTTAGGATGAGAAGGAAGAAGGCAGATCATCATCTGCTCCTACATTCCCAAGCGTTCCCTTAGTTTTCTTTTAGAAAACTCCAAACAGGTAAACAGGCGGGAGTTCTGGCTTCTGACAGTTAAGTATCAGGCTTAATCTGTAAATGGAATATTTCCTGGGAATTCACAATTAATTTTCAAACCCAGGGCTGGAGTGAGGGAGAATGAGCCAACATGGGAGAAGAAAGAGTTCCGTAGGAAACAGTGAGTGGCAGTGCAGTAGCTGTTAACAGCTCAGACAGAATTCACAGGGAAGCTGCTACAGCAAACCCATCAAGTTCCTGTTAAGGCTTCAAAGAGAAGATGTGCAAAAGGTAGTTTCAGATGGATTAACCTACAACTGAGCATCTGAGTGATGCCTAGATAGCAAACAAATGACACTGCCAATAGGATGATGCTATTTTCTTCCCCAATCCCTCTTGAACTTGGTGACAAAACTCTGGTTAAGTTCTTCAGAGGAATTATCATAGTAAGCAGTCATCTACCAGAGTGGGTAGGAATTATGTGGCTATTTCACAATACAAAGGGAAGTTCTGCATGTGTTAGTTTTGTTTTTAACAAATGCAATTTCAGAGACCAGTGTCCAAAGGAATTAGAGCTGGGAGAAGGAATGGTTTTAGGTTTGCTGTCACTGAACTGAAATGGTAATGCCAGTTCATTTCACAAAGGTTTAACTGGTCTCTTGGGAAAGAGATAATAAAGTTGGATCTGATTCAATGCAAAGTGACTGAATTTAAAGTACTGTACTAAATATTTAAATGCAGTCTGACAACCAGATCTAATGTGTTTCATATCAGTGTGAATTTATAAAATTTTATATATAATATATATCTCACATATAAATTTTAAGCAATTGTGCAAATACTCTTTAAAAAGGGTCATTTCACATTTACTAAATTCTAGTGGTCCTGGAATGCAGAATGCATTCATTAAAAAATTCATTTAAATATTAATAAGTAGTGTTCAAATAACCAGAAATTTTATTAGCAGTCAGGGATTTAAATGGACTATCATTGATCCATGATCCACTGGATTATACACCATGGAAGCATGCAAGTATCACACAAAAAATAAAAGGGTTCCTACTGTCAAAATGGCAGTTCAGTACAAAAAGAGTGCTCTGCCAAACAAATATTCTCCCATTTGTAGAATTCTATGGCTCACAAAAAAAAAAAAAAGGAAAAAAAAAACTCACTAAAAATGTATAATCTCTGCTCTATCAAATATATTAATTGTTTTCCTCCTTCATTTGCTTTAATTTTTTAGATGTGGGTTTTAACTCATCACTGCAATATGCCCACGTCTCATGTCATCCTGTTGAAAACATAAAAGCACACAGTATTTAAACATTTTCTATTTGCTACATTATTCTAGACCATAGTCAATGTATTGTGTATATATATATACATCTCAAATATGTGTATATATATACACATCATGTACACACACATACACATGTACCTATGATAATATCACACCAACAATGTTAACTTTACACAAGTATTTGCCAAGAAAAAATAGGGCATTTCCTCCACCATTCACAAGCTTATATGTTGTTTTATTTTCTTCTTGAGTCCCTGATAAAATAAAATAATCATTAAACCATAAAATTTTTCCGCTTCAAATTTTCAGAAGGCAACAGGCACTTTGATGTTTATTGGTGTGTAACAAATATAGTTAACTCTTTATATATTCTACTATAGCTCTTCTACTTGGGTATTTTTATCTGTTAAATCTTTGGTCCTTGAGCATACTTTCTTTGCTACAGCTGTTTCTGCCTGCATTTTCATATTTTAAAAATGCAAGCTATGCACACAGCTGGAAATAATGGATTGTGTCATCATTAAGTTCTGCTGTTTGTTATGAGAACTGCACCAACCTACTACTGTTCATTCGGAGCAAGCTGTTTCTGTTAACGTAACAGGATAGTTCCACAGAAATCACTTGCTGCAAGTCTCAGATAGTAATACCAATGTTGGAGTCCCTTTTCTTCTATTATTGTTACTATCTGAACTTCTGAATTGATAATTAGGTTGGGGTAAGATCTTTTTTCCTCTGTATTTTCCCTTTTGTAAATTCCACCTTGTAAGAAACTCTCCGTTTGTTTTTGTTTTTTTCCTATGGCAAAGCTATGGGAGCAGGTACTGCAAACCCATATTGTCATCAAGCATTTTTTTCCTTTGTTATTTTAAGAGAAACTGGTTGCTTTTAATGACAGGTCCCTTTTGTTTCAGGATAGAATCCAACTGGGTAGGAGGAACAGGTGAGAGGGTTGGTGGGTAAGGAAGGTTGTTTTGAGATCATGCTCCCATACCTATGAAAAGATCCAAAAGCTTTGCCAAGCTTAAAACCAGGAGCAGATCATCATTGCACAAAACACATCTTTCATCAGGGCTAGGTCACTCAGCCTTATTTATTTATTTATTTATTTATTTATTTATTTTCCCTATACTGTCTGAAATGGCTTCCCCACAGGACATTTTTAAATGATCTTTAATTGCAGGGTAGCCAAGTGGAGTATGTCTGCTGCTGGCATGTGAATACTGGCTGGACCTGTGCAATGTAGTAATTGCTGAAGTTGGCATCTGCTACGTAGGGGGCCGGCTGGTAATAGCAAGTGACATTAGCCACGTTAGGGATGACATTCTGGTCAGCTAGCACCCGGATAGCCAGCATTGTGATAAGGTTTAAAGTCTGTCTTCTTTCATGTCCCATCAGGCACACTGTACTCTCATTCACCACTCCATGAAGGGTCATGAGATAGTCATACTTGCGGTCTTCCAATCCCACGAAGTGGTTCTGCAAATAAGATTCCAGTTTTCTCTGCTGCTCTCCAATGTCTGAGAAGTCGATGAAAAACCTGGAACACATATACCTCTGAAGGGTCTTGATCTCATCAGAGGCGGGCCTAAAGCCCCTCACTAATAGGTTGCAGTACTTAAGCAGGCCGCCCCCTCTGATTTCCTCTGGGTTCCTGGTGGCAATGATCTTGTTACAAAGGTGATCAAAGGCTTCATGGAAATCACCATAGACGCTCTCACCAATTATTGTGGGGTGAAATGTTTCAGTCATTGGGTTCTCTGAACATTCATAAAAGAGAAGAAGAGAGTCTAATTTGATTTGAAAAGAATCTACACTAAATTCAAACTGCCTCCGGAGGGAATCCACAAATTTCAGTTCCACATTTTTGCCACTGTTGTTTGACAAGGATATAAGACTCCATCGGTCAGAGTCATTGCACACTTTAACCATTTTCTGCACATAAGCTTCCTACAATTTAAAAGATAAAACAAGAAGATGAGCAAACCTAGAAGAAATAATAAATGAATAAATACATCTTCTTCACAGTTGAGAATTATTTTGCTCCTTCCCTTTTGTTTTGTCAAGTTTCAGTAAAACACTACCTACAGTCTTAAACAGTCCTCTGAAAACAGAAAAAAAATGCATTTAACGAGTGGTTTTACCGTCTGGGAAAGAGACTAGAAGTAATAGTTTGAGGCTTTTGGCAGACGTAGCGCAGGACTAAGAGGTTCTGTTGTCATGTCTGACTTTTGAAACGTTATTTTTTGAGAATGGTCTTATAGGTCGAATATTCACACGATATCCACACAATATTCAAAAGACAGAAGGGCATACAGCGGAAAAAGTTGGTCTGCCTCTCACCCACGTCCCTAGTCACCCAGTTCCACTCCCCTTGAGGCAACTGATGAGATTAGAATCTTGTCCCTCCAGGGGTACTCTGCAATTACAATCAAGTATGAACTAAATTAGGACATTCTGGGAGGCTGATTCCTCAGACAATTTTAATTGTATAAAACACGCTTTGAGCCAAGTGCGTGTGTGCCTGTGGGGGAGGGGGTACCCACACTCTCCTTCACACGTGAGCCGACCAGAAGCACCACACATATCCTTCACACACGGAGTCAGCTGCACGCAGCTGAGAAACCTAATCACATTTTCCAATACAGTAATAAGCCCACTGACTGGAACCTGCTTCAGGCTGCTCTTTCCCCAAAATCTAGACCATAAAATGACTCAAAAAATGATTTACATCATTTCGTTCTTCCACTTAATCAGAACCTACTCTGGACAAGACTCATGCAAGGAAAGCCAAAGCCAGAGTTACACACACACACACAGAAGAAAAGGAAGAACAGAGGAGGAAGCAGACGAGTAGTGGCGCTGAAGAACCAAGTGAACTTGAAACACTCAACACCGTCCACGCACCTTAGTTTACTCACTAAAAAAAATTAAAAACCCAAATATAGAAGCACGCCCAAACCCGTCACGGCCGCAGGTCTGTGGCATCAAACGGACGCCCCTCGGCCCGCCGCGCCGCACCCCAGCCCGGCCCGGGCGCGGACCCAACCCCTTTCGGGTGGCTTTACCTTGAGTGTGAGCGGCGTGATCTTCTCTTTGTTCACCCCCTCGGGTAAGAAGTCCAACAGGCAGTCCAGCACGACGTCCTTCACAGTCTGAAACTCCTCTTCCCCGCGCAGGTCGGCGCAGAAGATGAGGTCCAGGTCCTTGTAACCCAGGCCGCTGTCCTGGTGCAGAACGTGGCTGGCGGCCGAGCCGTTGAGGCGCACGTCGCGGACGCCGATACGCTTTTCAGCCAGGCGCCGCCGCACCACCTTCACGATGAGGCTCGGCTGCAGCTCGAGCGTGGGGAAGTTGCCGCGCCCGTGGATCGGAATGGTCTCGCTCAGGATGCCGTCCAGCCGCTGCACTTGCTCCCAGTTCAGCACGTTGCAGTGCGCCGTGGGGCTTTCGCAGTAGTCCAGGCAGTGCCCCCCGAAGTCGCCGCCGCCGCCGCCGCCGAAGTCGCCGCCGCTGAAGTCGCCGCCCAGGGGGATGTAAGCGCCGCCGGCCAGCTCGTCCTCGGCCATGGCAAAGTACCCTTCGCCTTCCGCCATGAAGTGCCCTCCGAACGCCACCTGGCCCTGGTCAGTCCTAAAAGCCAAAAGGGGGAAGGAGTGCGGTGAGGACGCGCGGCGCCAGACAGGGGCCTGTAGAGATAAGAGCGCGCCCCCTCCCCGGTTCGTCCGCAGGCTCGAGGGCTCTTCGGAGACGCTCCCTCCCCAGACCCCCGCTGTCCCCAGCCCGCGCCCCGCGCCCCGCAGAGAAGCCCCGCACCAAAAGTATCTCTGATGCATCTGGAAAGCGCAAGCGGGAGTCCCGTCTGTGTCACCTGGAGGCGGCCGCCCCTTCGAGGAGCGCAGCGAGCGAGAAACCGCGAGGCGGCAACACTTCTAGGAGCCGCGAGTGCGCTCTCGGCAGCGGCGAGAGACTTAGTCCTTCCCAGACCCCGCCGCCTGCGCTGGCCACTCCCGCCCCTCGCCCCCGCCCGCGCCGCTGTCGCCTCAGCTGCGGTGGTCCCGGTGGTGGCGGCTCCACTTGCAGCCGCCGCCGCCGCACACGGTACTGTCTCTGGAGCTTTAGCAGTTGTGCGGGGGAAATGTCTTCAGTACTTTTTTTATACCGGGCCTTTCCGCGCTTCCGGGGCTCCGGCGCAGCGCACTCGCCACACCCTCTTCATCTGCATAGGGCGCCGCCCCCGCCCGCCCCGCGGGCCGACCCGGCTGTGCGGCGCGCTGTGCGGCGGGCCGTGCGGCGGGCCGAGCGGCCGTAGAGCGCGAGGCCCGTATCTGTCTGCGTACGTATACAGGGCGTGTGTTTGTACATATACTTTATTTAGGAACGGTCTTCCGCTCCCAAACCTTTTTTCTCTTTTTCCCCAAAAAAAGAGACACTTAAAATGCCTCAAGAGTCATAAGCGGCCCTAAACATTGAATCACGGCTGAAATCGCGCATCCTAGAAAGTCGCCAAACAAAATTCTCTCCGGATTCAGCGCGTCATTATAGCTTAATAATGGGGTTCAAGGGGTTCCTCGGGACCTCCTGTTTAAACAACGTGCTGGTATAAAGCCAGACCGTTTTCTTAAACAACAAAACCGGTTTTGGTGTGAACTGAAGAGTCCACTTGTCCATGCATGTAAGTCTCCGCGAGGGAGGGGAAGAGCTTGCTAACTGTGTTTCGATTCTCGAAACCTCGGGAAGTGCCGGGGAGCTCCGGGCGAGCCCGAGGAGATGCGGGGGCGGGGCCGCGAGCGTGCGTCCAACTCGTGCGCTCGAGCAGCTCGGGGCGGCCGGGAGCGCGGCGTCGGCCAGCGCGCGTCACCGAGCGGACGCCGCGGTCGGTGGGGCGGCTGGGCAGGCGAGCGGCCAAGGGCCGAGAGCGACGCGGGCCCGGAGTGCGGCGCGGGGAGCGCGCGGCCGCTGTGTCGCGCTAAGAGCTGCTGCGCGGGCCCGGACGCACCGTGGCGCGTTCTCTCTTGGGCAGAGGAAGCGAAGCGCGTTCGTCCCACGCTAAGGTTTGCCTTTCTCAAGTGAATACAGATGTCAGTGCGAAATTGTCTAGTTTTCCACGAAACGTGGAAGGACGAGTCTAAAAGATAAGAGTTTCTCTACCCAGCTTCAGTCACACCGGCAGTGGGAAAGGCGTGTAACGGTTACCCCCACACGCGCTCCCGCTCGCACCACCGCGTTTGCTTGAACGCTCCCCCGTTTCTTCAGGCCATCTCTTCAGGCCGCGCGCCGCTCTTTGCGAACTATTTCGGAGTAACTCCCCTGAGGTGGGGCAAAGGGGAGCGCGCCCGCCGGAGAAGCTGAAGACTCTCCCGGGCACTGCACCAGCCGCCCAGCCTGGGAGGAAGAACAGTCCGCCCCGCGGGCATTGAGGGAGCCCCATCCTAGTTACCAAAGCTGCGCGCCCTCGGGAGGAGCGGGGGGCGGGGGGGGGGGGCGGGGAGAGGACGGTTACCCGCGGAGCCTCCAGCTGCGTGGCAACGCCGCCCCCTGCCGGTGCCCTGCGGAGCCGTGTCCCAAAGTGGAGGAACCGACTGGAACTTAGAAGCCATTATCTCTCAGTGTCCGGCCTAACTGCTGGGGAGGGGGTGACGCTAGGACGACCACACAATTCTGACAGGCCCACACCCCCCCAAAAGCATGTGTATTCCTCCCTGTCCAACCTGAATCCACCATTCTGCCCAGGCATTCGGAAGAATTACATATGTGTATATTTATGGTTTGACCACCTATTATGCGCCAGGCACCAAGCTAAGTGCTGAGGATATAAAAATGACTATATTTACCCACTTTAACCGGGCATGACAGGCAAGTACATAATTATGGTTCAGCCTTACCTTTTTTATGAGAGAAGTACGTTCTGACACGAATGGTGCGCTAACGGATCAGGAGAACTGGGAGAGAAGCCCGGAAGAAGAGGCGTCGTTTCGATTGACTCTTAAAAAAGTGGACTTTA
>NW_024425452.1:32374069-32376710 GCF_017311325.1 Ursus maritimus
GCGGCAACACTTCTAGGAGCCGCGAGTGCGCTCTCGGCAGCGGCGAGAGACTTAGTCCTTCCCAGACCCCGCCGCCTGCGCTGGCCACTCCCGCCCCTCGCCCCCGCCCGCGCCGCTGTCGCCTCAGCTGCGGTGGTCCCGGTGGTGGCGGCTCCACTTGCAGCCGCCGCCGCCGCACACGGTACTGTCTCTGGAGCTTTAGCAGTTGTGCGGGGGAAATGTCTTCAGTACTTTTTTTATACCGGGCCTTTCCGCGCTTCCGGGGCTCCGGCGCAGCGCACTCGCCACACCCTCTTCATCTGCATAGGGCGCCGCCCCCGCCCGCCCCGCGGGCCGACCCGGCTGTGCGGCGCGCTGTGCGGCGGGCCGTGCGGCGGGCCGAGCGGCCGTAGAGCGCGAGGCCCGTATCTGTCTGCGTACGTATACAGGGCGTGTGTTTGTACATATACTTTATTTAGGAACGGTCTTCCGCTCCCAAACCTTTTTTCTCTTTTTCCCCAAAAAAAGAGACACTTAAAATGCCTCAAGAGTCATAAGCGGCCCTAAACATTGAATCACGGCTGAAATCGCGCATCCTAGAAAGTCGCCAAACAAAATTCTCTCCGGATTCAGCGCGTCATTATAGCTTAATAATGGGGTTCAAGGGGTTCCTCGGGACCTCCTGTTTAAACAACGTGCTGGTATAAAGCCAGACCGTTTTCTTAAACAACAAAACCGGTTTTGGTGTGAACTGAAGAGTCCACTTGTCCATGCATGTAAGTCTCCGCGAGGGAGGGGAAGAGCTTGCTAACTGTGTTTCGATTCTCGAAACCTCGGGAAGTGCCGGGGAGCTCCGGGCGAGCCCGAGGAGATGCGGGGGCGGGGCCGCGAGCGTGCGTCCAACTCGTGCGCTCGAGCAGCTCGGGGCGGCCGGGAGCGCGGCGTCGGCCAGCGCGCGTCACCGAGCGGACGCCGCGGTCGGTGGGGCGGCTGGGCAGGCGAGCGGCCAAGGGCCGAGAGCGACGCGGGCCCGGAGTGCGGCGCGGGGAGCGCGCGGCCGCTGTGTCGCGCTAAGAGCTGCTGCGCGGGCCCGGACGCACCGTGGCGCGTTCTCTCTTGGGCAGAGGAAGCGAAGCGCGTTCGTCCCACGCTAAGGTTTGCCTTTCTCAAGTGAATACAGATGTCAGTGCGAAATTGTCTAGTTTTCCACGAAACGTGGAAGGACGAGTCTAAAAGATAAGAGTTTCTCTACCCAGCTTCAGTCACACCGGCAGTGGGAAAGGCGTGTAACGGTTACCCCCACACGCGCTCCCGCTCGCACCACCGCGTTTGCTTGAACGCTCCCCCGTTTCTTCAGGCCATCTCTTCAGGCCGCGCGCCGCTCTTTGCGAACTATTTCGGAGTAACTCCCCTGAGGTGGGGCAAAGGGGAGCGCGCCCGCCGGAGAAGCTGAAGACTCTCCCGGGCACTGCACCAGCCGCCCAGCCTGGGAGGAAGAACAGTCCGCCCCGCGGGCATTGAGGGAGCCCCATCCTAGTTACCAAAGCTGCGCGCCCTCGGGAGGAGCGGGGGGCGGGGGGGGGGGGCGGGGAGAGGACGGTTACCCGCGGAGCCTCCAGCTGCGTGGCAACGCCGCCCCCTGCCGGTGCCCTGCGGAGCCGTGTCCCAAAGTGGAGGAACCGACTGGAACTTAGAAGCCATTATCTCTCAGTGTCCGGCCTAACTGCTGGGGAGGGGGTGACGCTAGGACGACCACACAATTCTGACAGGCCCACACCCCCCCAAAAGCATGTGTATTCCTCCCTGTCCAACCTGAATCCACCATTCTGCCCAGGCATTCGGAAGAATTACATATGTGTATATTTATGGTTTGACCACCTATTATGCGCCAGGCACCAAGCTAAGTGCTGAGGATATAAAAATGACTATATTTACCCACTTTAACCGGGCATGACAGGCAAGTACATAATTATGGTTCAGCCTTACCTTTTTTATGAGAGAAGTACGTTCTGACACGAATGGTGCGCTAACGGATCAGGAGAACTGGGAGAGAAGCCCGGAAGAAGAGGCGTCGTTTCGATTGACTCTTAAAAAAGTGGACTTTATTTCCATAGTTGAGCAAGAAGGAGACAGACATTATCAGCAAAGGGAAGAGAGAATTGGGATGTTTGAGAAAGGATGTATAGACTGCCATGGTAAGGAGTGAGGTAGTGCATTTGGATAAGATTTGTGGGCGTTCCAGGAACTTGTTGAGCACCTCTGGGCTCTCCTCAGGGCTTTACACCTAAAACTTCATTTAATATTCAGTTTAAAAAGAAGGTATCCTATGTCGAGGAATTTGGAAACAGAAAATGAGGTAGAGAGACTTGTCCAAGTTTCATGGCTGATAAGAGATGGGTCCAGACCTTTAACCCAACCCATTTGACTGCTGTTTAGCCATCATTTTCAGGGACCTGATTATCTGTAGTTCACAAGTATCTTCTCGTTGGAAGGCAAGATCAGCACAAATGGCAAAAAATACTTAAAAAAAAAAGACCTGTTTAAAACGTTTCTTTCAAAGGCCAATGTGCATCCTGCCCTTTTTAAAAATGAGGCCAAAGGGGTAGATCATTTATTAGGTACACTGCACCAAAAAAAGCAAGGGTTTAGCTCTGCTACTATT
>NW_024425452.1:32376720-32509889 GCF_017311325.1 Ursus maritimus
GGGGAGAGGACGGTTACCCGCGGAGCCTCCAGCTGCGTGGCAACGCCGCCCCCTGCCGGTGCCCTGCGGAGCCGTGTCCCAAAGTGGAGGAACCGACTGGAACTTAGAAGCCATTATCTCTCAGTGTCCGGCCTAACTGCTGGGGAGGGGGTGACGCTAGGACGACCACACAATTCTGACAGGCCCACACCCCCCCAAAAGCATGTGTATTCCTCCCTGTCCAACCTGAATCCACCATTCTGCCCAGGCATTCGGAAGAATTACATATGTGTATATTTATGGTTTGACCACCTATTATGCGCCAGGCACCAAGCTAAGTGCTGAGGATATAAAAATGACTATATTTACCCACTTTAACCGGGCATGACAGGCAAGTACATAATTATGGTTCAGCCTTACCTTTTTTATGAGAGAAGTACGTTCTGACACGAATGGTGCGCTAACGGATCAGGAGAACTGGGAGAGAAGCCCGGAAGAAGAGGCGTCGTTTCGATTGACTCTTAAAAAAGTGGACTTTATTTCCATAGTTGAGCAAGAAGGAGACAGACATTATCAGCAAAGGGAAGAGAGAATTGGGATGTTTGAGAAAGGATGTATAGACTGCCATGGTAAGGAGTGAGGTAGTGCATTTGGATAAGATTTGTGGGCGTTCCAGGAACTTGTTGAGCACCTCTGGGCTCTCCTCAGGGCTTTACACCTAAAACTTCATTTAATATTCAGTTTAAAAAGAAGGTATCCTATGTCGAGGAATTTGGAAACAGAAAATGAGGTAGAGAGACTTGTCCAAGTTTCATGGCTGATAAGAGATGGGTCCAGACCTTTAACCCAACCCATTTGACTGCTGTTTAGCCATCATTTTCAGGGACCTGATTATCTGTAGTTCACAAGTATCTTCTCGTTGGAAGGCAAGATCAGCACAAATGGCAAAAAATACTTAAAAAAAAAAGACCTGTTTAAAACGTTTCTTTCAAAGGCCAATGTGCATCCTGCCCTTTTTAAAAATGAGGCCAAAGGGGTAGATCATTTATTAGGTACACTGCACCAAAAAAAGCAAGGGTTTAGCTCTGCTACTATTGTTGTGTACTTTATTTTAGCCCTTCCTGTAAAAAGGGAAAAAAAAAACAAGTTTCAGACCTGTGAGTACCTATACTTCATGCATGTCCGGGATTTTGTTCTGTGGGGCTAAGGGAATCTGTGTTTTACCAAGTTGCCCATGTAATTCTGACACAAGGGCCCAGCCACACTTTGCACTGCATTGACAACAGCCACTGCAGCCCAGTTCTCTAAGTGGGGACCCTCTCCCAAGTGGAGGCTGCTCTTCTCTGCCCAACTGTTCCCTTCTGCCTGGCTGCTCCCATGGCCTCTCCCAAAAGTAGAGGTCATGGCTGAGAGGCAGTAGAGCGTGAGGCCAGACATGGAAGGCCTGCTATGCATGAGACCCTGCACTGGGAAAAAGATGAGTTCTAGCAGCAGTGGGCAAGAGCCCTCCTCTTAAAATGCCAGGGCTTTGGGGCTGACACTTCCTTAAACCTTTATCAAAGTATTTCCCGCTTCCCAGCTGGGTTCCCCCTATCACAGCAACCTTCCATATCTCCATAATCCAGACCCTGCTACCTCCTGCACTAGGACATCTGGGATATCTTGCTTTTGGCAGTACCTTGGTGATGCTTTGACTGGAGTCATATGTGCCTGATTCATAGTGGCCACTTGATACATACTGTTGAATGAAACCATCTGTTGTTGTTTCTCTTCTCCCTGTCTTCAAACTGAGATAATATTTACATTCTGGGGGAAAAATGTTCATCCCTCCATGAAATTGAAAATTTTGCAATTGCAAGCGTTTTATTTTTTTTTCTTGATAGCCATAATAATTATCAAATGAGAAAATCTATACTTTCCTGGGGCGCCTGGGTAGCGCAGTCGTTAGGCGGCTGCCTTCGGCTCAGGGCGGGATCCCGGCTTTCGGGATCGAGTCCCACATCAGGCTCCTCCGCTGGGAGCCTGCTTCTTCCTCTCCCACTCCCCTGCTGTGTTCCCTCTCTCACTGGCTGTCTCTCTGTCACATAAATAAATAAAATCTTAAAAAAAAAAAAAAAAAGAAAATCTATACTTTCCTAACATATTCTCAGCCTAGGTATCTTTCAACACAGTTACCCTTAGTTTAAATTTAGGTTCAGAGTTGCTTTTTTCCCCCAGTCTTCAGCTTCTGAACCTATTTGGTATATAATTTACTTTTCTCCATTTAAAAGGAAAAAGAGGGGATACCTGGGTGGCTCAGTCAATTAAGTGGCCGACTCTTGATTTCAGTTCAGGTCATGATCTCAGGGTGATAAATGGAGCCCCCTGTTGGGCTCTGTGCTCAGTGGGGAGTCTGCTTGAGGATTCTCTCTCTCTCTCTCTCTCTCTTCCTCTACCCTACTCTCTTTTTCTCTCTCTCTAAAACAAATAAATACATCTTTAAATAAATAAAAGGAAAAAATATCTATGGCAATATGAGGCTGAGTCTCTACCTGAAATTCTTAAAAGAAAGCTTTACATATACTTTTGAGGGAAAAACACGATTAGTTGATCTTGATTTAAAGGTTACAGTAATAATCTACTGAAAATAAGAAATAAAAAGAAAAAATTCAATCTGAATCTTAATAATTATTATCATTATTTAGTTTGTTAAAATGTGCCAGGTAGTGTGCTCAGTATTTTATATACATTATTTTCTTTTAAACTTTATGCAAATCTCAAAGCTTTACATATGGCATACCTATTTTCCATGTAGGGAAAGTAAAGTAGAGGAAGGTTAAATAATTGGGAGAAGTGGCAGAGCCTTGCTTCAGACCCACACGTATATTTCCTCTCCTAGTCACTTTCATTCTGTGAGTCTGCCTTCTCCCTGTCTACTCATTTACCTTTTAGGCTTAAAACTGGACTGGAATGGCGCTCTGTTCCTTCTTTCTTTCAAAGTACTGGACATTCAGATTGGACACAACTTTGAGGACCAAAATGTTTTATCCTGAAACAACTGTTGAAGGCCAGAATGCACAGTGACCTAACTGGACTGTCTTCCCCAATCACAAGTGACCTGCCTCTCTGGCAGTGGAGACTGAGCAAGCTGGCAGCCTTATAGCACTTACAAGTAACACTGTACACACTGACACCAGTGTGAGGTGTGGAAGTCTGCCCCAGGTTCATGTAACAGTGATAATACCTTTCCCATTTTGCCTTGTCTGCTTCCTATCTTCTCAAAAATGATTTTAGAAGATAGGAAGCAAACAGATAGGAAATGATTCTTCTAAGCTCATAGCCATAAGGAGAGGGAGAAGAGCCCAGAAAACTACTGTTAAGACTACTACTTCTCTGTTCCCCAACAGTCTAGCCAGTATCTCCACATATTCTTCTCTTGTTCTTGATATTTCCACACCAGTCCTCTCCACTCTCTCCATTGGCTTTTGTACTTTCCGCTGCTTCTACTGTTTGATCCCTTCCACAAAAGGTGGCATGACCCTGTGGAAGCACCTTACAATCCAGGCAGAGCTGTGGCAATGTGAAGAATTTGAACCACCACCTTCACCCCCTTGTGTTACATTTCCTTAGGGCAGAGCCCAGTGATCCCTGAAGCCATTGAGGGACAGACAGCCATCCTTTTCCAAACACGCACATGCAGCTGTCTACATTGCAGGGTAAACTGGAGATATCCCTGTTGTCCAGCTAGTGTTAGAGCAGCAGCCAATCAAAGTGCTTCATGTCAAAATTAAAACTCACTTGGGAATTACCTCTTTTCACAGAGAAATGGTTCTGTAAATGACTTTCCCCATGCTTCTTCAGGGAAATAAATGTGTTTTTATTGAGGGCCTATACGAAGGCCAGAAATATCCTAAGCCATACAACTTATACATTAGTTTGATAGTAACAGTCCAACTTTTTATTACTTGTATGCTTGTTAGCAAGCAACAGGTTAATTTCTGTAGTTTTAAACTTTTCAACCCTTTTTATTCTATAAAATTTAATTTTATCTTCAAAATTATTCTGGTCAATGTGCCATCCTAATTTTGGAGAAGAAGAAAGGCCAGATGATTTTCCCCAAGTTTATGTACCTAGTTACGGAAAAGTTAAAGTTAGACTCAGTTACTGTTAATCATGGGCCAGCACCTCTTTCTTTTGGCCACACTGTTTAATCTTACATCTTTGTGAATGAATTTAAATGATCAGTAACAAATAGTTCAGTTTGAAGACATTCTCTAGCTACACAGAGGATCACTTGTATAGACTACATTCACACTTGTGAATGTCTTATAAAAGCATCACTACTCTACTGTTAAGCATTTTGTAAATGTAATTTCCTAAGGTGGTGTTTTTAAGAATATTTATTTGAAGTCTATGACCTCATAAAAATTTTATTTACTGTCATAGATCAGTGAGGTTAAGAAATTCAGTATGCAAGCAACAAATATGGTAAACAGATGTACATCATCACCCCTAAAATCATAATTGATATATTATCCTTTAACAGTTCTTCATCAGAAAGATTAGCCAGTATTTTCTTGTGCGAGTATCAGTGCTGATTATGCCATAAGTTCTTCCTGTTTTGACATCTTGATGAAATGCTTGCCGTTTCATTCAATGTTGTAAGTCCATGGACCAGATGTTTTCCTTACTCCAAACAAAAGAGACATTCAGAAGTTGCATTCATTTGGCAAAATGTAAACTAGAAATACACATATATTTTCAAAAACTACCAAATATGAATAAATAAACCCATTTTCCCTAAAGTAATATTTGTATTATGAGTTTTTCCTTCTGTAAGTTTGTACTAGAAGAATGTTAAACTTCTCTGAAGAAAATGTTGATGTTTACTTGTGGTACCTGTAAAGCTTTGAGAAGGGTCCAAGGGGGGAATATAATAAATTATCTCTCTTTTCTAAAAGGAATTTGGTCAAAAATTCATGTACCTTGTGGGGAAAAAGAAAAAAAACACCATCTTTTATGGGTATAGCCAGCTTATTCTGATATTTATTTCAGCCAGTTCTTAACTTGTATCTATGTTGATATATCTGACAGTTGATTTATACTTAATTTCTTTCCTTCCACTGATAGCTGATTTCTTTTATATGAGCTTTGAAATTTTAGATATATTTAAAAATAGTGTATACCCATTTTGCCAGCACAATTTTGATATGCCAAAATAAGAAATTCTACAACTACCATTTGAATTTGTAGCAGCTTTAGAAGGTATATTTATTTACTCATATTCATAAACCATACATTGATTCAATAATACCTCCTTGGTTGAGAAAACTTTTTTTTTAATGTTTCTGTCATCACTATGTTTCTAAAGTCTTCTTGTACTAACTTCATCCCTTACCTCAAAATTTTCTGCTGCCAAAGAAGGAAAATTACAACTTAAATAATATAATTAATGTTGTGTGATGTTTGGAAGAAATCACTAACGAAAAAACACATTGTCTTTGAAAGTATGAGAAACTGAACACAACAAATAATACTTAAACAAAAATGTTTTCTTTTTTTAAAGATCTTATTTATTTGAGAGAGAGAGAGAGAAAGCATGAGCAGGGGAAGGGGCAGAGGGACAAGGAGAGGAAGAAGCAGGCTCCCCTCTGAGCAAGGAGCCTGCCGCAGGGTTTGATCCCAGGACGCTGAGGTCATGACCTGAGCAGCTAAACTGACTGAGCCACCCAGGCACCCCCAAAAATGTTTTGTTAAAGTTACTAGAATGACGAACATTTTTAAAAGACAGTTTTTTAAGAAACTGTACAATCTGGACTCTGGGAATAGAACTCTGACTTGAAAATCCTGGGTTCCTACATAAAATATGAGTGAGGAAACCAGCCACAGAGTTTCTGCAGGAGGCGGGGGGACACCAAGACACCTGACCTTATTCTAGCAATGTGGGATAAAAGAGATTCAAGTTTAATTTCCTAATAAAAAGAAAAGCTTCAGGATGCTGTGGATTGGGCATTGCTTGAGAAGGTGCAGGGGATAAAAAGCTATCAAAGTTACTGGTATTTGAAATGTGGGAGCTTCTGACTCGAGAAGATTGGTTTCTAATAAGCCACAACTCCAGCAGGGGTGCTAGGGATTAAAACAGAGTTTGGACTAACACATGATTAAGTAGCCACAGTTAGATAAGTAAGATATCTCTAAAGGGCAATAGAAAAACTGCCCTCCAGGTTTTGAAATTTGTAATTACTCAATGAAGTGAATGTTTAGCATAAAGCAAGTGGTATTTTTAATTTTTCTTAGCAGAATGCCAGGATAGAATATTAAAAGAGGAAAAAAATACATATATTGTGGCTGAGAGTCTGCCCCCATACCATCCGTGATTTCCATTAAAATTCTGAAAACATTTATTTTTTCTTCACTGGCATTAATTTAGCTACCACTTCCCACTCCCGTCTATTTAACATGAGTTCTATATGAATAGTAGCTCACTCAGCTCCCTCACACTAACCAAGAATGTATGGCTTTGCTGTGTGTTAAAAAATAAATGCTTCATGCAAGCACTTGTGACTTGTCTGGTTATCTTCCACTTTTCTTTTCCCTACTTGTCTTTGAACATCATCAATGTCCTGCTGTGTGTTACAGGACTCGTTGAGGAGGTCAGCATACTCAGCAGTGACATGGGTGCCTTATACACTGCTGAGCACTGGAAATACCTGCAAGGTGAGTCCATTTCATACTCCGAGTAGTACATCCATATTTTAAATTTAGTATTTGAAAAATAAAATTAGAAGATAACATGTTTTACTTTAAAATTTGTTAAAATATTATGTTTGTGTGGTACATGCAGTGTATTCTATTTTGTATATTACAACTCTAGACCACATGAACAGATGACTTTAAAATATTTCTGACACCAAAGTAAATACCCTTTGCATATTGGATAGGTCATTACTTTGAGTCACATTTTTTTCATAAATCAAAGAAATTGAGTTATCATGACTAATTCTTAATCCACTTTTTGTCTAAAGATAGCAAACATTTGGACTAAAAAATTGAAAAATAAGCTAATTATTTAGATGTTTTATCTACATGATATTAAACAGCCAGATGTCTGGTTAAAGTTTTTGTTTTTAAATAGGGCAAAATGGAAATTTAGTTGTCTTCTAAATTTAATTAAAGACCAATTTGATCGAAACATTTACTCTGGAACTTGCATTATCGATTTTGAATGCCTGTATTGAGCAAATTAACCAGAGGCTTTACAAACTGCATTTTACGCTGCACGCTGACATGGGTAGCCCAAACTTCTAGCCACCCTCAGTCCTAATGTAGTGCACCATCCCCATATCTCTGAGTTAAAAGGGGCAAATCAGGGGGAGTGTTTGAACCTAGCTGTGCTGGGAGGTGAGGGTATGTGTGTACGCATGTATTTATATCTCCCCTAAATCTCCCCCCAGATATTTGTTCTTTTACTCATCCTTTCTCATTGGCTATTGAATCAGACTAGTGCTATCAGCCACTATTAGGCTACCTTTTGTAAATCCTTAGTTTGATCACTGGCACTTGAAAATCAACTGGCAAATAATCTAGATTAAATAGCTTAATATATTCTGCGTGTCTGTAGTCAAAATTCTTTGTTTAGGACAATGTTTTCAGTTGAAATATGGTCAACTTTAATAAATATTCTCAGTGTTATTATGAAACTAAGTTTCTGATTTTATGATCATTTGATGACTCATTTTTCTGAAGCCCCAGTTACATAGGATTAATGGGATTTTATTTGGGATTTAACTTTTTTTTCTTTTATTTGTTTTTCAACACTTCTGGGAATCCTTCAGAAGCTTCCACCACTGTTCTGTTTTTTAATTAAGTTGTGATATAAAATTAAAAATTTATCATTTACTTTTATGAGGATGTTATGTTACTACTTACTCAAATTCTTCTCTCTCTCTCTCTCTCTCTTTTTTTTTTTTTTTTTTTTTTAAGTAGACTCCACACCCAATGTGGGGCTTGAATTCATGAACCTGAGATTAAGAGTCACATGCTCTATTGATTGAGCCAGGTAGGTGCCCTCTTAAATTCTACATTAATGAGTGTTTTGATTAAAACTTATGTTCTTATTCTTAGAACATTTAAGTATTGTGACTATGCGTCCCAAATCAAAAATACTTATATGCTTATGAGGACAAAGAGACTGTATATTTTAAATCTGTTTAGTTCTTCAGAAATCTAAGATGTATGGTAGTCCTACATTTACTGTAGAGGATTCGGATTCCTCTTTTAGTTTACTTCTCTTGGACAGTGACATTTCATACTGGTCATTGTTAAGTTATAACAGAAATGAAGTACAGGGGATTTAATTCAATATTCACAAACCCACAGAGATATCACCATACTCTGTCACTTAAAATTAAAGGCACACTTAGTGGAAAGCACTGACTATAAATAATCAGTTTTATAAAATTGAAGTGTAAGTTATTCTCCCAAAGTCTGTGAACAAATGGGATGTCTCACTGAAGAACATTGTAGTCTTAAATAGTTTTAAGTCTCTTGCCATGACTTTTAGCTAGCTGTATGGTTTCTTTCATCTTTGGCTTCAGTCCAGCTTGCTTTCATTTGGGGCTGATGCCACTTTTTTTTTTCATTAATTTTGGCTAATAAATGCCTCCAATATATTTTACTATATTTAATTGCACTAGGAAATTGGACTTCGATTACAATTAAGTAGAACATTTCAAATATAATATCATTATAGCATAAGTTGGTCCAGCATCTGTGTTAGATTACATCATTCAAACACACGAAACAGTCAGATTTCTGACTTGATCATCCCCTGCAGGCAGGGATTTGCTGTTTCTTGCCAGTTGAAATCTGTTTTCTTGTTATTGCTGTCACTGGCAGTGGATCATCCTCACAATTCCATAAATGCTGTTGAACTCCCAGCGGTTTCCTATAGTTCTTATCTATTACATTGTTCAAGAATATTACTTTAAACTATAAAAAAAAAAAAAAGAAAGAAAACAGGAATAGGCTGTTCTTACAGAACTTCACAAACTTTTCTTTTTTTTTTTCTTTTTTTTTTTTTTACAAACTATTTTCAATCAGGATTTAGGTAATAACTCCTAGCCCCAAAATAGCCAGTTCACTTTGTTTTTAATAAATTTTAATTCAAAGAAACTTCACCCTGGAAGAAACTGGGTTTGTTCCAAAGGTCCAGAAGCACTGGAGATCAGCTATCCATGTTCCTTTAACCTTATGGCATGATCGCCTTAGTTAATGCCACATCTTCCTTATTCATTTCTTGGGAAAGTCAGTGGGTGACATGGAAACAGCTGAGTACATTATTCTAAGATGAAGTGATTAAATCATGTGGTTGAGGGTTGGATGCAGGAACCCTGGGGATGGATATCTTTTCCCTAGTTCTTGACATGGAATCTTTCTATGAGAACTTACAATTTGTCTCTTTAAAAGCAGCCCATGCTTCATTTGATGTCACCATAGTAAAAAAACTCTCTTCAAGGTTGAGCCTAAGAGGGTTAGTGGGGGTGAGTAAAATATTATCACACATCTTTGTTGAGGAATTACAGGGGATTAGAAAGACATGTTTCATAACACAGAACATGCGCATTCATATCATAGCTTTGGGGAAGTGGTCCCCTAGTGCTGAGGTGAAAGGAATAGACACAAGATTGTTACACAGGGCCAGGCTGGGAGAGCAGCAGGCTGGGCAATATTAAATGAGAAAATATGTATAACTATATCTTAGAGCGTGCCTGGTGCTTTGTAAGCTAACTCTCTGCAAGATCTGGAGTGGAGCCTAATGCTTAGAAATGGAAGCCAGCAGTGGCAGAGAGAGGGTCCAAGAACCAGGTGGTACTTCTTCTAAGCAGCAGGCCCCTGGGGGTTCAAATGATACTCCCAGTGTCAGGCTTTAGGGAATCCTCTTTCAGAACATCCACTTTGAGGCTCAGGCAAATTTAGCTGATTCCAAGTACCACCTGAACTCAAAAGCAGGTATATCCTGCACCCCCATCTTCCCAAGTGGCTGCTGGTGAGGGATAACACCATTTACAAATATCCGCTCGTAGATCTGGAACTGTTGGAATAGAAATAGGGACTTTTAGTCCCTAGGACAAAGAGGGTTATAATGCCCCTTCAGTAGGACTACCCTGGCAAGCTGGCAAGTTAATAGGGTACAAAACTGGCAAGTTATTCATGATCTCCATAACAGGAAGGATCTCCAAAGTTAGAGAAGTTAAGGTTCAACAATGGAAATATCTTCCTTTTTAAAACGCCTCATAAAAGTTCTGAGTAAAGAAGAGATCTTGTCTTTTTAAAAGGTTTTTTTTATTTTTAGACAGAGAGAGTGGTGATGGGGGCAGAGGGAGAGAAAGGTTTTTTTTAAGATTTTATTTATTTATTATGTCAGAGAGCGAGAGAGAGCACAAGAAGGGGGAATAACAGGCAGAGGGAGAAGCAGGCTCCCTGCTGAGCAAGGAGCCTGATGTGGGACTCAATCCCAGGACCCTGCCAGGACCCTGTCAGGACCCTGGGATCATGATCTGAGCCAAAGGCAGACACTTAACCGACTGAGCCACCCAGGTGTCCCAAGAAGAGATCTTAAGGAGAACCCTCAACTGACAGGAGCTGACCCTACCAGCAGCCTCTGACCCTTGTGCCTGAGCATTGCCTTTCTGTAGGGTCTATTACTTTGCCTCTGTCACCAGACAGCCTCTCTTTAATTTGTTGGCCTACATGTAATCACAACTTTCTTTTTCTTCATTCTTCTTAGTGAAATAGTGACATGTAGCATTTTAAAAATTAATGTGATTCAATATTAAACAAAAATTAAAAGGCAGTAATTACAAGCAAGATGCTTCACATAAAGCCATGCTTCCAAAGTCCAAGTTCTTGATTTTAAGACAAATACAACCTAACCCCCAACACCGTGTAATTTCCTGCTCTGGGTCTTCCTCCCACCTCCCCATCCTGCCTGTTACTTGGTCAAAGTTTTCTAGTTGCCATATTTTTTCCATATTTCTCAAAATGTGGTAAATATTCAAGCAATAGGCTGAAATAGATAATTATAAGGAATGGTTTACTTCATCGAGGTTTGTCAAGAAAGGCTTCCCTGTAGAGAAAATAAGGTAAGAACTGAAGGATAAACAATGGCAGAGGGAACAGCTTATATTCAGCAGGCAAGAATCTGGTGTCCTAGAGAACCAAAACAAGTTCTATGGGGCCAGGGCATATTGAAGAAGGGAGACAGAACATTAGATTAGTCTGTAGAGAAAGTAAAGGGCTAGATCATGAAGGCCATGGTGAGGTGTTTGGCTTTTATCATAAGTGCAAGAAGTCACTGATGGCTTTGAGCAGGGGAGTACCAGGATCTGATTTATTTTTTTGAAGTCCTTCTTGCTGTGTTAGGAATAGGGAATCAAAGAGAAAAAATGGAAAAAAGAGAAACCACTTAATAGGCAAGTGCATATATCTGGGCAAATGATGAAGCTGGCTTTGACTACTGTTTTCAGTTTTGTTTGTCACAACTTATTAGGGTCACACAATGATTTTAGTGAAATAGAATGATGTACAATAGAAAATATCAGAGACCATCCTATCATTTCATGACATTTTCTTCAAGTTTATTATGCATATCCACCAGATATGCATGTATAGAATTATACTGTAAAGTGGACTTATCACTCTGGGTACTGATCAGAGAAGCCATGGTCGTAACAGTGGAGGCAGAAAGAAGAGGGGATTCATCAACATAAAGATGTCCAGTACATGGAGATGGAAGAGGTCCACCACAGAAAGCACATAAAAATAGAAGAGACAGAGTCCTGTGATGTATTTTATTTCACTTTAAGTATTACATTCCTATCTTTGTACCCTGACTATTCTTTAAAAGATTATTTACAACTTATGCAGAGTAAAAATATAAAAAGATTGTACAATTAATACAGGAAAACTGAGGAAAATTACAGATACAAGTAGCATTTTTTTGAAGTATACATATAAAAAGAATTGGAATGTAACCTGATGGTCGCCAGTAGTTCTTTCTCTCACCTTTTGTCTGGCTGTTACTTTTTGGGGTCATTGATTTATCGGTAGCAGAGATTATAAACAGATTAAAAATATTTATTAAAAAAGCTGAATGCAGGAAAGGAAATAGTAAACTCTATCTATTCAGTCTTTATTCCTTCTAAGAGAGAATGTTCCTTGGTCTTCTCAGGCAACAATTCTAGGTTTGCTGAACTTTTTCACAATACAGTTTGATCTCTGCTTGGTTTAATGAACTAATAAAGTCAGCACCATACAACTAACTGTTCAAAACTTACCTTATCTCCACGGTGAGTAATAAAAATATATAGTATCTTGGTAAAATGTCATGTTTATGTTTTATTTTGTCTAATACAGGATATAATGACCTTTCTTACGGTAGGTCGTCTTAATATCACTGTCCATATCTACTTGAGCAGGTTGGGTTTAAACTGCTTTTTGGAATAAGTCTTTAACCTGATGAGAAATTGAGTTATATTAAATCATTGAAACTCACAAACTTACCTTGGAAAGAAAGGGTGCATGTCATGAGCAATTAGAAGATGCAGAAATCCTTTAATTATAAATCACACCCTTACCTGGGGAACTTTATACTGTGCTGACAAAAGTCTAAATCTAATAATGCTTTTTATTTTACAAATACATATGCACACACCCACAATCTATGAGCGTGTTAAGACCCATATGTACAAACAACCCATTTACAAATTGCTAGATGAGACCAGCATTTACTTCCTACTCCCTCTGTCATTTGAAGAAAGCCAATTTACTATTTCATCACTTTTCTTCTTCCTGGGATCCTTTGCCTTGGTTGTAAAAATACATTTTTCTCCCCTCCTTCTGTCAGACACCTATCTTGCTTTGTGGTAGGTGACAACCAAAGACTGCAATTGTAGTTTAATAGTAAATTCTTAAAGACTTACAATCAAAGGAATGAGTCTCTAATTGTAAGAAATTAACTTCCAGTGGGAGCTACTCTAGTTGGTACTTGAGATGCCTTCCCCATTGCTTCTCAAACCAGACCACCCAGGTACCTTAACTGCATGTGCTCAATGTCCATACGTTTTGATAAAGCCACCCAGAGAGTCACTTCTGACCCAGCTAGTTGTGCTGCTGACTCTACTGTAAAGTCATTCCTGTGCCAGATGAACCACAGAATTTCAGCAAGTAAGGAGCTGAAGACAGGGTAGCATCATGATTTTCAATCTGTTTCTTCATTCTCAAACCTCACGAGGTTGAACCTTTCTGCAGAATTTCAGTTTGGTTTTTATTATTCACTGAGGAAGTCTGGTACATATAAAAGCTTCCTCTTAGCATAGATAAGATTAACAGGCTAACAGTTCTTTGGGTAAGTAGGATTAATTATCAGGAAGCTGTTGATAGTTCATTGTTGACCTGTAAAAACCTAGTAAGAATGAGGTCAACTAAAATAATAGGTGCATTTAAAGTTTGGGTCATATAAGACGTCATTAAGGATCACATTATTTCAGCAAAGAAAATATTGCAGAGCGCTCTCCTTTTAAAAGAAAATAGTTTTTCTGCTGGAGAGCTTCCAAACCACACCATTTCAAAACCTAAACACTTCAAACCATTGAAAGCTAATGTTTAACTGTCTGTTTCTCGTCTTGAAAACATTTCCCCCCTTGGTAATTGGTTTTTGTTGAAATCCAGGTGTCATCTGGTTTTTAATCCCAATTATGTTACTTTTGCTGGGCCAAATACTTTCATTGCCCAGGGGTTACTTTTTTATACCCCACGCAGCATAGAGTGAATTCTACCCTGCTCTGTGTGATTAGGAGAAGTAGTCAGCATTTTAGAAGAGTTGAGGAAAACAGTAAAGAACAGGGCTAGCCCAAGGCAGTATTGTGAAATGCCTGAAATTGTTAAAGCCCTAGACTACCATTTGTCATTTAACTCTTTTTGTGCCCTAATCTCTGTGAAATCTTGTTCAGCCAAGGGTTAAGATCCCTCTGAGCATCAGTTTCCTCCTCTTTTGGAGGATGGACTGAGACCATGTGTAATACAGTACACAACCTATGGCCTGATACATAGTAGATGTTCAGAAATTATTAGGTCATCATCCTCGTCTTCATTAGTATTTCTTAAGCTTCAGGACTAAAGGATATTTAATACTGATTTATGATGAAATTATTTATAAGAATGTTTACTTTTAATAATTTCATTCTTGAGGACTGGAAAGCTTTCCAAACGGGAAGAATGTGTCTCTAATTCTGACATGGTAGGGCCCATAGGAAGAGGAGAAGATATATATCGCCTTAGGGGAAGCTTTACTGCTCTATAGTAATGATAGCTGTTTCTTCATTATACTGTATTAGACTGGCCTTGTTGGGGTGGGGGTGGGGTGGGGTAGGGGGAGATTGTGCAAGTTGGGCATGGAGGCCAGCGTGTGGGACCTGAATGCTCCTACCAGAGTCAGAGAGCCCATGTCCCAGTTCAGTTCCAAAACCACTCCCCTGGCAGCCCACAGGTCTGGATTCTTCCACCTCCCTCCCACCATCAACCATTCACTGAAGGTTTTTTGTTTGTTTGTTTGTTTGTTTTTAGTGCATTTTTAAATGCTATAGTGGCAGAAGCAGAAAGCAAATTGAAAAGGTATAAAGCTTAAACAATTATAGGGGCCCTCTTTAGTAGAAAGGATGCAAAGAAATAATAGATACAAGGGTGTATATTTAGTTAGAACAAGAGAAATCACCACAAAATAGACTTAAAACGTATATTTAAAAAGATGATAAATATCACAAAACATCACAAAATCCATAAAAATAATGTTTGTTAATTACCTTCCTGACACACCCTGCAGTGCTTCCCCCCCCCCTTTTTTTTTTCAGTTGCTTACTCTGATTGTTCCCTTATGTATTTCCTGACAGGAGAGAACTTGTGAGTTAACATGGCATCAAAGAGAACCAAAACCTTTGTTTACAATTTTATATGTAGGTTTGAAAACTTTCCACAAATGAGCTTCTGCTCCGAACATCTCAAACTTTTTTTCTCCTCCGTCATCCACAGATTTCTGGTATTGTAGCATAGGCTCATATTGCTTTACAACTTCTAACCCTGTGTCTTCATTCCATGACCTCAAGTGAGTGGGCAGTGGGAGTATTTATGAAAGTATTCCTGCATGAGGACAGGTAGCAATCACTTAGCTACACCTGCAAGTGAATGTAACCCACATAAATACATTTCATTAAACTCAAACTAAAATGATCTTCATTTCCCCATTAGCCAGATACCCAAAATGTCCAGAGCCAGCCTGTGGACACCACTCAATATGAAGGGATAGGGAAAGGAATTTAATATGGGAAGAGATAGCAGTCTTAACTGATTGCGGTTAAAATGTTTTACTTTCTCAAATTTTACAAAAGCCTATGCCTGTGCAAATAAGAGTCCTTTAAAAATTTAAAGTTTTTTTAGCTTCATAGGAAATCCATTTCTGCACAGAGGTATTAGTGCAACACAGAATTCTGAGGTTGAAGGAGAGGTCTTCCCTTGTCACTCTTAAAAGAGCTCTTTTGTGCTGAAGTGCTTGGTAACTTCATAAAGACTTATACAGATGTAATAAAAATAATATCAGTATTATTACTGAAGTTCATTGTGCCCAAGCATGAAGCAATCTCAGAGGCAGAAATCACAGTATCTCGCTGCTTGAGGAATGGAGAAGGAATTTGAGTTGGCTTCTTCCCAAACCATGAAGAACCTGGTTTTCTCCTGCCTGCTCCTTCAGCCAAAGCAACCTGAAGAAGCAACTTAAATTGTGTTAAGAATTTTTTTTATCTGGTTCAACAATTTTAGTTGCTTGATTATTTAAATCCTAACTCGACTCTGCCACAAACAAGTTATGTGAGCTTGGACGAATTAGTTTGCCTGTCTAAACCTCAGTTTTCTCATCTATAAAATAGCAATAGTAATAATTTTCTTGAAGAATTATAGAAAGGATTAAATGGATAGCATACACTACTTGGCTCCTAGTAGTTGACTAAGATATTGCAGCTATTAATTCCGATGATAATAATAAGGGAAGAATCAAAAGGGGAATGTTAGGCAGCCAGAGGTCAGGGACTCCAGATGTGCCAAACATAGTATGTCAAACTCTATAAAAGGTGAAAGGGATGCTCTTCCAATTTTCCCCAGGGGAACACAGTAGCGACACAGTGAAACTGACCATGGCAAGTGATGGCCATAATACTCAGTGAATAGAATTTGTCAATAATCATGAGGCTTTTAGGAGGCAATAGGAATTCATATCTGGCTCACATTTTCCTTCTATGTATTCTTCAATTATGAAATTGCATGAGATTTGGGAAGTGTTCTAGCCTCAGAGAATTTGATAATTGAACAAGAACAGCAAATTGTCCCTAGTGATGTCTGCAAAGAACCAACATTGAGTGCCTAGCAGGTTGTAGGGGCCCTGTAAAGATTGTCTGAATTTAGCTAAAGTAATTTATCCTCAGAGGGCCTGGGCACTGCTACTTGGGTTGGACATGGCTGGGCTTTGAATAGCCTGAGACATTAGGTAATTTGAAGAAGCAAAGCACTATCATTAATGATTGGTTCTTTTTTTTTTTAAATTTTTTATTATGTTATGTTAGTCACCATATAGTACATCATTAGTTTTTGATGTAATGTTCCATAATTCACTGTTTGCGTATAACACCCAGTGCTCCATGCAATATGTGCCCTCCTTAATTCTCATCACCAGGCTAGCCCATCCCCCCACCCCCCTCCCCTCTGAAACCTCAGTTTGTTTCCCAGAGTCCATAGTCTCTCGTGGTTCATTCCCCCTTCTGTTTATCCCCCTTCGTTAATGATTGGTTCTGAAGCTAGACTACATTAGGCCCCAAATCCCAGCTCTAGCATTTAACATCCTTTTTTTAAAATTTAATTTAATTTAATTTAAATTCAATTAGTTAACACATAGTATATTATTAGTTTCAGAGGTAGAGGTCAGTGATTCATCAGTTGTGTATAATACCCAGTGCTCATTACATCACATGCCCTCCTTAATGCTCATCACCCAGTTACCCCAGGCTCCCGCCCAGCCCCTTTGGCAACCCTTAGTTTGTTTCCTATAGTTAAGAGACTCTTATGGTTTGTCTGCCTCTCTGATTTTGTCTTATTTTATTTTTCCCACCCTTCCCCTATGATCCTCTGTTTTGTTTCTAAATTCCACTTAAATATGAGTGAAATCATATAATAATTGTCATTCTCTGATTGATTTATTTCGCTTAGCAAAATACCCTCTAGTTCTATCCACGTCGTTGCAAATGGTAAGATTTCATTTTTTTGATGGCTGAGTAGTATTTCATTGTGTGTCTGTGTGTGTGTATGTATCACATCCTCTTTATCCATTCATCTATCGATGGACAACTGGGCTCTTTCCTTAGTTTGGCTATTGTGGATATTGCTGCTATAAACATTGGGGTGCAGGTGTCCCTTTGGATCACTACGTTTTTATCTTTTGGGTAAATATCTAGTAAGCTCTTAACATCTTTATAACCTAGGGCAAGCTACTTAACTTCTATGTCTCAGTTCCCTCTTTCTGAAGTGAGGATATTAAGTACTTCATAGGGTTGAAGTGAGTATTAAAGTGAATATTAAATGAGGTAATATTTCTAAAGCAAGTGCTCAATAACAGCTAGTTCTAATGCTAAATGGGAAGTCTGGTGGAATGTCCAGCAGGTATTTGGCTTTGTTATCTGGTACTCCAAAAAGAGATAATTAAAGGTAAATTTTAGATTTTGTAGTTGTGTTAGTTCCTTGTGGCTGTTGTTTAACTTGGATTTTAAAACAACAGAAATTGATTCTCTCACAGTTCTGGAGGTCATAAGTCCAAAATCAGTACCAGTGAGCCAAAGTCATGATGTCAGCAGGCCATGCTCCTTTCAGAGACTCAAAGGGAGAGTCTATCCCTTGCCTCCTCCAGCTTCTGATGGCTGCAGCATTTCTTGTATTGTGACTTCATCATTCCAGTCTCTATCTCACATTATTTTTTTTCTCTACTATCTGTAAGAAATCTCCATCTTCCTCTTTCTAACAAAGACACTAGTGATGGCATTTAGCCCCCCCCCCATAATCCAGCATAATCTAGGATAATCTCCTCAAAACCATTATCTTAATCAGACCCACAAAGATCCTTTTTCCAAATAAGGTAACATCTACGGGTTCCAGAAATTAGGACCTGATGTTTTTGGAGGCCATTATTCAGCTTACTACACTAGTTAATATATGGTACTGTAAGACATATGGGGAAAATGAATTATGAGAAGAGAGATCTAAATATAAGACTCTAGGAATCATAAACATATACAGGGAAGCAAAGAAAGAGGAGCCACTATAGGGAAGTGAGTGAAGAGAGAGGAGCAATTAGAGAAGGAGACAGTTGGGGTAGGGGTGGGGGATTCTTTCCGTTTCCAAGGACAGTACATTTCAGAAAGGACAGCATGCCAGAAATGATTCAGAGAATCAGGGAAAGGGCTGAGAAGGAATCATTGGGTTTGACTCTTAGGAAAAAAAATATACATAAATTTGGCCAAAGTGGATTTATTGGCATGGGGGAGAGAGAATCAAATTATGGTGGATTAAGGATAGAATCACTTACCTCTGTAATAAGACTTTGTATGTAGGTATAGGTGGAGGGAAAAATGGTGCAAACACACATCTTGAAAAGCTACTCCTCCACCTCTCTCTCAGTGGTATTTTCTTTGGATGCCTAACAACAAAAGCTCACAAAGGCCCTGAACTTGCCAAGGTGGACATGGCCCATGATTAGAAGGGGAAGGCACTGCCTCCTTCCCATGTAAATATGCTTGCTCTCCAGCTCGAGAGGTTGATGACAGAGGCTTATTCATCCTTAAAATTGCTCAGCTTACTCTCTCTCTAAGGTGTGAATGACTAAACTAGTCAAGTAGTGATTTTTTAATCATTATACTCTTTTGAAATATCGTCAGGAGAACTCTAAATATTAGTTTGAATTTTTTTCAAATATATAAACATTATTTAGTCATCCAGCAATCATTATAGATCATAATGTGCTAAGAATTGTATTGGGGATAATGTAAGACGTATTAGGGGTAATATAAGATTATTATAGTATTAATGGCTAACATCCCAATGCCTTGTATGTGACAGGAACTGATTCAAATGCTTTATATATCAACATATTTCAAAGTCTGATGAGAAAGGAGACACGAGAATGATATTAGTATTATTGCCCTATTTTATAGAAGAGGGAACGGAGAGTCACATGGTTAGGAAGTATGAAATGTGAGGCAAGGCCTATTCTCTGAACCACTATGACATACTTTTTTTTTTCAGCATCTGCAAGAAAACATCTCTAACACACTTATTTGGGGCAGAAGTATACAAATAAGCATTATTTCAAAGTGATATAACAAAAATAAACTGGCTTTAAGAAAACCTGGTAATACTGAAAATCTTCATCTATTATTCATTTTCATATTTACTGATACCTACTATGTACTAGGCACTGTTGTAGAAACTGAATTTTCAAAAATAGACAAAAACCTTTGTCCTCATGTTCAAGTGAACTGGCTCCATCTTTCAATATCATGCAATAATCAATACTGTCACCGTACTCCCAGAACTGAGTGAGATGAAGCCAGCTTTCCCTTAACTGCATATAAGAGAACAGCACTGGCTCATTAGAAGAAGAATTACAGTGCATGGTAGAAACTACCACCACCCGCTGCTGAAATCACCCTTCTGGGAGAAACTGTACTGTACTGAACCATGGTGAAAATAACACAGAAAAAAGGAAAAGAGAAAAGAAAAGAAAAAAGGAAGGAAGAGGGAGAGGAAGGGAGGAAGGAAGGAAAGATGATCATATATGGAAAATGTTTTCTTGCAGCTTACTGACGTTTCAAGCATCTAAACCAATAATCCAGGTTCAGAGAGGTACTATCTTCATAATATTGAGCAACTCATTCAACTATTCTGGGTATGTTTCCTGAGGACTGTATTTATTACCTGACATTTAAGATCATTTTCAGTCTACTGCCTATGACCCTAAGTAACAAATACTAGGAGTTAAGAGGAATCCCTAGAGCTCTTCATGTTCCGCTTCCCACCCACTCACAGGAAGGAACCTAGAGAAATTTCAAAACCTCAAGTACTCAGAATAAGATAGCCCACCCTTGGCCTCTACAGCAGTGAAAATGGAGCCCCAGAGCTCTGGAACCTTCTCTGTTTCACACCCTGTGATGCCCCCTTATCATTGGAACTCATTTGCTCTGTATCCCAAAAGAAAACTCATCCCTCATCTCCAGGCATGGTTGCCAAATAAAATGCAGGATGTTTGATGGAATTTAAGTAGTCGTCCTGCATTTTCATTTGCTGAGTTTGGCAATATAGCCAAGGTCTCTCAGTGCCTTAGGAGAAAAGACACCATATCCGGGAAGACTTCTCCTATCACCCAGCCTATGCTGAATTGCAGTTTCTCCTCCCTCAACAGTCCCTATCTTACTCCTGTATTAATTTTCTCCGTAGTATTTATCATCATCTGAAAAGTGATACATTTCATCTGATTACATTTTGTTTTTTATTCTCTGTTCTCCCCTCCTCCCACCAGGATAAAAATCCTACAAAACTATAGGTATTTATCTACTTTGTTTATGCTATCCAGTGCCTGCAGTATGCAGTGCCAGCCTAGCACAGAAAATATCTGTCAGTGAATTTGTAAATTATCAATTCATTTGATGTAAAAAATGATATTGCCATTATAATAAACATCATAGGTAAATTGAATAATAATAACTAATCCTACAAATAGCTGGTATTTGACTACCATCTAGTTCAGAAAAAAAAAATATTTTAAACAGAGAGAACTTGCTGAAGAAAACTTGTAAAAATATCTATTTATACATCAAGGAATCCCTTTAGTTGATCCCAAGAAAAGTATGGAGCATCTTTAATGGAACTATAAAGACACAGTTGTGATTTGTTCCACATTAAACATTTTTAAGCTGTTCCCCCATTTTGGGTTTTTGTTTTTTGTTTTTGGTAGACCTTGAGTCAGCAAAGCGGTGAGGAATGATGGGAGTGGCTGCATCCCCAAAGCTCTGTCTAAAGGACATCATTGGATTTAGTCAAGTTAGCTTTATGGAGCAAGTAAGTTCAGCATGGACTTCGGGCTATTTATTCATCACTTACTAATCCACCGAACACACCTTTACTGAGAGCTCATTGTGAGCGCTAAGACAACAGTTTCTGCTTCAGTGGAAATTATAGTTAATTTAATCCTGTTCTGCCACAGTTAACCCTAGGAGAAACTATAGTTCGGGTAAATATGGGTAGCTGTCTCACTTTGTTTACCTACATTGCCTTCACCTTTTAAAGTCACCAATATTATTGCTCCTTAGATACCAAAGATTTGTAGTATAGCCCTGCCATTCCTGCCTTAGCTTCTGGAAGTCAGAACCTACTCCTCAAGACACCATTACAGCCCTCCCCATGGCTCCCATCTCCAGGCCATTCCTCACAGCACCCCAAACCAAGATGCTCCTTTTATTGCCCTATTTTTCCTCTTTCTCGTTTCATTCCTTCAGGATCAGATTGATTCTAAAAAGTCAACTACCACTTTAGAAATGGTACTAACTTCTCAGACTTCTAAATGAGAATAATAGCTAATATTGATCAGTTCTGGCACTTACTTTTTCTGTTCTATACACTTTACCTGAATTAATTCATTTCCCTCTAACTGTAACTTTATACGGTGAACACTCCTATCATTCTACATTTTGAAGATGAGGAAACAGGCACAAAAATTTTAAATAATTTGCCCACAGCTGTCTGCTGAGAAGTGGAAGGGTCAGGATACAAAGGCAGCTGGACTGGCTTATAGCGTCTACTCTCTCCATTGACTCTAACAAGTAGATCATGCATAGAATTTTAAGAGTTGATCAGCCAGAGGCAGTCTTCTGAATTTGTCCTCACCCCAAACAGGAACTACTTTGAGGAGGGGAATTTTGAACTAAGCATGAGGGGATGGGTAGCCTTCCTTGTGGGGAAAGACACTTTTAGTAAAAAGATATCAACACTGGTCAGTGTTGAATCTGGAGGTCCATTCATAAAGGAGTTCCATTCATAAAAGAGGCCCATTTCTTGAAAAGTTAGAAATGAGCAGCCTTTCAGGCTTCGGTGCCTTGGCTTGGCTCACCCTGTTCCTGTGCATGATCCACTGGGGCTTACTTACCTCAGGTGCTTTTTCACAGAAGTAACAGGATACTCCAAGACTAGGTTGTGGCTAGGTTGAAAAGTTATCAAGCTCAGCCAGAACTTGACTCGCCCACTCTAGTCAGAGGCCAAGTCCTTCAGAGAAATCCATTCCTGTCACATAAGGAGAAAAAGGCCTGAGCCAGTTGGCCAGTTATCCAGTGTTTTCTGAGCTACAAAACCCTTCAAGTGTGGGATGTCATGTCAGACTAGGCTACTAAGAATTAATACATGAATAAAACGGCCAGAATGAGTTTTTGGTTTTGACTTTTGTGCCTGTGCCTGTCTTCCAGAAGCTGTGTTGAATGTGTCAAAAGAAGCCTTTACTTGTGAACTCCTAATAAATGACTATAAGTGAATTGCAAGAATAGCTTCCACAGCATTCCTAAGCTTTTTGGCATCCCCTTCCCAATTCCTCCCATGGGCTCTGAGGCTGACTGGCTTAGATTCAGAAAGAACAGAGGTAACGTGACCCCTTCCTAGGACAAAGGGAGCAGTAGCTCCAGGTGCCCAAAATGGCAAAAATCTATACCCCACAGGAATGTAACAAGGATAGAGATAGGGTAAATTCAGTTATTACGACCAGATGCCAATCATCTTGCCTATTTAGCAAGGAGAGTTTTAACTTCAGGGATGGCTTTTCAGGTTTTGACCTTTTACACATAATTCTTTACTATTTACACTTTTGAACTGATATTTGATGTTTAACTTGGATAAGCAAGGTTGTAGGATACTAAAGTGTCTCACAGAGAGGTTTGTCTGTGTGCTTTGTCTTTCTGTTTGCAAATACCAGTCTCCATTTTCCATATATAAAGCAATTTAGGAGATTATTTGAAATATATTTTCCAGGACATCTGAGATGGCAAGAACCTTTCAGAAATCCCAGATATTCTTTGAAAATGTACTTTATGTCCCAATGCACAGAACAGAATCCACCAGGCTGCCCAAAGCCACATCTTCTACACGCCCCTGTAGGATGCAGCTTGACTTCTCTAATGACTGGACTAAGGGCAGACAGGAAGACTGTTGAGGGGGTAATGAATGCTGGATCAGGCTTACAAGAATTCAAGGAGAGTAGAGGGGCCATGATTTCAGAGCTCCTTGAAAGTCCTTGTTTCTTTCCTTCCTTTTTTCCTGTTTTTTTCTTTTTTCCTTTCTTTCTTCCCTTCCCTTCCCTTCCCCTTCCCCTTCCCCTTCCCTTCCCCTTCCCCTTCCCTTCCCTTCCTTTCACTCTTACTAGTTGTTGTTGTGGAAAGAGTAAAAGATTTGAAATTTAGGTTAAAAATTCTGGCATTGCAAAAGAAAAGAAAAAAAAATCCTGGCTTTGCCATTTCCTATTTGCTAGGGTCTTTCTTATATGTAAAATAGGAATGACATTCACCTCACAGGTTACTTGTGAGGATTATACAGAACATTATCTTGTTTATTCATAATCATATAATTTTAGAGCTCAAAAATATAGGGACCATCTAGCCAACTTCCTAATTTTACTGATAGAGAAATTAAGAGTCTTGACTGTAGTTATATAGCTAAGTAGTAGCAGATCTGGTACAAAAATTTGGGCTTCCTATTTTCCAGTTCAGGGCTCTTCCTTATTCTACTGTATTATTTTGTTTTATTTTTGTATCCTTTTACCAACCTTTCCCTATTTCTGCAACCCTGCCCCCAGCAACTGGCAACTACTTTTACTCTCTGTTGATTGAAGTTTGATTTTTTTTTTGATTCCACACATAAGTGATACCATGCAATATTTCTGTTGTCTTTCTCAGTCTGACTTGCTTCACTTAGTGTAATGCCCTCAAGATCCATCCATGTTGTTGCAGATGGCAGGATTTCCTTCTTGTGGCTGAAACATTATTAAATTTGTTTACTAGTTCTAATAGTTTTTGGTGGAGTCTTTGGGGTTTTCTGTATATAATATGTTATCTGCTGATAGAGACAGTTTTACCTCTTCCTTTCTGATTTGAATGCCTTTATATATTTTTCATGCCAATTTGTTCTGGCTAGGGTTTCCACTACTGTGTTGAATAGAAGTGGTGAGAATGGGCATCCTTGCATCATTTCTGATCTTAGAGGAAAAGCTTTCAGCTTTTCAGCATTGAGTATTGTGATACCTGTAGGTTTGTTATATATGGCCTTTATTATGTTAACGTACATTACATCTACACCCAGTTTGTAGATATTATACTGTATTCTAATAATAATGATTGTGAAGGCTCACTGTGTGTTGTATTAAGCCATTGATTTATGTTTTCCTATTTAATCTTTCCCAAAATCTTATTAGATATTTTCATATTTGTTTTATAGGTGAGGAACTTATATGGCCTATGGGCCTATGTATGTATGATCCAAAGTTCATACTATTAACCTGTACTTTAATAGAGTCATATTTTATAAATCAGATTATTTAAATAAATTGAGACCTAAAAGACTCCTGTTTAGTTTTGTTTCAGGTTCTTTGATGTGGCTGTCTCTTAAATTCACTAAGTGGTGGTTCATCTCTCTGTAAGACTAAATTGAGAACATTAGTAATCTATGCTACCTTTTGGTGTTTCTTGTTTACACAAGAAAAGAGAGTGAAGCAGAAAGTTCCACAGGCTAAAAAACTTTTCTTCTAAGTGAAAATCCTTTTGAAATGTACTAGAACCTATTTTTAGTTTCATGATTCACTTCAAGAGCCTTTGTTATTTAGAAAGCAAATGTTAGGAGCAGAGCTGAGTGTCTTCAGTGTGTGCAATAAAGTCAGCCGGTATCTGTGTGCTTTTCAAACACATGAATCTGACCACCATTCTGGAGGAAGTGGGAGATTTTTCATTGTATTCTGGTTGCTCCATAAAGAGGATAAAATGGCAGCTGAAATTAAGCAGTGCAGAATCCTGGTAATTTTTGCAAATAATACAGGCTTGTCTGTTTTGGCTTTTGCTTTTGTATATTATTGGTCTTACTGTTTTGTACTTTCTCCACTCCAACTGTCCACTTCAGTTAACTTATCATCAAATGATCTATTAATGAGGCACATCAAAAGATGCTTTCCACCCATAATCCAGGGGAACATACCGGATTTATATACTGATACTTTGAGGATATTTAATATTACATGCAAATTAAAATTAAATAATTGTTAATTATTCAATGATAAATAAACCAATTATAAATGAAAATAATAGTTTGTATTGATAAATTAATATCAAAGTACAAATCATCTGGGCAACTGAAACTCTAAAGGAGAGGTATAAATGGAACAATGCAAACTGAACATTTAAACTAACTACGTTGACAATTCCTATTCATATTTAAGAAAAAAACACACATCTAAAAATCAACATTCACTCATTGCCAGAACTCTATATTTAGTAGGGTCCTGAGGGCCAGTTACCTTTGTTTGACTACAGTTGAATGTTGATCTAATCTTCATGACATTTCATACTTTGGGTGTAGCTTCACCATCCTACAATCCCCTCTAAAGAGCAAATATAAGTTAATCACATTAAATAAATTATATCATAAAATAATTTTATGCTCATTACAAATTATCCATTATCCTCAAGCCAAAACTTAACACAAATCTTCATATTCACATCATATAAATTAATTGATGTTCAAAGCTCTTAATTTAATGAAGAAAAATTTAAGTACATTTGGAAAAAGGAAAGACTTTTTGCTAGTCAGTTTTGAACATGTACCTTTTAGATATTACTAGGAACATACTCCTAATAACTATAAATAAACTAAAAAACAAAAACTAGAAGTACATATTCTGTGTTGTGTAGGTGTGTGACCACCAGACTGGATTTGTAATTGTTTCCTTAGCATGTGGACAACTTTTTAAAGACTTGAATGACAGTTCATATTTTAAATTACATTTTCCCTTAATCATGGCTGTTTGTTTACCTTTAAGATTTGAAGGTCTCTTTAGAAGAATTCTAATCTACGGGTGCCTGGGTGGCAGAGTCAGTTGGGCATCTGACTTGGTTTCCGCTCAGGTCGTAGTCTCAGAGTCCTGGGATCGAGCCCTGAGTCAGGCTGAGCATGGAGTCTGCTTGGGACTCTCTTTGCCCCTCCTTTTGCCCCCCCCCAAAGTAAATAAATAAATCTTTAAAAAAAGAAGAAGAAGAATTCTAATCTATTTCAAGTCCAGCACTTTATTTAAACTACAGGAATAGCTCTTTAAATATGAAGAAGCAGATTTCATGACATAGCTTATGCTGATAACAAGCTGTAGAAGATTGTATTTTCCATGAAGGCAGCAACAGTAGCCCCCATCCCACACATTCTGTTATAGTGTGCCCTTCCTCTTGAATCTCTGCTGGTTTATGATTTCCTGGTACCTAACAGAATGCAGTAAAAGTGATGCATGTGATTTCCAAAGATAAGTCAAAAAAGCCAGTGTACTTTGTACCTTGCACACCGGAAAGCTTGCTTTTAGAGCCTTCAGCTGCCATACAGAAATTTCAAGTATCCTGAGACCACCATACTGGGAGGAAGGCCTAGCAACATGAAGAGACCACCTGCAGATGCTCCAGTCAGTTGCCCAGCAGAGATGCCAGTCAACAGCCAGCATCAACCACTGTGTATGTAAGTGAAGAACATCTTCAGGTCAATGATGTCCAGTAAGAACATAATATGAACTACATACATAATTTTAAATTTTCTATTAGCTGCATTAAAAAATTAAAAAGAAACAAGTGAAATTAATGTTAATATATCTTATTTTACCCAATATACCAAAATATTATTTCAATATATAATCAATATATAAATTATTAATGATAGTTTAAATTCTTTTTTTCATACTAAGTCTTTGAAATAGTGTGTGTGTGTGTGTGTGTGTGTGTGTTTCACTTAGAGCACAACTCAATTCAGACTATATATATCTCATGTATTCAACAGCCATATGTGATTACCACCTACTATATTGGACAGCACAGCACTAGGTGATTCCAGCCTCCTACAATCATGTTCCTTTGACTTCCTGTCAGCCATGGAGTCTTCCCACCTGCACGCTAGATAATGTAGGGGCCTCTCCATAGCCCTGACTCATAAGATACATATTTTAAGTTGCTAAGTTTTGGGGGTAATACGGTAAGCCCTGAGAGTGGAACATAGGTACCCTAAGAATTTAGATTGTGAGGACAGATGTGTTTTTACCCTCTATTCGAGCTTAATTATTTTAAAGAAAGGTTAAACCATAGAATCTTAGATACCCCAAGAAAAGCCTATAATGAGCATTTACTTCAACCTCTTACCCAGTGCCAAAACCATGATTAAATCATCCACACCAGAAGGTCTGTTCATCTTTCCTTGATTATTTACAAGTTATATATCTTACAGGAAAATGTGCTGAATTTTTGAGCAACTTTTTTTTTTTTTTGAAAATTTTCTTTATGTTGAATAAAAGTTACTTCGATAATTTCTCTTCAGCAGTTGTATTCTGGCCTCTGAGGCTGCATATCTAATCTTCCTGATGTAACAGATGCTTGGAGTTTTTGATATACAATGAATGTAGTTTCCCTGCACCTATTCACTCCACCCTCTATGATCACTACCACCACCAATATTCCTTTTTCCAGGCTGAGCACCCCAGATTCCTTCAGTTGCTTCTGGAAAGGCATGTTTTTCAAAACTTTAGCCACTATAATGAATTACTGGCAACTGTCTACTTTATGACTTTTCATAAATCCCAAACCTTACAATATATTAACTCACAATAGAATATATGCTACAGATATGGCCTAACCAATACACAGTTCAATAAGACTTCTTAGTCTTGTTCTACGTGATATATTTTCATGAAGGTAAATTAAAATTGTTATTCTTGAATGGTATTTTAGGAAGACAAAGTTCACTCTGTCTGAACTCACTTAATCCTTAACTGCTTGAAGCACCTTAATATATTTTAGGAGTAGCCCGGGACTTAAAATCAGAAGACCTGACCTTGAGTTCAGCCGGCAACTTATTAGATGTGTGACTTTGAGCAAATTGTTTATCCTATTTCACAGTTCATTTATTTAAAGGCGATATGTAAGAATAGGAATTTTTTGCTAGGTATTGAATAGAATAAATATGTGTAAATGATCTGTAATCTATAAAATCTATATATACATAAGATCCTTTTATTATTAATATCAACCTAAGAATAGGACTTGATGCTTATTTCCATTAAACTTTATCTTTCTGGTTTTGGCTCACCATCATAGCTCATGGAGAACTTTATTTAAAATGTTACTCAGTCTGGTGAAATAATTCAATAAACATACACCAAGCATTTATGTCAGAGTCTTTTAATCAAAAAGAGTAATTTGATTTAAGACTTAAGATACTGTTCTTTGTACCTGCTGATCCAGAATCCTGTCCAGAGCAGTGATAGCAGCAGTAGTAGCAGCAGGTAGACCTAACTCCACTTTAGGGGCTGGTATAAGGAGGCCACCTGTATGGTTTCCTGTTTTATTCCAAAGCTCCTGAAGTCAAAGCAAGCCAAGCACCTAGCAGAATAGAAGAGCCTTTTTAATTAGCAGAGATACTGGATCGAAAGACTCTGGGACTCAGACTGGTACAGGGCAGTAGACAGGTAGGGGTCAGGAGCTTATTCATGGAGGGGACTCCATTCCTTTGCAAAGCCTCTGGTGGCACCAAACAGAGGAACAAGCTGCAACATTTGGGCTTATCATACCAGTACAAATACACCCCACTGAAAACAAAACCAAGAGAGAAGCACATTTTTCATGCTCTTTTACTTTATTTTTTTCTATCTCATATAATGACATCTTTATTAAAGTATACCAACCTTAAATCTAAATTCGCTGAAAATGGTGTGTCAGAAAGTGGCAAGGTATTTTTCTGATATGTTATGACAAAGATATATTACTGATTTCCTCTTGTGGATAAGTCATGATACTTGGAAGGATCTTATGTATCAGCTAGTAGTATACACAAATTTTACGGGAGAGGGATAGAGCTTCAGTGGACTACTTAAGATTCATAGCAGATTAGCAGCTGCACAGACTACAATTTTCTGCCTAATGAATTTCCTCTGTGCCCTACCGATTAAGCAATTAAGGAGTTAAGCAGCTGAGAAAATCATACACACACACACATATGCATATACACATTAAGTTGAGAGTGTGAGAGGAACTGGGACTGACACTTCTAATCTGATTCATGGCAATTTCCCTTCATAAATGGGAACTGGATGGACCAGTTTTGTGTTTCTGTGTTGGGATTTTTTGTTTGTTTGTTTGGTTTTGGGTTTTTGTTTTGTTTTGTTTTGTTTTTTAGCTGCAATGAACGGAATGAAATTATTTAATGGATCCACGGTGGTACAGCCCCAGTCTTAGTTTCATGTAGTGTCCTAAAATTCTATCAGTATCTACAGAAATATGGGATCTTACATGACTCTCTTCCAACAGTGGGATTGAAAATAGAATTAACAGGGCGCCTGGGTGGCTCAATTGGTTAAGTGTCTAACTCTTTATTTCATCTCAGGTCGTGATCTGAGGGTTGTGAGATCAAGTCCTGCATTGGGCTCTGAGCTGGGCATGAAGTCTGTTTAAGATTTTTTTTCTCTCCCTCTCCCTTTGCCCCTCCCCCACAACTCGCATGTGCTCTCTTTCTCTAAAAAGAGAAAGAAAGAGAAAGAGAAAGAAGGAAAGAGAAAGAGAAAGGAAGAAAAGAAAAGAAAAAAGAAAAGAGAAAAGAAAGAATAGAATTAACAGAGGAAAATAGGAGGCAATCGTGGGGTGTTTTCCAGAACAGGGGTGATCTTTAAGGAAGTGAGAGTAATGCATTTCTGTAGAGAAAGGAGGATAAAATGTGAAGTAAACAGTATCTAAAAATGTAAACGTGGAAACAAAAGGGAGATGACAGGCAAATAGTCTTATCTCTAGCAAGGGATGGATGTATAGGAAACTAGTAGAATGGGGTGTGAAAAGGTGTTGTTGGTATAATGTCTTGACACTATCTGGACGTGCTAATGTGACCAAGTCCCTCTACTGCTTCTTACACAGAGCAATAAATAATTCCAGGGTGAAAACAATTTGGGGACACTTTGTAGTATCTTTTGGAGCGGGTTTCAAAGAAATGCACACCTCCCAAACATGGAGTTGATAGGACTAATTAACACCAGCTTTATTATACAAAATGAGAGAAGAGTGCTCACATTTCACTGTTTTTAATCTAAATCACTCTGTAAAATCAAAGCAGTACTTAATTTGAATTACCCTGTCAGGAAATATATATGCTGTGCATTTATTAGCATTTCACGGTTTACCAAGTACATTCACATATATTGTTTCATTTGGCTCTCTAATCAACTGTATGAGGTTAGGCTGCTATTAGTCACGTCTCATAGACAAAGCTGAGTCTTGAGAAGTTCAGTGAATTGCTCAAGATGACCCAGCATGTAAGTCAGTGCTGGAGATCAGATCCAGTTCTAATTCTAAGTTAAGTTCTCTTTCAGCTGAACTATTATAGGGAATAATAATGGGCCTGTCCTTGGGTCGATCACCTGTGGAACAATCTTTCTGACAGAAGAATGTTTAGGTGGTGGAGACATTCCCTACCCACTCCAAAGAGTTAAGCATTAGACCAGAGCCTTCTTTGAAGGACACTTTTTAATCTCTCAGAGTGCTTCCATGGCAAACTTTGCCATAAACATTAAACATCAATGGGTCATATGCTTGCAAAGTTTATGTATATAGGAATTTGGAATTTCTATGATTCTGTAAGTGGATTGAAATGGAAACGAAGCATTGACAGGCATTTTAATCTTTACATTTTCTGTAGGAAAGTTTTGGGATTCACTTTTTTATTAGCTTTTCTCGAATAATCTCACCTTTTCATTTAATCTTCAGAAATTTCTCGGTTGCCTACAGTTTCATGGTTTTACGTTTTCTGAGCCAGAGACATTAAAATATCCACCGATGCTTTATACTTTAGTGCTTTAGTTTCAGTTTCACTTTTAGTAAATTGGTAATATTTTTAAGTATATATTAGAGCTATTTTGTCTACTTCTGTGTCAGTGCAATTTTGTTCTTGTTTTTACTTTATGTGAGATTTTTTTTGCTTTGTCTACTTACACATCCTTGTTTATTTTTTAGTGCTTTTTAATCCATTGTTACTTTCTTGTCCAGTGGCTATTAGTATTTTGCCTTTTTAAAAAAATCACTGTCCATTTTAAATAGATTCTTAAAAAGAAATTCATATATTTGTTTTTCCTGATATTTCACTAAATGAAGAGTGCTCTGTCACCTATCTAACCTACTCAGTTACCAAGGTTGCTTTCTCATTATGTCCCCAAAGCAGGTTTTCCTCAGGGCTTCATATTACCTCAGAGAATCAGAAATGACTAGATAGAAAACTTATCAGGAAAAGAAAATGGTCATTACATAACTCCTTTTAAAGCATCAATAAATTGCATCATTGGCAGTATAAGAAAATTGATGTTGATAATGACATTATAACAAAATGGTAATATTGCCATTTGATTGACACTACTACTAGACAGTCATAAGTAGTAGTATCAGTCCTGGAAACTGATTCTCAGGTTGAATCTGGAAATAAAAATCTAAAATTTTTTATTTTTTATTTTCTTAATTCTCAGGCTGATATTTAAAGAAACATTGTAAGACAAATTTGGCTATTTGACAGTGGTAGCACCGTAGTTCTAGATCATATAGTTCCACTTAGAGAAATATGATGCTTTGAGGACAAAACTTTGACACAGAGCTTAGCTATTTAAGGTGTATGATATCCTACATTTGGAGAGCATATTTTAGTTTACAAATATTGCTTTGATACTGGCAGCAACCTTAAGAGCTTTGCAAAGAGCACACACTATTAATCCCAATTTAGACCTGAAGCAAGTAGAGGTCAAAGGGTCTGAACAACTCACCAAAGTACAGACAGTTAATTAGAGGAAGATCCAGGTCTCTGGATTCCTAGTCCATGTTATTTCTATTTGGGTTGAACCACTGTTGCTGATCCTAGAACATTTTTGTGCCCATCAAAAGTGTAAATTTATATGGTTTCTCAAGCGAGCTTCCTACAGTGGATGTTAGTTTTAGTTGGTTTTTTATTGGGGGAGGGGATGAAGTAGGAGGAAATAGTTTTGAATTTTGTATAGTTGCTAATTAGTTTGAAAATATTGAGCAAACATGTAAATTTAATTTCATGTTTCTTTCCTCCTACAAAGAGGAGTTCAGTTAATTGTGATAATTATTAAATCTGAGAAGTAACAAATGGTGTTGGAAAAACTGGACAGTTAAATGCAAAAGAAGGAAACTAGACCACTTTCTTACACCATACACAAAAATAAATTCAAAATAGATTAAAGACCTAAATGTGAGACCTGAAGCCGTAAAAATCCTAGAGAACACAGGCAGTAACCTCTTTGACATCAGCCATAGCAACTTCTTCTAGATATGTCTCCTGAGGCAAGGGAAATAAATGCAAGAATAAATTGTTGGGACTACATCAAAATAAAAAGCTTCTGCACAGTGAAGGAAATAGTCAACAAAACTAAAAGGCACCCTGTGGAATGGGAGAAGATATTTGCAAATGACATAGCTGATAAAGAGTTAGTATCCAAAATCTGTTAAGAACTTCTAAAACTCAACACCCAAATAATGAGTAATTCAATTAAAAAATAGGCAGAAGACATAAACAGACATTTTTTTCAAAAAAGACATATAGATGGCCACCAGGCACATGAAAAGATACTCAGCGTCACTCGTCATCAGGGAAATACAGATCAAAAGTACAATGAGATATCACCTTACACCTGTCAGAATGGCTAAAATCAACAATATAAGAAACAACAGGAGTTGGTGAGGATGAGGAGAAAGGGGAACCCACTTGTACTGTTGGTGGGAATGCAGACTGGTAGAGCCAATATGGAAAACAGTATGGAGATTCCTCAAAAAGTTAAAAATAGAACTACTCTATAATCCAGCAATTGCAGTCCTAGGTATTTACCCAAAGAATACAAAAATACTGATTTGAAGGGATACATGTACCTTGATATTTATGTTTATAGCAGCATTATTTATAATAGCCAAATTATGGAAACAGCTCATGTCCATCAACTGAGGAGTGGATAAAGAAGATAGGTACTTATCTCCACAGTGGAATATTGTTCAGCCATAAAAAAGAATGAAATCTTGCCATTTGCAGTGGCACGGGTGGAGCTCTAGAGTATTATGCTAAGTGAAATAAGTCACTCAGAGAAAAACAAATACCATATGAATTTACTCATATGTGGAATTTAAGAAACAAAACAAATGAGCAAAGGGGAAAAAAGAGAGAAAGGCAAACCAGGAGTCAGACTCTTAACTATAGAAAACAAACTGATGATTACCAGAGGGGAAGTAGGGGGATGGGTTAAATAGGTGATGGGGATTAAGGAGGGCACTTGCTGTGATGAGCACAGAGTGTTGTATGAAAGCGTTGAATCACTGTATTGTATAACTGAAACTAATATTACACTGTGTTAACTAACTGGAATTTAAAACTTAAAAAAAAAAAAAAAAGCCTGAGAAGTAACAATTTCCATAAGTAAGGTCTGGATGTTTACACTATATATGCTGTGTTTAGCTATACAGTAATACAGATTAAAGTGTCTTAATGGAAGTTCAACCCCAAGAAGATTCGACAACACCTTTCTGAACCACATATCCCCAACTATGTCCAGCTATCCATCTTTCAGAATGTCAACAGGTCTGTACCTCTCCAGAAAAAATCAGAGAAGCAATTTATTCATCATTTCTAGATAGAGTCAATTTGAAATGTGATTATGAGGAAGTAAAAGTATCAATTTTGTGGTCAAACTTCATTATCAAAGCAGTCCATGCTGTGCTAGAAAATTTCAAAACTTATAAACCTTTGGTGTTTAACAAATAGGTATGAGGAAGATACATTATCAACCTATGTTACCAAATGAAATATTTAATCCAGATACCCACTTGCACTCCTATATTCCTGAAGCCAGTTTATTTCTTTTTATATTTGAGATTCTGCCTTCTTCTTGACTCTATCTCTGATTGATTGCTTTTAAATTTTAGTAGTAATCATGGAAAATGATTACAGTAAAAATGGAAAGTCAATCAACTTTGAGAAGGAGATTGTGGGAAGAGTTCTAACCTGGGAAATTGTCCCCATCCAATCAGGAAATAGAGACTCTTGATCTAAGGGGGTGCTAGCTCCCAATCAGCTGACAGAGATTTTGTTGCTCTATTGCTTGAGACTCTCCCCTTGCAGTGCCTTCTCTCTAGCCCATCCGCCATCTCTGTCTTCAGAGAGCAAGTTTTATAAAACACTCTGGCCTGCATGGAGCAGCAGAGAAGCCATTCCTCTTTAATCAATTATTTAGTGTGCCATGCTCCCTGACCAGCAGAATCCACATACTCTCCATTCTCCTAATGCCAGAAATATGTCTTTATTTGTAAACAGCATGTTCCAGGAAGCTTCATACACCTGCCATCAATAAAGCACCACTCAGTACCTTGGAAGCTGGTGACTCAATGATGTTTGTTCTGTTTCTTTTATTGCTCTTTATGGAGGACTATTGTACAAAGAAAATTAAAGCCTTAAAAAGCAAAATAGTCAGTTCTGCCAATACTGCATTGATAAAAACTGCGCTACTGATCTCTGTTTGCCTCACAGTTCACCCAGGATTCTTACCTAGTTAGTCTCAGTGGAAACTCTCTGATTTGGTGTTTTGAGGAACAAATTGTGCCTTATAGCCAGAGCAGGCAGAACATTGTTAACAGTTAAGAGTGAGGGCTTTGAAGTAGACACCCTGCATTTGGATGCTAATAGCACAATTTACTGTGGCCCTCGGCAAGTTCCCTAACATCTGTGCCTCAAATTCCCCATCTATAAATGGAGATAGTAATAGTATCTACTTAATAGGTATGGTATGAGGATTCTATAGATTAGTAAATGCCAAGCTCTTAAATAGTGAATAGCACATGGACCTGTCACTGTTATCATTTCAGATGCCCGACTATCCCAGTGTTAATATATTCATCTTCAGAGAGGTAACACCTTTGTGTAAGCATACTCATAGTGGACTCTCATGGGTGATGGCCACAGAGGTTATAAATCAAAGGTCACCTCAGGTTTTCATTTAGTGTGAGAAGCACAATGTGCTGAGAGCTCTATTCTGGAGGTGAAAAGACCCAGATTTTAGTCTATGTTTGCTATTAACTCAGGGAGGTTACTTTCTTCTGTCCCAGCTTTTTGAACTATAAAAGTAAGGAAATTTTTCCAAGTCCTATCCAGACTTACTATGCTACAATTACTTGACCTTTGAGGGGGGAAGAGAAAACCCACATGGTTGTATAAACTGGAAATAATTTATTCAGTGAACGTTCGCATGGAGTTATGAGTCTGGAGAATGGTGCCCTCTTGGAGTTTACATTCTAGAGAAGGGAATTCATCACTCATTAATAGACTAACAGATAACAAGAAAATTCCAGGCTGTGCTATCAGGAAAGTAACACATGCTGAAGGGACATGGAGGGAAGGTTACATTAGTTTCAGTGGCAAGGAAAGTTGTCTTTGAGCTGTCTTAATTTAAGTCGAGAGCTGAAGGGTGAGAAGTCAGCCATGTAAAGACTAGTGGAAGAGAATTCCAAGCAGAGGGAACAATGGTTCAAGTCGTAAGGCAGGATCTCATGTGGAATATTTGGGAACAAGGGGAAAACAAAGAACATGGGAGAGAGTGGAAAGAGATGAGGCCCCAAAACAGGGCAGAATCCTGTAATCTTCGTAGTCATGTAAAGAGTTAAGGTTTTATCCTAAATGTGGTGGGAGTCATTGGGCTATTTTAAACAGGGGGGATTGATGACTCATTCTGTTTTATAGTTTATAGTATGTATTTTAAAATGAAGACTGGTTCTAGAAACCTCATTGAAAGAGGCAGTTAAAATTTCCTGACCAGAGGAATGAATTGGTCACTTACTAATTCATTTGGTTCTGAGTTCTTATCTCAATTTAGGTCTTCATCATTAGAACATTTGGGAAGGTCATATGATTCACAGTTGACTCCTTTAGTATTGGAAAAATAGAATCAAAATATTTTCTCACCCTGAGTTTGGAGGTGTAATAAAAATTGAGGTTATAGCTGTGAAAACCTTTTGGGTTTCTTTAAGGACAATGTGTCCTACACATTTCTGATTCAGTATTATGAAGTGTTCCATATTCCTATGGGAAATGGGGGGAAAGTCAAGGAAGGGACATAGAGTGGACATCTGCATTAACAAGTCATTAAAAATATAGACTCAGGAGTCAAACTACCAAGTTAGTATCTCTGCAATCCTGAGAAAATTACATAACCCTATTTGTAAAATGGAAAAATAATTATGATAATAATACCTAACTCATAAATATTGCGACTATTAAATAAAGCCCATATAAAGTGCTTAGAATAGTACCTTGTACTTATTAAGTGCCCAGTTAATAACTACTAGTCCCTTTGGGCCCTCCAGCTTGCCCACTCCATTCCTATTTTGGGGGACTCCCATAGTATTGTGTTTATGGATGCCCTGCCATCCACTGTGGAAGCTGGGGACGTGGTTTCTTTCTTTCCCACCTCTGGAAGCCAAATACATATGACTTAATCTAGATCAGAATTAATATGGTACAAGGATGACAGCATTACTAGATTTTATTCACATTTAGGTTGTTGTTGCTAAATGAGAGGTTTTCTGCTCTCCTCCATCACCACCATCATTCNTGCTGTCTCAAGGTGCTTGTTACTTACCTATATTTTCCAAGTTCAGTCCTCCAGCCTTCCATTGATACCATGAACTCCATGAATATCCAACCAATTTGTTCCTCTTGGTTTTAGATAGCTAGGATCAGTGTTAATTGCAAACAAACCACTCCTAATTAATACAGGCTGGAATCTTCCATCTGGCTCTCCTTCCAGTGTCTTCCTGCCACCCCCTGGATTACATCTTTTAACATGGTTGAATTGGCGGATAACAGCTAGTGATACTACCAGAGCTGCCCAGTCTTTCCAGCTAATGATATTCCCAGAGCTGCCCAGAATGCTATATGGTAGAAAGTTTTCTTTTCATTAAGGACAGTTTCACTGAATCCCCCCTCCTCCAAGAAATAGAAAGAGAGATCACTTCCACTTTCATATTCCTACCACACATAGTTTGGATATAACGATAGCACTGACCACACTTTGTTTTGTATTAGAATTATTTGAGTATGTTCTGTTTCTCCTCTGGATTGTTAGCACTTAGCAGTAGTTACTCATTACTTACTTTTAAATTAATATTTAATATACATTTAATCATTAATCATCTTTAAGAATTTAAATACTGTACATAATACCTAAGGCTCCCTTTGACAATTAGTTTTAATCCTGGTCCCCTTCACTACCCTAGGCTAACCAGAGTCATCAGGTTGATGTAGGGCCATCAGGGATGGCCGCCAGACTGTCACCAAATAACTTGTCTCCAGTGGGAATAGCACTCCTGCCACGTGCAGGAGGAGGACCTACTTTGGAAGGTATTCTTCCAGGGTTGTTTCCTCTGCATCTAATGATTATGGAGAAAATATATAGTATTGTGTGTGTTTACATAGAGTACTGTACTGGATGTATCACTTTGTGTAGTTTTTCTCCAACACCAAAGGTCTTAGACACCTTTCCACTTACAAATCTACCTCACTCTTTACAAATAATGGATGATTTTCCATTGTATGGGTATCTCATAGTTTATTTTGCCAGTCTCTTGTTGATAGATGCCTATTATAGACAGTACTTCAGTGAACATACTGGTACACGTCCCCTTGGGTTCAAGTATACGTTCTAAGCTACATAAGAATCACTGGCTTTCCCATTCATATTGTGTCCCCATCACATTGTCCAGCACAAAATCTGACTTGCAGTGAACCCTCAGTAGAAATTTTTTTAGACTGATTTGAACCATCTCAGATCACACCACCTCTTCTAGCTCCTGTTCCCCAAATGGGAATCCAGTTCAGAGACAGTGAGCTGAGACCCACACTGCCTGTGCTGAGAACAGAGGAACCTCCTCAATTCTAGAGAAATCTGAGAAGGTTTTTTTTTTTACTACAGGACAATATTAACTTTGTTTTCAAAAGACCCTTTTGAAACAGACAGAAAAAAAAATTTAAATGAGCCTCGAAAAGGTACTTCCATGGAAGCAAGCAGAGTCATTTCTTTTTATAGCAACCAAACTTGTCAACATGTCTTTTTCTACAGCCCAAATGCCTACTATTTGCAGATGAAAAAATTTGTCTCCTTCATGAACAGTAAATGATATTTATGTAATGCCCATCTGCTCCACAACTTCCATACACTTCATGTGACTTCATTTATTCACAACAGAGGTATGTTAATAGCAAATGCTGAGTGATGAATTATTTCTCACGGGAAAGATAGTTAATTTCACTGACCTACCCCCACCCCATGTGTCACGATTCAATGCATCACCCTGTATGAGGAAGCAGACCTGTGGAGAGGAAGCCACAAAAAAGACAAATCAATGCAAAGCTCTGTGATCCAAAGCTAAGGTCATTTTTAATGGAATAAAAGGGCACTCCAGGGCTTTAGTTATTATACCACAATCACATGCAACTATGCCCTCAACTGTAATTAGAGCACAATAATACCATCCTAGGAATTTTTTTTAAGTGGCAATGAAAGCTGGGAAAGGGATGAAAAAGGACTACTTGTCAAGTAAGTACCAAGATTAAAAAAAAAAAAAAAAGTAAATGTAACATTGATGGAAACAATCCATTGTGTTTCTTTTATTGTAGTGTCTTTTACTTTGCCCCCTCTGCTAGTCACTGGATGCAAAGTATCCTTCCCTTAAATAATGTTGCCATTAATGAGCATATTATTGCAGAGTTTCAGTTAGCAATCATGAGGTCATTCCTTATTTTCAAGGTTATATATTTTGTGAACTTTCTGATGGTAGGAATCATATCATGCATTTCTTTGGAGCAGCAACAGAGATATTGATGGGAACTGGATCCCTAAGTATCAATGTACCATTTCTGAGAGCATATGAGAACAATGTATGCAAAAAGCTCTCTTAACTGCTTCAGGCCCTGGTGGTTTTCTAATTCTGCTACGATGTGTATCCTTCATTAAGCATCTTTTCTTGAAATGATTTGAGTCTGTTTGTTTTCCTTGTATCCCAAAGTCCCCAAACTAAAGAGTAGTAAAGTGTCGACACTTTACACGTATTACAACCTATCAGAGTAAGCAAATACATTCCTTGGACTGTAGGGCCTTTTCATGAATACAGCTTCTGTATATAAGCAGGGAACCATGTTTTCATCTTCCATTCCAAGTTACTTGTTTTAGTTCATATTTCTTAAGCTAAATGCAGCGGAGACTACAAGACAGAAGAGCATACACAGAAAGATACTTCTCATAAGTAATCTTATTCCACTTGACCTCTGTCTGGTAAGCAATGCTACTCCTGATGTGACTATCTGAAAGGTTCCCATTGAGCCAGACCATAGAGTTCTCAGAAATCACATACTCTGTTTCTTCACATGGAATTATGATTCCCCTCAGGTGGTAATGAGTAGATTAACTGAAGCATTTTGGGATATGTTATTCTGATTTCCTTTCTAAATTATAATTGGTTTTTTTTGCTGGAGGAGAGGAGGAGAAAAATGTTGGACATAATTCAGGTTAAAAGGGACTAGAGAAGAGAGATCACAATGAAAAGAGAGAAAAGAGTATGTGGAAACAGGTATGAGTTAAACATTCCCTCTTTGGGGCAAAACAAGGAAATAGGTAAAGGAAAAAAGATTTTCACTAAGTTTAAGGAAATGGTATTTTAATTTTTACTTCTGTTTGCATAATACAGTCAGAATTCAATTATCAGCTCTGTTTTTTCATTAAAAGTGTAAATTACTAAATCACAAATAGAATGCTTTGTATAGTTCTATGGCAATAAATTTGACAATCTTAAGGAAAATGGATTATTTCTAAGACAATATGTATAAACAAAACAGCAAGGTGGACTAAAGAGATTGGAAATTCCATGAAACAAATAATTATATAGGAAATGAAAAGAGGTATCAAAGAAGTACTCTCTCCTTGCCCAAGGTACCCAACCCAGTTAGATGTATGAGTAGATTCCCCACCCCAAAATATTCCCTAAACAAATAATTTTCATGTTGCATAAATGGTTTCAGGGTAGAGAATGAAGGAAAGCATTATAGCTTATTTATATACAATTAGCAAAACCTCGGGGCACCTGGGTAGCTTAGTCCATTAAATGTCTAACTTCAGCTCAGGTCATGATTTCAGAGTTCTGGGATCCAGCCCTATGTTGGGCTCTGCACTCAGTGGGGAATCTGCTCATCTCCCTCTCCCTCTTCCACTCCCCCTGCTTGCATGTGCATGCGTTCTCTCTCTCTCTCTCAAATAAATAAATCTTTTAAAAAATTAGCAAAACCTCACTGTAACACAATTTCACATATGAATTAATGAAAAGATAAAAATATTAGCATTACATGTCTAAATATAATAATAGGGGTGCCTGAGTTGTGCATTCGGTTAATTGTCTGACTCTTAGTTTTGGGTCAGGTTATGATTTCAGGGTCATGAGATCGAGCCACATGTTGGGTTCTGCACTCAGCATGGAGTCTGTTTGAGATTCTCTTTCCTCCTCCCTCTGCTCCTCATGCTGTGCTCTCTCTCTCTCTAAAATAAATAAATAAATCTTTAAAAAATAACAATATCCCACTATGTATTATCTAAATGCAAGGAAGGCTTAATATTAGGACATTGGTTCATATAAATACGATTAATTTATAATATGTTACTTCTCTTAAAATTATTCTAGATGTGATTGCCAGTGCATTCAGAACATGTGAAATAGGAGATATAAATATTAGAAAAGTGAAGATTAAATTATCAGTATTTACATATGGTATGATTATTTTACCTCCTTGGAAAACTCAAATGAAGTGGCTTTAAAAAATGTTATAACTAATAACAAAATTCGGTAAGGTGACTTGTTATAAATTTAACACATTTCCGCATATTCTAATGATAGAGAACATAATGTGAAACATGATCCATTCATCATAACACCCCAAATAAAATAATCTGGTGTGAACTCAGCAAATAATATGCAATACTTCTTTTACTGAGAGACTAAATGGAATTTTCCATATTGAAAAGAAGTTAGTCATTTCCAAATCTAAACATTTTGTTCACTATAATAGAAGTCCCTATATGACAATGTGCTTTTTTGATACTTAATCAAGTAATGATGGTGAATCTAATTTATAGATTATCAAAGGTATCACAAATCCAATATTGAATAAAATGTTATTATACTGGTACAGGAAGAGAACAAGAGACCAATGAAAGAGAGTAATAAATTTAAAAATAAACATAAGAATTTGGCATATAATAAAGGTAGCACTTTAAATCAACGGGGAAAGACAAAATATTTTATTAATGTTGTTGGACCTCTGACTAAACTTAGAAAACAATAAAAATAGTTCTTTACCTCACCTATTTTCTTAATTTGAAATAAATTCCAGATGGTGGATATTAAAAGGAAAAGAAAACATAAAACATAAAATCACTACACAAAACACTGATAAATCATTATATAATCTTTATGTGAGGAAAGCCTTTCAAAGCATAATATTCAGTACAAAAACCATAAAGGAAGAAAGGGTGTTATAGTTCTTATTTAACAGCTTGAAAGACATGTGTGTCAACCTTTTTAAAAAGGTTAAAAGACAAACCACAAGCTATGAAAATATTTGGAACATAAATGGCAATATGACTTCCCTTTATATGTATAAATTCACTCACATAAATATTTGGAATCAGTAAGAAAAATTCTCATACAAAAGCAGGCAAAACACATACATAGGAAATTCACAAAGAAATGCAAATATTCAATAGAAATGCTCTCCTTGTAAGTAATCAAAATGCAAGTTAAAACAAGATATCAATTTTGTACTTTTGGGTTGACAGCAGTTAAAAAGGATAATACCCATGTAATTGTGAAATTGAAGACTGGATCTGCTCACATAATTCTAGTGGGAATGATTGGCAAGTAGCATAACTTTTCCTGATAACAAAATATGTATTAAAAGAATTTAAAAATTCCATATCCCCTGGGCACAGCAATTCTAATTTTTTAAAAGTTTATTTGAGAAAGAGAGTGCGCACACACATGCACAGATGGGGGGAGGGGCGGAGGGAGAGGGAGAAGTAGACTCTCAGCTGAGTGGGGAGCCCCACATGGGGCTCAATCCCAGGATCCTGGGATCATGACCTTAGCCAAAGTCAGACACTTAACCAACTGAGCCACTCAGGTGCCCCAGCAATTCTAATTTTTATCTCAAATAAATAACTGAGAAAATTCACAAATAATGTTTATACAAGAATGTTTATAGTCACTAAGAACTATAAATGTATTAAAGTCTCATCATATGACCCAGTAATCACACTCTTGGGTGTGTTTGTCCTAGAGAAATAAAAATGTACATTCTCACACAAAAACCTGTATATATTTATAGCAGCTTTATTTGTAGTAGCCAAGTAGTAGAAACAACCCCAAATTCCTTTCAGCTGGTAGAGAAGTGAATAAAGTGTGGCATATCCATTCAGTGGAATACTACTCAGCAATTAAAAGGAATCCATTAATACATGCAACAACTTAGATGGATCTTATGGGTATTGTGCGAAATGAAAAATACCAATCACAAAAAATGGCACATTGTTTGATTTTATTTATTTAACATTCTTTAAATACCAAATTGGAAATCTGGAGAACAGATCAGTGATTTCCAGGGGTTAGAATTAGAGGGAAGAGTGTTACTATTAAAGGACATGAAGAATTTTCTTTGTGGTAGTGGAACAGGCCAGTGTTCTGACTGGCATAATGGTTGCACAAATCTATGCATGTGATAAAATTGCACAGAATTACACACAAATACACACAACACACATAAATGAGTGCCTATAAAAACTGGTGAAATCCTAATAAGGTCTGCAGTTTAGTTAATAGCATTATACAAATGTTAGTTTCCTAGTTTTGATAATAATATGCTATGATTATGTAAGGTGTCAATATTGGAGAAAGCTGCATGAGAAGTACATAAGAACTCTACTATTCTTGCACTTCTTGTGAGTCTAAAATTACTTTAAAATAAAAGATTTAAAAAAAATGCTACCAAACCTTCCTCACCCTTATCAAATGGTTTCACTGACTTATACCTTTTCCTATCGTTTGGCCCATCTTCCCTTTCCAATCTGATTTGATCTCTCCCTCTCTTTCTCTTCTCTCTTCTTTGAAGCACTTTATTCCTCTTGTAAGAAACTTAACAATATTCAGCTTTGTAGTTAGTATGCTTTTGTCTTATTAGTATACTAGGTTGTAAAGTTTTTAAGAGCAGAGACTATATCATTTGCATCTTAGTATCTCTACATATTTGCCATTTACATTGCATGTGAACAACACTATCCTCAGCATAATCTTTATTCATTAATGTTTGATTAATTCATTTAATTTCATTCAATTCATTAAATTCCTCTTAATTATAGAAGAGTAATGGGGCTAAAATACTTGCTCTACTACTTCCACTTTGGTGAATGTCCTTAACTACACCAAGCATATAAAATAAAGATAAAAGTATTGAAGTATACCTAAAACATTCAGCATGTAGCAAAGTTCTCAATAACCATATTTACTGGATTAAACTAAAATGATTCACTATTTGTATGGAAGAAACGAGATTTTCCATGTAAAGTCCATGTAAAATGTCTCTGAATTCTTGAATTGTTGATATTATGAAGAAGTTTATTATATAAATTGCATTTTGATGATGAATATTGGTGTTTTTGTTATAGCAGCTCCAAAAATCAGAAAAAAAAAGAAAATCAAATTACCGAGTTTCTAAATATTGTGCTATAATTGTATTGGTTTTTTGAGACAGAGGATACAAAATGATCTTGTTTGAAGCTTTCCATTGTATACTGCCTAAGAGTTTCTTGGGAGGAAATCAAGGAAGTAGAAGTTTCCAAATGCTTCCCAAACCTGTGAGTCTATTGAAATTAATGTAAAGTTTCATGCTGCCTTCTCACATCCTTAGTTAAGGAATTGTCCCTTATACCTTGCTATTTTGATGAACCAGAGAGACAAGAACATTCTCTTATTTATAGTTAAAATTAAAAAAAAATATATTTTCTCTCATAAGGAAAAAGAGGCAATTTTATATGGTATTTTTCTGTCAGGAGGCCTTTCAGCAGAGATTATATAGATTCATGTATGTAGCATTAGCATAATGAGTAGCATTAATAAGTAATATGATGAATAATAGGAAATGCTCATATTAGTAGTATTTTTTAAGACTGCACAGGATTTGATCCCCATTATATTCAAGATTCTGTGACAAGTGAATGACAAAGGGTCATAATTTTATTGTGTTCTTTTCTCAGAGTATATGAGGATAAACTTGAGTTATGATTTGTAAGCTATTAGCATGGCCAAATCCAACCATGCTTTAAAGACAGATGCTGTAAAGATTGAAAGGTTCTCCTACAGTCTAGTTTCCTTTTATGCTATATGTTGAGTTCCTTTTAGGAAAAATAGAGACAACAAGGGATGCACATAAAAATCAGGGTTCTTCTATGTGTTATCCTGGAGGTTTTGGCTTGTTTTCTGACAGCTTTCCTTTGGACAGCAGAAGCAGAGTTCTAGAATCAATGGCTTGAGGTCAGTAGTCTGTGACTTTGCCTCATTTTGCTATTAAAAAATGCCACTTGGGTGTAGCAGTATGGAATGTGTGTCCAGATAGGAAACCAAAAAACTATAGTATCTGTCTTGTTACTGTCAGCTATGGAACAAATGAGGACAATTGATTTTTGATTAGATGACATGATTTTAGTCATGCATGGGATGCTCAATGCAAATTTACTTTTCCATTATCCCATTATCGATAGGAAAGGCTGATTGTTCATTCATTTAGGATATTTTCTTAATACCACTGAAGATTAGTGTACAATAGTATTTCTCACAGCCTTTTTGATACAATGTAAAGTTAGAGGGGAACCACTAAAGACAATGTATATGTGTACTGGTATCTCCTAGTCTCTGCCCTTCACCCAGTGTCTTGCCAGGGACAGTGACTGAACTCTGTGGACCCCATCAACGGATTTCCTTGCCCTCTGATTTCCAGTTGGGTTTGGCCAATGTAAGCAGCATCAGGAGGTTGGAAGGCAGGAAGAGAGAAACTGGAGTATTTATTTCCCTGGCTATTTCTCTGTTAGACTTGAGTTAGCAGTGGCTGTGTTTCCTACCAAAGCTCATATCTGGAGATCCTTTCTGATCACTGTTGGTCTTTCCAGATTTTGGTAACCATTCTTTCCCTTCGCTCTTCAGGCTGGGGTGATAATGGTTCCCAGGTACTTTTACCGTCCTTTCTTGGTGTTTTTGGCCCTGCCCACACACCTGTAAATCATCCCTTTATTAATTCCTCTCAGCTGTGTCAACTGAGTGGGTCACCTCTTTCTTGTCAGGACCCTGATTAATAAAATATGGGAATGCTTTAAAACAGCTGTATGATGGATATTGTGTAATCATTAAGCATATTTCTATAAATAATATCATGAGAAAATGCTCAGAATGGGGAAAAGCAGGATATAAAATGATGGTAAGAGTATGACCTAAATTTTGAAGAGGTGAAGTATGTGGGGTGTTTGTGAGTATAAACAAAAATAATAAAAAAAAAGATTGGAAGGAAATACACTGAACTATTAAGGATCTGTTTAATTGGTGGATTTTAGAAATGTTTAGAAAGTTTTCTTTACTTTTTTTTTTTTTGCTTTCCAAATTACTTCTTTTTGAGCTTACGTTATTTTATACTCAAACTTACAAAACAAGTTCTTATTTACACAAATATATGTCTGTTTATATATGTATTTTTTCTTCATCTGATACTAGAATTGTAGATTAAGGAACGGCATATGATTTTCTTTAAGACAAATTTTACCTAAGACAATGATTTTTATTGTCTTACAATGCTATATGGTTTCCAAGCACAAAATTATCAGGGGATGCTGGATGGAAAAGATAGTTTATATTAAGTAAAAATTTTACAGAAGAAAGATTATATAGAATTCTATAAAGTTGAAATATTTCAAGACTTTAAATAGAAGGCAATCCTTATCAAAATAGAATAATAATTATTAAAGTAATAGCAATAATTCCTACTATTTCTATAGTGCCTTTAATTTTTAAGTCCCTTGTACATACAGCAGTTCATTTTCTTTTCCTAATAACCCAAGGAGAAGTTTGTGTCCACCACTCACTCCCCTGGAAAATTTTGGCACCATGCAGACTGAAGTATGGACATTTAAAACTCTGGAATCCACCTGCATATTCAGTTTTCAGGGTTGACTAAATGTGATTAATAAGGTTACAGGGTATGGTTAACCAAATATCCTTCAGAAAAAACTTTGAATATGTAAAGAGGAGCATTGTGATAGCAGTGTTCTGACTGTTTCATAGTCTAATCATTTTTGGTAAGAAAGGAGATATTTTTTAAAAGATTTTTATTTATTTATTTGAAGGGGGAGGGGCAGAGGGAGAGAGAGAAACTAAAGCAGACCCCCTGATAAGCCCAGAGCCAGACAACAGGAGGCTGGATCCCAGGACCCTTAGATCATGACTGGAACTGAAATCAAGAGTCAGAGGCTCAATTGACTGGAAGGGAGGTTTTGTTCATTGTTATACATTAAAAGAGTTAGTTATCAAATAATTAGGAATAAGTTGCGATGCGAAAAGCATTCAGAAAGTGAGAGAATAAAAGAAAAAGTAAGAGCTAGTCATCATGACCTAATTAATATGATGCTGATTCCTGGGATTTGACTATCCTTTGATCAGTGATCTAAATGCCAATAAGCAAAACAGATTTTTTCCCCAGGGTTTTGTTTTGTTTTGCTTTGATTTTTAATCTGAATTTTTATTTCAGGGTATGTTTATTATAAGGTCTAATGAAATAACATACTCTGCCGTGGGCAACTAATAAAAGCAGTTTAGGAGCAGAATACCTAACAGTTTCTCCTGCTCAATCAGTCTAGCACACTGCTTTATATTTAGTTATAATCTTTACATTTTGATTCCATAAAATAGATAATCATTGTAAAGATAAAGCAGTTGGATTAAATAAAAAAGTAACAGCTTTTCCATTCTTCCACACCAGACCTACTCCTCTGGTGTAATCACTATTAAGAAAATAGTTTGACGTGTATTGCACCACATGATTTTATGTAAGCATCTGTGTGTGTGTGTGTTCCTTTGTTCATTTTCACACAGATCAATCATGCTATTCACATTGTTCCATAATCTAGGTTTTAAAAAAATGTAATAATAAATGATAGACATTTTAATTATCAGAGCATATGAATCTACTTCATTTTCCCCTCTCCCACCAAATTTATTTCATTTTAAATTGTATAAATATACATAAATACACTTTTGTTATAAAATCTGTTTCAGTTTTCACTACTACCTATCCAGGACATACAAGAGGAAAGATCATGTCATTAGAGACTCCACATTATGAACCAATTTTTTCCTCCTTCCTCTACTCCCCTGCCTATGCTTTCTCCATACATTGTCTTTCACACTCTAGCACAATTGGCATGTACAAATGCATGTGTTACTACCTGTAAAGAGGATGGATTTCTAGGCATAAACGGTGCACTATTCAGGCTAAATCTCAGTCAGAATTGCACGTTATTTTGTTTGATTGGCACAGATATGAAGCATTCTGGGGGTGGCTGGCCCCACCTCCTACCATTTTTTCTTGATGCAGATGCATTTTTCTCCTCACAGCTGTCTCATCAAAATCACATCCAGAGCTAAAGCAAACTCTTTAGGTAGAAACCCTAATAGGAAAGTATTATGGAACTCTGCATTTCTCCATTATACAACTAAAAATAAAGCAAAAATAAACCTCTAAATAAATATTGTATGTACTTCTGGATTTTATACAGTTTGTAGTACTTTTCTCCTTTTTTTATAGTTTGTGATTTATTGTGATTTTTAAAATTTTAAAGCAATTTCCTTTTTATATCTAATTATATATATTTATACCTAATGCACTTTTATATCTAATTTTGTATTCATGATTTTCTCTTCTTTTCTTTAAAGAAGCCTCACAAACTCCATGAAACCTGGATATGTCTCTATTATTTTTCTTGTACCTATAAATATTTTACAAATATTTCCAGATATATTGAATATTTATTAATAAATATAATTTTAAAAAGAAAAGTGAAGCCTTTTGACTTAGAACTGCTGATCCTTTTCTGCTGTTCTATTCTAGTTCCAGTTCTAGGTTTGTTTCTGTCCTGTTTTTGTTCTAATACTTAGTTATCTGTTTCTGTCTCATTTTTCCTTCTTACTCCTCACCTGTCATTCCATCATACCTTCCAATGCACAGTCTTCCTTCATCTTATTCCTTAAGTCCCAGTTTTCTATTCCTCTGGAAAATCATCTTTCATGAAAAAATACCTACCTGTCTCTGAAACCTTGACTGCCGCTTGACTTCCCTGATACCTTGGAACCTTCTGTTGCCTTCTTGCTGTCAATACACCCCTCGGCTTCCAGACCTGACGCAGATGCCTCCTGCGGGATGTTCTTGACGGCAACTCTCTACCATATTGCCCGCTGCTGAGCACTCCCTTTACCACTAGTCTCACCCCACTCCAGTCTCCATGGTTTTTATGGGACCTTGCCTGTGTCTGACCTGGTCTTGGGGAGAATACCAGTCCCTTCTCAGAGGTATTAAGCGCAATGGAGAAATTACTTTCCTCTCTCCTGCCTGCCTTATTTTCCATGAATATTAGTGATATCATCTGCTTTTGCAAGTTCTAAACTTGAGTCCACTTTGATGTCACCTTCTCTTTTGCCTCCTACATCCAGGCTAGTCTTGCCAATGTTTTATTTTTCCTCCCATTCAATTTCATCTCCACTTCCATCACTTGTTTTCAAACATTTATTAACAGCAATATACTGATTATCATTATTTTTATTATAACTTTCTCTGGTCCAGGCACTGTGCTAAGTGTTTTGTCTTTATGTTTTACTTAACTGTCACAAAAACATGATGAGAAAGATACTATGCTATTATCCTTTTTTTTTCTTTTTTCTTTTCTTTTCTTTTTTTTTTTTTTTGTATGGGAAATTCAGGTTTGAAGATATGAGTAACTGGCCAAATGTCAAACACCAAATTCAGGATATTTGCCAGAAGTATCCTAACTGTAACTCTGTCAGTCACTGTACTACTTTTTTTATTTGCCTAAACTATTACTTCCTTATTTCTATATATTAACTTTTCAATGGCTTTTCAGTGTCTACATAATAGAATTCAAACTTATTTACATTAACCCTAGAGTTAAACTCTCTTTGTGTACTTTGTGTACCCATGCTTTCCTCCTTTATCTAACCTTATTAAATTCTCATCCATCTTTCAAAGCATTTCTCAGTTCTCACCTCCTCTATGAAGCCATTCTCAAGCCCCCAACCCATAATCATCTCTTTAATTTTTTAACAGTTCTCGTATGCTGTTTTATTTATTTATTCATTTATTGCTTCTTCATGTGATCATGTTTTTCTCCCCAATTACTCTGCAACATCTCTAAAAGCAGGTATAAGGGTCTTACATATCTTTTTATTTTTCACAACATGTACCAAGACATCTGTTGTATAGTAGGAGCTCAACAATTATATGTTGATTGATTTCCAAATTTTTCTACAGCAAACTGTTGAGTCTTATTTTAGTAATTCACAACAGAGATACATAAATTAATTTGAAGAGTTTTTAATTGTGGTATTGTGGCACATTTCTTTGTACTAGACAGCCCCTCGATGATATCTCTCACTTGTAGCTAGTCATGCCCCCTGAGGCCACTCAAAAAGAGTTTAACACTAGAGACTGAGTTATAGCATCAGGTGTTCTAAAGTTCCCAGAACGTCTTTGTCACTATTTCTTACAAAGCAAATTGAAAATTGTTGAAAAGGAGCATAAGACTAAAAGAAGATGAAAAGTGCAATGAACCTGAAAACAACCCAAAGGGCCAATTTTATGGATACTAGAGCAAATACATTGTTCTGCTTTGAGTAGCTTTCAGCCTCACAAAAGACTTTGAGATTTAGTCACTGAAAATCAGGACTGTGCAAAGGGAAAGGAAATAGCGAAAGGGGCCAGGAGATTGTGTCATTAACTCCATTTCCTAATTCTTTTCACACATGTATAATCACTGCAAAGGCAGTTGTACTTTTGTTTCAGTGATACCAAGGGGTTAATAGGGATGGGTGGTTGGCCCTGGGAATTTCCATCTACACCAATTGGTAGCTACACCAATATAGTAATCTATAGAAGTTGATGCTTTCTTTTTCTGCTTACTTAAGCAATATGAATACAAGCATTTTTAGAAAACTTTGTTATTTTATTAACCCGAAACATATATGAAGTAAAAATACTAGCAACTTCAGCTTCCAAATGAGTCCACAGTTTGCCTTACAGCCATAGTATTGCCACTGAATCCTTTCTAGATAGAATTCTAGAGCTGCCTTCAATGAATAGGCAAATCTTTTGCCATCCATATCACTTCCCTTGCAATCCCTCTTGAGGAGGTAACGTATTCTGTTCCACATTCACTTTCTAAAAATTGCATCTGTTTGGAATCACCAACCTCCTTCCAGATCACTGTTCCACTGTCATCATTGAAAATCCCTTTTGTTTGTAAGATCACACCATCTAGATTCCCGTTTTCTTCATTTTTCTCTGTCACCTCTTCCAGGTCACCACAGTTCTAGGACATCTGACTCACCATTTTCTTTTACTCTGTTCCTTATACCATCTAATGTGAGAAATGGCCCAACCAATAGCCTACTCTCAATTTCCTCAATTTCAGTGACTTTTATTTCCATTTCTGTTTTAAAAAATTATGGCCACCTGGAGCTCCTTTACTTTTTAATTCTCACCTCAAAAGTCCCCTTTTGTGCCCATAGCTTTCTATACTGGCTCCCACTCCAATATTCCATATCATCTTAAGATTCTCCAGAGAAACAACCAGTGCAATGTGTGGTTGGATGGATGGATGGATGGATGGATGGATGGATGGATGGATAGATAGATAGATAGATAGATAGATAGATAGATAGATAGATAGATTTTAAGGAATTAGCTCATGTAGTAGTGGAGGCTGATTAAGTCCAAAATATGGAGGGTAAGTGTCTTAGTCCATTAAGGTTGCTATAACAAAATACCACAGACTGGATAACTCATAAATAACAGAAATTTATTGCTCACAGTTCTGGAGGCTAGGAAGTCCAAGATCAAGGTGCCAGCATTCTTAGGATGGTCCTCTTCCTGGTTCTTAGCCAGTGCCTTCTTGCTGTGTCCTCACAACATAGAAGGGGCTAGGATTCTCTGTGGAGTCTCCTTTATAAGGCACTAATCCCATCCATGAAGGCTCCACCCTTATGATCTAAGCACCACCTAAACAACCAGCCTCTTAAAACCATCATCTTTGGAATTAGGATTTCAACATGATAAATAAGGGAGTGGGTGGCACAAACAGATGACAGCAGTAGGGCAGCAGGCTGGAGACCCAGGGAATAGTTACAGTTTAAGTCTGAAGACAGCTTGCTGGCAGAATTCCCTCTGCCTTGGGGGAAGTCAGTTTTTTTATTAAGGCCTTCAACTGAATGGATGAGACCAACCCACATTATGGAGGGCAATCTGCTTTACTCAGATTCTGCTGATTTAAACGTCAATGCCATCCCCAAAAAATACCTTCACAGAAACATGTAAAATCAAAATTTGATTGATTGATCAAAGTCTGGGTATCATGGCCTAGACAAGTTAACACATTAAAGTTACCATCACACACATAATGAAAGTCTGCTCTTTGAACTTGCCAAGTCTTCTGTTAGCCCACTAGTTTCTGCTAATCAGTTCCTGTTTGGCTTTGTTTCTTTCCCTTTCTTGGCTGCACATGTCTACTTTGTGATCACCCTCAAAACCCTTAACCTCAAGCTTTCTGCCTTCTCTACTCCATGTTAACTCTCCATCTTCACTGCCATCACTTGCTCGTACTCAGCCTCCACTCCAGCCATACCAAACAACTCAGCTTTCAGCCTTCCAAGCATGCATCATGAACTTAATGCCACTTTTTCCCTATAATGCCTTCTTACTCATTTAGCTAATGCATCTCAGCAAAGACTTCCGCAAAACCCCATGCTTCCTCCCTAGGCACTATTTATGCCTCCCTCTCGTAAACGACCTCGAATCTTTATTCATACTGACAATAGAGCTGTTGTTCTCATTGCTAAATTCTGAGCCTCATCAGGATATCTTTCATCTTTATAGGCACAATAGAATTTTGATAAAACATATCCATCTTTGTGGAAGGCCATTGTAGTTTTATGAACTTAGACAAGCTATGTAACTCTATTGCTTCTGTTTCTTCATTTGTAAAATAGAGATACAAATAACAATACCTACATCACTGAGCTATTGTGAGGAATAAAAGAGATTATGAATCTAAAGTACTTAGAACAATACCTGGGATCTAGAGAGCACTAGATGTATGGGAGCTATTATTAGCATAACTAGGTTATAATAATAATCTATTAGTATGCTAACTAATTATTGTTATATATAAATGTTACTACTATAACTATTATTATTATAACTATTTTAACAGCTGTTTCCAGCATCCTTCAGCAAGGGTGTACTGGAGCCAGCTGATTTGATTGTTAATATTTTTTTGGAATTTCATGAGCCAATTATTAGACATGCCTAAAAATTAAATTTTATAAATTTATAATTCAATAAATTATATTAAAAATAAAGGTCATAAATACTCAAAGCTCATTGCATCCTGGTTATTTTACTCTATTAATATTATCTGTGCTCTTGAGGTTATTTAATCCTATTATATCTGCATGGTAGAAATACCACATGATGGTGTGTTCCTGAGCGTCTCTTCCTAACTCCATTTTAGTGATTTTGTGTTGATAGCTTGAAAATGGTCACGATGGCAATGTTTCACCACAGAAAGCAGCTAACACTACAAATCAAGGCCTGATTTATTGTCTTATTGATTGCTTAGACTAAAGAAAGTAATGGAGAAAATGCAAATTACATTTAGTGTGTTGTGTCTAATGCTGAAGGTGAAAGAGATTTCAGTTTAATGAATATAACTTTTGTACAAGAGTTACAACTAGTGCAACAATAAGTCGTGTATCATATTAATAAGAAAAAATTAATTGGGAAAAGAGGTAGCAGGTTGGGATGGGACTTTATTTGTCAAATCATGGTTGAATGACATACAAAATTCTGTAAAAACTAACAAAAGCATTCTGTGAGAATCAATTGGATACTAGAATTTACAAAAGAGCATTGTATATTTTATTATTATTTAAAAGTTTGTGTGTTACACATTTTCTATAAATGTAAAATCTGTAATAAATTTAAATATATACAAACACACACACATACACACTTTTTTTCCTAAGAGCTTTGTTGTGAAATATTTAACAGCATACTGCTGCCTTCAGATTTTCTTACCAACCAAAGGATAAAAAAAGAGAAAAAAAAACAGTTTTACTAAGGCTGAGATTCATAGTGAAAGGAGACGATGAAAAGGAACACTTGGTATCACCTCAGGTAAGCCGTGGAATCATTCAAATGAGAATATTTATAATTAGTTACTGTTAAGTAAGAAACTACCCCAAACTCAGAGACTTAAAATGAGAATTTTCTTAATTGCTCATGAGTCTACATTTCAACTGTGTAGTTCTGTTCATCTGGTCAAGGTTTGACTGGGCTTACTCATGCATCCACTATCAGCTAGGGTTTCACTGGGACCTACCAGGTCCAGGTTGGCTTCCCTTACATGTCTGGCTATTGGCTAGGATGATAGGAGTAAGAGGGCCATATGACTGTCTACCAGATGTTCATAGCATCTGGGCAGTATTAACAGAAGGCCTGTTGAAGCCTAGACTCAAAAGTGGGATAAATTCACTTCCTTCTCATTCTGCTAGCTAAAGCAAGTCACAAATCCAGCTCAGATTCAGGTGGTGGGGAAATAAATTTCACCTCTTAATGGGAGTTTGTGAAGTACATTGCAAAGGGTTTGGGTATTAGAGAGGCATAAACAATTAGAGTCATCAATCTAACAGTGTTTTCTTTATCTACATATTTTATCCCAGGGTAAAGCTGAAATATTGTTTACCTTAGTTAAGCAAACTGCTTGTGAATGGAATCAGGCTAGCTGTAAACAAGCAAAAATCCTTTATCTCTGAATTGTGGTCCTACTATCCTCCATCATTTTCTGAATATTAGCAATTTAGTAGACCTATTCTAGAAGAGGATAAAATAGTTAGAATTTATACTAATGGTTCATCCTTCTCACAGAAAGAGGTCCATGTAATGCAAATAAGGAGACAATCAAGTTATAGAAGAAAAATTTAAAAGAGATTTAGTAGAATTAAGGAAGCTGAATAAAATTAAACATCCCAAATGCCAAGAAAAATATATTCAAAATGCTGTGAATTTACAAAGGGGGAGAGATAGACACCCAGAACAAACCTGCAAAGGGTAAAAAGAAGTAAGGGTGAAGGAAATGAATTTCTTTGCTTTCATATACAAAGCCTGAGATTAGGAAGAAATTATATTGTCATAAAGTCCCTTCCTCTTCCTTGAATTGAATGGTTGTTTTGTTGACTCCTGTATTTTTTGACTAATACTCCTGTATTAGTTTTCAATCACAGTAGTGACTATCTCTCAGGTTACTTAGTCAATCGTATAAGATAATCCTGCCCACTGATTCAGAATAGAATTAGGGAAGAAAGTAGAAAAGAGATACTTAATATTCATTGAGTGAGTAAGTACCAGGACTTACCCTAGAGACTGTAAGTACATTGTCTCATTTGATTATCTAAAACAATTCTTCAAGATAAGTATTATAATTCACATTTTACAGGTGAGAAATCTGAGGGTCAGAGAGGTCAAGCAATTTGGTCATGTTTATGGTTCATAAATGGGTGATGTGGGATTTGAACTCTACTATGCCTGTCTTACAGTGTAGCTTTTATTCTTTCTACCCCGTAACTATATTATCCCATCTGTTCTGTCCTCAATCAAGATGTGTCAATTTTCTTTATTTGAATTTTGACTGGGAAGAAATTTTGTAATTTACTAATAGAAGTGTAATAGAAAAGAAAAAAATGATTCCTAAGCTTCTCCTTCTACTAGTGGTGCTTCTGGGACGCACCATAGGCCAACTATACCATGTGATATACCTCTGTATCATGTTTCAGCCCTCAGAAATGAATATTATCACCAGTTACAGTTCATGCTGAAGCAGAATTATGCATTACCCATGACTAAAATACGCCCCTCCTTCTGCTAATGAAGATCCCTAGTACTGTTTTACCCCGGTACCATTCATCCAGTCCTGGTTGGCACTGGTCTATGGCTGCACTCCCAGAATCCGTACATTCCCAAGCCAAACCATTCTTCTATTTCATATTATGTCTGCTTTTATGGAGGGAGTCTCAGAGAAAAGGAAACAGATATAGGCTGTGTAAATACAGCATATTGTAGGGTTGGGAGTGAAGTAATTTTAGAGGAAGTTTGAAATTTTGCTAAGTAATAGCAATTATAAAGTTTAAGCACAATTACATGTAACCACCATACATAATATGAAAGAGAGTGATACCATAAACAAGTGGTAAGAGAAGACAGAGGCGGACATCAGTGTACACACAGGGATAAGAAAAGAGCCTTTGGAGGATTAATATAATTTCTTTCGGAGGCAAGCACAAGGTATTTTAATTCCATTCACTCTTCTATTTGACTAACTTATTTTTATTACCTATTCCTAGCCAAGTATTCTCTAATCCAGTACTTCTCAAACTTTGATGTGCATGAAAATTACCCAGAGAGCTTGTTAAAATGCAGATTCTGACCCAGTAGCTGGGGGGGTGGGGTCTGAGATTCTTCATTTCTATCAAGCTCTCAAATTGTCCATCCTGCTGACTCAAAACCTCACTTTGAACAGCAAGGTTTTTATCTATAAGACACTCTACTAGGGAGTGTGGGTGAGGAGAGGGGTAAGAAGATCCCATACCTAGCAAATGAATTAGAAAAGAACATTTATACACTTTACATTTTTAAAACTTTTTCACTTTGGACTATAAGCATTGACATTCCATGTAAGACCTCAATGTGAGACAGGAATGCATCAAAATCATAGAGGAGAACATAGGCTGTAACCTCTTTGACATCGGCCACAGCAACTTCTTACATGACACATCTCTAAAGGCAAGAGAAACTAAAGAAAAAATGAACTTGCGGGACTGCATCAAGATAAAAAGCTTCTGCACAGCCAAGGAAACAGTCAAAAAAACTAAGAGGCAGCCCACGGAATGGGAGAAGATATTTGCAAATGACACTACAGATTAAAGACTAGTATCCAAAATCTACGAAGAACTTCTCAAACTCAATACATGAGAAACAAATAATCAAATCAAAAAATGGGCAGAAGATATGAACAGAAACTTTTCCAATGAAGACATACAAATGGCTAACAGACACATGAAAAAATGTTCAAAATCATTATCCATCAGGGAAAATCAAATCAAAACCACACTGAGATACCACCTTACGCCAATTAGAATGGCAAAAATTGACAAGGTAAGAAACAACAAATGTTGGAGAGGATGTGGAGAAAGGGGAACCCTCTTACACTGTTGGTGGGAATGCAAGTTGGTATAGCCACTTTGGAAAACAGTGTGGAGGTCCCTCAAAAAGTAAAAAATAGAGCTACCCTATGACCCAGCAATTGCACTACTGGGTATTTACCCCAAAGATACAGACGTAGTGAAGAGAAGGGCCAAATTCACCCCAATGTTCATAGCAGCATTGTCCACAATAGCTAAATTGTGGAAGGAGCCAAGACGCCCTTCAACAGACGAATGGATTAAGAAGATGTGGTCTATATATACAATGGAATATCATTCAGCCATAAGAAAGAACGATTACCCAACATTTGCAGCAACACGGATGGGACCGGAGGAGATTATGCTAAGTGAAATAAGTCAAGCAGAGAAAGAACTATCATATGGTTTCACTCATTTATGGAACATAAGAAATAGCAGGGAGATTGGTAGGAGAAGGAAGGGAAGAATGAAGGGGGGGTAAACAGAAGGGGGAATGAACCACTAGAGACTATGGACTCTGGGAAACAAACTGGGGGCTTCAGAGGGGAGGGAATAGGGGATTGGGATAGGCTGGTGGTGGGTATTAAGGAGGGCACACATTTCATGGAGCACTGGGTGTAATATGCCAACACTGAACCATGGAACACCACATCAGAAACTAGGGGTGTACAGTATGGTGACTAACATAACATAATAAAAAATTTTTTTAAAAAAGACTGATTTCAGAAATCTATTATGTTTATCTTTTAAAAATAAACAGTATTTACTTATTTTGCTGACTATGGGATTTGAGACTAGTTAGTTCCTCAAATGTTAAAGCTATGTTTATGTAACTGAAAATGAATCCAGTCTTTTAAGAACCCAATAAGATTATTTTTTCTTATACAGATGAATTTGTGAAGCCAAAAAAATAAGCATCAATTTCATTAATTTTTTATGGATGTATATATGTCATCTAAATCAAAATTATCACCCTTAAGATAAAAATACATACAACAGAATTTTGGGCTTTCTCTTTGGCAAGCAGTAATACGTTTCAGTCTAGCCGGGGATAACCTAGTTTAAGAAAAGTCTCCATAAATGTATGAGGGACACAGATTTGCTCCCTGTCTTACAGAAGCTTCAGACTAGAAAAAAGAATCCTGAAATAAGATTTTTATTGGTAAAATGAAGCAATATCTTTATCAGTGATGTAGTCACTTCTGAGGCTTCTCACAAGGCACAGGGAGGTTAGGCAACTTGCTCAAGATGGCACAGTCATCAGCTCCAGAGGAGGCTGGAGGATGAAATTCAGCCCACCAACAGAGATGGCAGAGTTCCCTGCCTCAAGACACGCTGCAGGTGCATTAGAGTCTGTCCAACTTGACTTTCTAATACCCTCAACTTCTTGCCCTAATAACATGCCACTGGCCCCTTGGAGAGTCTCTTTTATCATTGACATGCTGGAATTTTTCCAGTTTCTAACTCAGTTTGTCAATGAGATGTTAAGATCTGGGTCTCAGGGGGCGCCTGGGTGGCACAGCGGTTAAGCCTCTGCCTTCAGCTCAGGGCGTGATCCCAGCGTTCTGGGATCGAGTCCCACATCGGGCTCCTCCGCTATGAGCCTGCTTCTTCCTCTCCCACTCCCCCTGCTTGTGTTCCCTCTCTTGCTGGCTGTCTCTATCTCTGTCAAATAAATAAATAAAATCTTTTAAAAAAAAAAAGATCTGGGTCTCAGGAAGAGTGACTATCTTACTTTTCATGAATATTTTTGCCCTGATCCATAGGAGAGTTCACTGGCTGCTTCTACACCTCCTGTCATCCACAATGGGGGTTTGAGAAATCTCTAATCTTCTTCTCCCACATCAGCTTTCTCCCACTCCTTTCCCATGGCTCTTTCTACCCCAACTAATGGAAGCACGTGATTCTGCCACTCACCCAGTTCAGTTATTCAGAGAGTCAAGAAGGAAAGAAAACGTGAACTGTCTTATTTTATAGAAACTTTTCCCCTCACAGCACAAACATTTGCTCTGTCCCTCACAGCTAGGATGATAAGGTAACTTATAGTCTAAATCAAGACACTTTTGAAAATGGAAGGGATAAGAGTAAAATTTGGCCCACATTATAAGCATAAATTGGAACTGTCCTGGGCACACAACATATGGCTTGCAGGGGTCCCATACAGACACCTCTTAGATACCACTGGAAAAGGTCTTGAATGCCAGGATGTTTGACGAACGCTGAGCAGTTCTTAATGAGTGAAATGTGGGGTTGCACCTCTAGAATTTCCAGTACATTGTAACCTTCAGGTACCAACTGGTTTATTAACTTTTAAGAACTTAAAATGAACACATGCAGGGATATGTACAAAGCAGTGGATTAAAGGAACAGCTAAGACTTATTTTAACCTTAATGTTTTTGTTCTTGCTTCCAGCTGATTTAAAACCTCTTACTGTTATGGGGCGCCTGGGTGGCACAGTGGTTAGGCGTCTGCCTTCGGCTCAGGGCATGATCCCGGAGTTATGGGATCGAGCCCCACATCAGGCTCCTCCGCTATGAGCCTGCTTCTTCCTCTCCTACTCCCCCTGCTTGTGTTCCCTCTCTTGCTGGCTGTCTCTCTCTCTGTCGAATAAATAAATAAATAAAAAAACTCTTACTGTTAGATGTAAAACATTTTTATGTTTTCTGAACACTTATATCAGACACCAGTGTTGGTCAAGAGAAGAAAACCAGAAAAGTTTATATTTAATTACCTTTGGCTTTTCACTCCCATTCCTTGTTTAAAAGCCAAACTTGTGTTTAATTTAAAAAGGAAATAGGGTTCAGAATGATTAAATTATGCTAAGTAGGTGCTATAATGCTTTTATAACACATTTTAAAATACTAAGGTTCCCCTGTGGAGTGACATCTAGTCACCTCATGGACAAATGCAACAACACAGGAGAATGGAGAGTTGTATTGCTTTAAATGCTTTATGGGTTCCAGTTCTAAAATATTTTCCCATCTACTCCTCAGCTCTAATCTTTGTCTCCAATAATCTCCTAACTCTGAGTCCTCTTCAGTTCATCTGCAGTTCCTGTTATCTTTTCCAAATGCTAGTCTGAACCTGTAACTCTCTAGTGTAGATGCTTTCAAGGGTACTCCATAAAGGAGTTCCAAGATCTTAATCCAGTTTACAAATCCCTGTATCATTTCCACAGCAACCTTATCACTAAGCAAGTAATTTGCTCTCATTTGTTGAATGTTTGTAACGAAATAAAAAAGACATGCCAAGGCCTCTCCCTCAAAGGGCTAATAGGTAATTACCCTACTGGTATTGAGGTGGATGGAGACTCCCCAAAGGTTAGTTTGAACACAGTTTTTATTTTTGTAAACATGGTGATAATTGGGGAAGCAAATAGGAGGAACTGAGAGGGGACTGAAAGTGCTTTGGTCTAGAAAGCAGGTCAGGGAACTGGGTCCTAAACTGTGGAGAAGAGTTGAAAACTAGAGAAGGGAGAAGAGAGACCAAGAATGGAGAAGAACTTTTTGAACTACTTTTAAATCTTTTTCAGGTTGTAAGAGTTCATTCAAACAAGGGTTAAGTTTATGTTTTGTGCCATAGATGTGGACCATTTGGCTCAGCGATTCCCAGTCTTGGCTGTACGTTAAAATCACAAAAGGCTCTTCAAAATGCTGACTCTAGGATTCATCTCCAGATGTTCTGATGTAGCTGGTCTCAGGTGGGGATGAGAAATGTAGTATGTAAAAGCCCCTAGGTGATTCTTGTGAGAATTAAATGAAATTACACATGTGAATGCACTTTGCACAGAGCTCTCTAAAGGTTAGCTCTTATCAATGGGATTACTAAATCAATAGCCACTGAATTTCAAAGCAAAAGGGGAGAAATAGCACAGTTATGGATTCTGCTAGGGTACAAACTCAATTCAAACAAGTTTGTACTGAATCTTCAAGCCCAAGTTAGGTGAAGAAGGGAGTCTTTAACCCAGGAGAAGAAAGAGCATATACAAAGGAAGAAAGGTGAGAAATAACATATTCTGTGTAGGATAAAAGTTTCATTTTCTGATTGATTCAACAACCATTTACTGCATTCTTAATTCATGCTTTCCACTCTCCTGTTCATTGGGACATAAAGGGAACTCACAGACCAAGGCTGTCTTCCCCTCCAGGGTGCTTAAGAGGATAGGGTATCAAATTGAACTTTAAAGACACCTTTAGGAATAAGCAGGGGATAGGAATGGCTTCCTACAGTGAAATTCTCATTCATCACCTAATCCTCAGTCAAAGAGATGGATGTTAGGAAGAAAGAACTGAAAAGTTCCCATGTAATTAGGCCTCACAGGACTAAAGTGGGTGATGGAGTTACACATACATCCTCTTCTTGGCACACTGCAAAGTACTCTTCAAATCTAAAACAGCATTATTATTATTATTATTATTATTATTATTATTGACTCTTCAAAATGAATGTTAATAAATTATTGAAGGAAAAGCCTTTTTAAAATGCCTAGTAAATAACCTATAGAATGCATCTAATATTTAATACATTAAAATGGAAACATTTATTCAGATGTGAAGTAACCCAGTTCTCTCAAATTTTAGTAGTTGCCTCAAACTCTTTATGGAAAGATACATCAATTCACAAACATATATATACAGACTTACTGAGATTGCAACTATTCATAGAACCCCCACCCCCACCTCACCCCCCCTGCCGAATTTCCATTTTCCTAAGGAGATACATTTATGAATCAAGGTCAGCTGACTTGGTCAGCCCAGGGGAACAGGGATCAAGGACTAGGGAATCCCTGGGCACTGAAGCTGTTCTGTAAAACAATCAAGAGTTCATGGGGGAACCTGGACACTCAAGGAAGACCAACTACTACACATAAATTAGTGCACTGGTTTGTGAATAGGGCTAGCTGCATTAGTATCATCTAGAAATTTGATAGAAATGCAGATTCTTAGACCCCACTCAGGAGATACTGAATCAGAAATGCTAAGACTTAGATTCAATAACCTGTGTTTTATCAAGCTCTTTAGGTGAATTGATGTATGTTAAAAACTTCAGAACAAGATTAGTAGTTCCCACTCCTGACTACTTATTGAATCCGTTTAAGGACTATATTAGTTTCCTAGGACTGCCATAACAAATACAACAGACTGAGTGGCTTAAATAACAAAACTTATTTTCTCACGGTTCTGGAGGTTCAAAGTCTGAGATCAAAAAGTCAGCAGTTTGTTTCTTCTGAAGTCTTCCTCTTTGGTTTGTAGATGTCCTCCTTCTCCCTGTGTCTTCACATGGTCTTCTCTCTGTGCATGTCTGTGTCCTAATTTCCTCTTCTTATAAGGCTACCAGTCATATTAGATTCCAATTCACCCTAATGACCTCATTTTAATTTAGTTACCTATTTAAAGACCCTATCTCCAAATTCAGTCACATTTGAGGTACTGAGGGTTAGGCCTTAAACATATGAATTAAGGGGGGCATAATTTAGTCCATAACAAAGGCCTTTAAAAACTTATCAATGTCCCACATAAGACCAACTAAATCCAAGTTTTTAGGGATGAGGACCAGACATAAGTATTTCCTAAAAGTTCACTTGTGTTTCAAATATGTAGCCAGGACTGAAAGCTAGGTGGTTATAATAGGTGAAAAGCTAAACAGGTGGACACACATCAGGGGATCTGGTTATCAGTGGTCACATGCTTCACAGTCAGGCAGGGAGACCCTAGCAAGGATGAAGAGTGATGAAGGTAGCAGGAACTCAACCATGGGAAGTCTGGTTTAGGGTAACATATCAATCCAAGCCCTGAGGCAAGAGTGAACAAGTTAAGAATTCAGATGAGGGCTAGTTCATAAGAAAGCAATATCAGAATGGGTGCAAAAGATGAGAACTCAGCTGTGACCTACACAGCTGATGTGACTCTGGGAGCACAGATTTCTGACTGGAGCTCCTGGCCAGGAAGTTGTTCCCAGGTCTGAAGGATGTAGCTGTAAGAACCCAAAAGATGGCAGTGAAGGAAGTCAGATGGAGTCTGAAGCTTCTATAAGACATCCTGACTTTCAGTATCTCCAGTGCATCCCTTTAGAGGGTTTATAGAAAGAGAAAACAAGACAAATGGCAACAACAACCAAATCACTGACCCGAAGATATAATGTTTGCATGGACTTCTGATGTTGTCAATTCTAGCGAGTTCCTGGACTTTATTTCATGTGGATGATGGGGTGTCTGACAGAGTGGCTGATTAAGCTTCTAATCACTTTTGTCAAAGCCAATAATCTCTGCTTTGTTCTCCCTCACAGAGAGGAAGCCAATCTTGTTCAAATTGTCATTATTAGATCCATTTCCAACACCACAAAATTAAAGGACTGTTGCAAAAACATAAATGGGATCCAGGAAGAACATACAATCTCTTTGAAAGAGCTCACCTCCTCACCCTCATCCACCCACCTGACCCAGGAATGGAAGAATTACAGGGAATCCAGCTGAGTAATAATGTTATTGATTCCCTACTAATCGGATTTTTCTCAAGTCTGGCAACAATCAAGTGTTTACAAGACTTCTCTTTTCAAAACAACTCAAAAGTCATTCCCAGCATAGAAGCTAGAAACCATAAAATCAATAATACAGGAACTGCTACTAAGGATTTTCATCTACCCAGTGAGGAGGATATTTATTTATAGAAAAACTGGCCACTCCAGTTTAGTGTGGTAATAACATGGTACAGCTAGTTCAAAGAGTGGCATGGTTGAACACAGCCTTGTATTATGCCCACTGTAAATGGTCTCTATGAGGAAAAGCCTATAATTTAGAGAGATTTGCCATGAATGGTAAAGCCCAGGTCATTGTAACAGATACTTTTTACCAGCTGTATTTGTGGAGAGAACATGTAAAAAGGAAGGAAAAGGGTTAGCTTCAGGAAACTTGGAAGGGGAAAGTGAGCCTCATTTGGTTTTACCTACGTGAGAGCTATATCACACCCAGCCTGAACCCTTGATGGTTGAAAACTTACTTATTACAAAGACATAGAATTTTTTAAAAAATGGAATATATATGTTTTACAGCCTAAAGAACCATTTCCCCACTGTCCTACTTATACTTTATCTCTCTTTACATGCTCCTTGAACTCTGGGGAAAAACTACATACTCTTTTCAATTGCATTTATTTTCTTTTTTTTTTTAAAGATTTTATTTATTTATTTATTTGACAAAATGAGAGAGAGGGAGAAAGCACAAACAGAGGGAGTGGCAGGCAGAGGGAGAGGGATAAGCAGACTCCCAGCTGAACAGGGAGCCCAATGTGGGGCTTTATCCCAGGACCCTGGGATCATGACCTGAGCCAAAGGCAGACCCTAAGTGAGTGAGGCACCCAGGAGCCCCTCAATTGCATTTTTATAATGAGGTCTATCATTGGGCAGAAGTCAGGAAAACACTGACTCAGAATGTCAAGCTATTTTTCAGAGAACTCCTTGGAGTATGGTCTGTTGACCTTCTGTAATGCAACCCATCAGTCTTTGTAGTTGCTGCTGGAAAAGCAGGAGGTGCAAATTGTAGGTGTGGATTCTCAAAAGCCAGTTTCAGAAGATCCATGCAGCAATCTCATAGACTTATTTTAAGAATAATCATCAAGGAAATATTCTGTTAAGAATTAGGGAATATTGGATCTGAACTTTAATCTCTACATGCCTGTCTACCATTGTAATTTCCAATGTCTATCCCCTGTGATGAATTCCCAAGAATGACATTTGCACAGTGGTATGCTAATAAAGATTTTAAACTGGCTTTCCAGGGAAAATAACCCTGATTTATATTGTTTGACAATTTCCATGGTATAAATATTTGCATGTAGCCCATTAAAAGCTACTGACATGAAGTCATAAAAAGCCAAGTGAGGACAAGAATACACAACTATAGGAGCGCCTGGGTGCCACAGTGGTTAAGTGTCTGCCTTTGGCTCAGGGCGTGATCCCGGCGTTATGGGATCGAGCCCCACATCAGGCTCCTCCGCTATGAGCCTGCTTCTTCCTCTCCCACTCCCCCTGCTTGTGTTCCCTCTCTCTCTGGCTGTCTCAATCTCTGTCAAATAAATAAATAAAATCTTAAAAAAAAAAAGAATACACAACTATACACATAACAATAAAATGTAGTAAAATAATTAGCTGATGAGTTTTGACTAGTGATGAACTTGTTTTTAATATAATTTACATAAGTTTAATTTTAATAATGACTTTATTTTTCTTAAAGATTTTATTTATTTATTTATTTGACAGAAAAAGTACAGAGGGAGACTGGGAGGGAGAAGCAGACTCCCTGCTGAGCAGAGAGCCCATGTGGGGCTGGATTGCAGGACCATGAGATGATGACCTGAGCCGAAGGCAGACGCTTAACTGACTGAGCCACTCAGGCACCATTGACTGTGTTTATTATCTAGCTTACAAAATTCCAACAAATATAAAATTGGTTCTCATGAGGCAGTAGAAATTAGTACCAGCACACCACTGGTCCTACAGAAGGTGAAGACTAGATTTATGAATTAAAGGAAAATCCAGGCCCACAACATCAAGCAATAGGTATTATGCGAAATCTGTGCTTGTGAGCAGAGATGAGACTAACCAAATAGTATGATAGGGTTGGGGAATAAACCCAGAACCAATTTTTTAGATTCCTGCCTATAAGGCAGAGGTTACCAAGTAGTTATCTAGAGTTATAATTTGGGGGGGAATTCTGATGCCAGGTGGCCAGCTTGTCCATTGTTCATGGAAGAAATGAGCTAGATCTGAGAGGTGGCTGCCAGCTTTGGGTAATTTTGGTGAACTCACACTTACCACTGTCCAAACCATTCTGTCCCCATGGCTTATTTTAGTCATGTACATACCTCTGAAATTTGGAGCACTTCAAAATCAACACTTCAGTAAATACACCATCTGAAAGGCTTCTGCTTCATGGCCTTAAGTAACATCTGCATGTTAACGACTCCTGCATTTATATCTCCAGATTGGGCTTCTTTCCTGAGCTACGCTCTCATATCTCACTGCCCACTCACCATATCTACTTGGATGTTAATGGGCATCCCAAATCTAACATGTTCAAAACCAAACTGCTCCTGCCACCGTCTTCACCAGCTCAGAAAATGGCTACTCCAGTTTTAGCTTCTTGGCCAAAACTCATAGCCTTATCTTGACTCTTTTGTTTCTCTCTGTCCCACATCCTATTCATCAATAAATCTTGTCAGCTCTACTTTCCAAATCCACCAGTAACTGCCTTTTTCTTTTTAGTTACATCCAACACAGCTTCCATAATCTCTCCACAAGTTATTGCAATAGCCTTCTACTTCTGTCCTCATCCACGTACAGCCCATTCCCACAGCAGCCAGTGTGAGCCTTTTACAATATGATTTGAGTCACGTATTTTCTCTACTGAGAAACTTCAGTGCCTTCCATTATACTTCGAGTAATGTAAGTCTTCAAACCTTTGCTTCTGCTTTTCTCTATCTGGATGTTCCTTCCCAGATGTTCCTACAGCTCTTTTTCCTATCCTGTAGGCTTCCCAAACATGATCTCCTGACCTCTCTACTGGAAATTACAACCTCCATCACAATTTCCCATTTTAACTTTTTTCTCCATGGCACTTATCAGCTGAAAGATGATAATTTTTTTCTTCTTTTCTCCCTGCTAAAATTTAACCTTCTTGAAGGCAGAGATTTTTCTCTGTTTTGCTCACTGCCAAATCCCCAGCACTTAGAAACAATGTCTATTATAGTAGGGACTCAGTAAATAACAGTTGGGGGAATGGATATCCTGTTTGTAGGCATAAAGATATTTCAACACAATTAGGGAGGAGTGGTAGGATGGGACTGAAGAAAAGGTAAAGAAAAAGGAGTCGAGGGAGTAGTAGGACAATAGGTCATTGCATTGAGCATCTGAACCTCTTCAGGTTTCCTGCTGAGAGTCAAAGAAGGTCATGGAACTCTAGAAAACTCTAACTCTCTTGGTGTGGAATAAGGGAGTATATAAAGACAGGTTACGTGCTATCCTAGAAAGATTGTTACTTTTGAAGTCAAGTAAATGCTGTTGCTGCTCCTAACTGTTATTTTCTTGGTTATGTGACTTAATTCCTCTGAGCCTCTCCTAGTTCTCTTCTTTGAATTTTCCAGTCCCTTTTAAGCAGTTAGCTTATCTGGCATCTTTTAACCCCTTGGTCTCTTAAATGCTATCTCCTGTACCCTCTCCAGTACCCTCTTCTCTAGCCTGATCAGACCACTCTTTTCATCTCCATGATTTTGCTCATGCTACTTCCTCAGCCTGATGAAAACAGACAATACAAACTCACCCCCATTCTCTTTTCAGATCAAACTGCCTTTGTGTTCCCATGGTCCTTTCTTACCCATCTCTCTCATAACTTGAAGATGTCATTGGAAAGCGTGAGACTTAGAGCTGAGTCCATCATGAGATCATTATTTTGTAGCCATGTTGACTTGAATCAATCCCTTAAACTTTCTAAGTTTCAGTTTTCTCATGTTGGCATTACTGGGCATTAGAGATGGGCAGATAGAAAGACCTAGTGGTTCTGGTGACAGATTGCTAAAATTGTATTGCAACTCTACTACTTTAGCTGAGTAAAGGAACAAATGAATATCTCCAAGCTTCAGTGTTTTCTTCAACAAAAGTGTGAATAATAGAACCCACCTCATAGGGTTGTTAGGATTTGTTAAGGTATACAGCCATACACTGTCTGATACATGGTAAGCACTCAGTCCAGGTTAATTATTACCATTATTATTATGAGGCTGTTGTAAAGACTCATGAACTACGTATGTGTGTTGGACATCTATTTGCCTCTCTAGATCTAGCCCCCAACTTTCCGCATCCTACTTTATGCTGGCTCTAGACTGAGTTCAAAGTCCTCTATCAGAGATATATTTGTCCTCTGACTCCAGTCAGGCCAGTGGAGACATAAGCAGGAGATGGGCTGCCTCCCTGGGAAGGCTCCACTGGTCATCTCTGTACTGAAGGCCACAGCTCCTGTTAGGTGGCTCTCTCCACAGAGTTCTCCGTTCTCTCTCTGAGAACTGGTAACCACTCTCTCCTTTTGATAGTGACTTCCTGCTCTTATGAACTCTGGGGTACTACACTATCTTGGTTCTCCTTCACCCTGTCTGCTTTGTTGTTTGTAAATAGTCCCTTTGTTAAACTCTGCACAATTTGATCATGTGAACTGCTTCCTGCCTGAAATCCAGTTGATATAGTGTATATCAGAGTAATTTGTGAAGTTTTAACATACATGCCCTTAGCCTTCATGCTTATTTTTCTCTGCATCCTGAGCAACTAGCAGTGTTAAGCACTTGCAAGAATAATTATTTAAAAAATCGATTGTTCTAGATTAAAAAAAAAAATCTGTCTACAAAACATCTCCCAGATATCCCTTAGTAATCTCCAACTCAGCATGTCTACTATTGACTCATCATCTGCCACCTCATCAACCTGCTCCTCCTTTTGTATTCCTAAACACTGTTGTTAAGATATCATCACCATTCTGACTACCCACGTGAAAACCTCAAGTCATGTCAGCCTCTCCCTAGGACCTCATGTCCAATATGTATGAGGGGAAGGCAAATATCAAGAAAGCTGGATAGAGAAAGTAGCATTGATCTGGGTACCATTTACTCCTTCCTCACATCTACTTCCTCTGTTACACTTTCCAACACCCTCTGTAGCTCTGGTCACAAATTGCTATCATTTGATAAATATCTTACAACTCTGTTTTATCCCCACAGAAAGTAAAAGGTAAAAATATCACCACTAGAGGGTAAAGATTTTGGGGGTATAAGTGTGTCTTATTCATTGTTTATTCTGAGCATAATTCTGAGCTCATGGCACATAGTAGATATTAAACAAATGAATAAATAAAAGAGATGTAGAACAAATTAACTTTTTCTGAAAAAAAAAATACACTTCTCCTTCTTATTAGGTGTTCTTGACTGGACTTTTTGTAAGAAGTTTAACATTTCTCGTCAGCACCAACGGACAAAAACCATTACCGGGTGCTAAGCACCTTTGCAAAGTGAACACCTTAGAGCCCTTGGAGAACTGGGGATGCCTATGTTGCTCCGTAAGACTTTGCCTCTGTGACTTCCCTCCAACACCCTCACTCTATGGCCTCTTTCTTAAGCTTCCAGGTTAAAGTCCTTTTGCTATTGTCATTTGTTTACTTGAACCGTAGTTGTTTCCAGCTGTTAGCTGTAGTGCAGTAACCATTTAAAGTCCTATCACACTTCCTCCTAGAGATAATTGATGCTAATGAGGCATGAAAGAATCCATTGGAATAACTGGTAGACAAGTTTCAGTTTCTTTTCCTGGAAAATAAAACCCTCAAACTTGATCATGTGTGAAAGTAAGACATTTCAATGAAAGGAACTGATTTTAAAAAATCATCTTTTGTCATTAAACCATCTGAACGGAGAGGGTGGTTGGGCCAAGGCAACGTAATTGAGATTGATGTTTATTATTCCTTTGGTCCTGCCCTAATGGGTTCATGAGAATTGACTATAATGAACAAACAATGGTTCTGATGAATGAGTTTATTGGTTAATTCATAAAACATATGGCAGGCTTCCTCTGCCAGAAGTATTTGGGCAAAGGAAAAGCAAATGAAAATCAAGAATAAATAAATGATATGACATAAAAACAATGTTTTGAAGCAGACCAGAAAGGTCAACTAACTAGGGCTTTATTGATCTGGAAAAAAGGAAATCCCAGTTCGAGTCCAAGCACATTTGTGTAAAACTCAGCTTAAACTGGATATAAAGACTGTTTCATTAAAACCCAATGGATGCTGTCCCAATTCTCACATTCTTTTCTATGTTATCACAGTTTTGCTCTATAAAATTCATGCTACAAAATTAATGAATGCTATACACAAGGAGCAGTTACCATCCTCATATTAGTTTGGATAGGTATACCTACCTGTTCTACTTAAAAAACAAAAACAAAAAAACCCCTCAAGAACACAGTGGTTTAACAACAAAAATTTCTGTCTCATACAAAATGTACTGTTAGTCTAGGGAATTCTTTGATTTTGTTTTACTTCTGTTTTAACATTCAAGATGATTGATCTTTCAAGATGATTGATCACTTTACCAGAGAAGAGGGTACCAACAATTGAACACTCTGGCCAGAATATGTCATATAATACCTGATTTCAAAGACTCAGAACCATTACCATAATACAGAAGTCTCATAGAACTGCAATGAGTATTGCCTCGATTCCCTCCTAGTGTGGACCATGGTCAAGACTCTTCTTGGCTTGTGCCTTTTTCTGCCTTAGAGGATGCTGCCTCTTTGCCAGAAGATTATAGTATGAGGGGCCTCAATTTGGCTTTTGACTGCATCATTTCCAAGATGAGTAAGCCTGGACAAATTATTGAACTTCTCCAAGTCTCATTTTTCTCATTTGTTAGATGGGAATAGTATGTCTATTATATAGGATTGTGAGATTAAAAGGAATAATATATGAGAAGTTGTTAGCACTGAATAAGAACTGGATTAATGTTAGGTATTTATCCCCAATAGTGATCTGAAGGGTCACCTACACCCCAATGTTTATAGCAACAATGTCCACAATAACCAAACTATGGAAAGAGTCCTGATGTCCATCAACGGATGAATGGATAAAGATGTGGTGTGTATATATATATACATATACGTGCGCACACAAAATGGAATACTACTCAGCCATCAAAAATGAAATCTTGCCATTCACAACAACATGGATGAAATTAGAGGGTGTTACGCTAAGTGAAATAAGGCAATCAGAGAAAGACAATTATCATATGATCTCATGTATATGTGGAATTTAAGTAACAAAACAGAGGATCATAGGGGAAGAGAGGAAAAAATAAAACAGAATGAAATCAGAGAGGGAGACAAACAGTAAGAGATTTCTAATCATAGGAAACAAACAGGTTTTCTGGAAGGGAGGGGAGTGAGGGGATGGGGTAACTAGGTGATGAACATTAAGGAGGGCATGTGAAGTAATGAGCACTGGGTATTATATAAGACTGATGAGTCACTGAACTCTATCTTTGAAACTAATAACACATTATATATTAATTAATTGAGTTTAAATTTTAAAAAATAATATGGTAAAAAAAAGAGAACTGAATAAATGCTTGGCCATCCCAGAAAGTGCAATCAGACCCAAATATGCACTTGCTACCCATGTCATCATGCCTTTCCCATCCACTGAGAAATGCCTCTGAGAGAAAGATATTAAGCAGCACTGGCCAGAGAAGACTGAACTAGGGGACACACAAATGTTTGGATCTAAAATCTCAGTATAGACTATGAAGTGTCTGTGTTACTAGAGTGAGAGTTATCTCTGATCCCTATAAATGCTATACTATAAATGAACTTCAGTTCTTTGAAAATGATGGTGATAGACAAAGGCAACCTAATTCTCTGGAGCCAATTCAAAGCTGATTTAAGTTTACTTTGAAATATAAACAATGGTCTATATTAGCCTTGTAGATAAAGCTTACACAAGATTTTACTCAAAAGTATGCTTTGCTTTTTAAACTTGCTTTCAGGAAGTGGTATAGATGTAACTCTATTTAAACAAAGCCTATTATATGAAAAATTTGAATTTTTGTAAAATAATTGCAGGTATAATTCCTTACTCTACGAAAAGATTCAGGATAGAATCTGAATATCATTATTTGCCTGTACTTTAAAGCATTTTGATTTGCCAACAAAATTTTCAGAATACAACTCTAACTGTATAGGTGTCTGTGAAGGCTGTGGATCATGACTAAAAGACATAATTTCCCTTCTTCCTTTCTGCAGCTTTCCAAAAGAATCATGTCAGGATCCAAGTAAGCACAATCATAGGAATTTAAATTATGATTTCCAACCCCCAGAGAAAAAGATTATTCCTGGAATGACTATTATATTACTGAAAATGTCTGGTTTTCAACAACAACAACAAAAATGTGAGGCATGCAAAGAAGTATGGCCCATACTTAGGGGGAAAAAAAAAAACCCAACAATCTCTAGAAGCTGTTCCTGAGGAAGCCATGATGTCAGATTTACTAGACAAAGACTTTAAATCAGTTAGTTTAGCTATGTTGAAAGTACTAAAGGAAACCATGTCTGAAGAACTAAAGGAAAGTTTGAGAACAAAATCACCAAATATGTCAATCAATACATAGAAAGTATAAAAAGACACTCAGAAAGTCTGGAGTTGAAAAGCACAATAACTGAAATGAAAAATTCTGTAGAAATGCTCAATCACAGATTTGAGCTGACAAAATAGAGAAGCAGTGAATTTGAAAATAGGTCAACTAAGTTTACTCAGTCAATGGAACAGAAAGAAAAGAGAACACATAAAAGTAAAGGAGCCTCATAGAATTGGTGGAACACCATCAACTGTACCAACATAGGTATAATGGTAATCTCAGAAAGAGAGAAAAGAAACAAGCAGAACATTTGGAGAAACAGTGGCTGAAAACTTCCCAAATTTGATTTAAAAAAGAAAAACATTAATTCATCCAAGAGACTGAATGAATTATAAATAGGATAAACCAATGAGATCCACACCAAGATAAATCATTATAGAACTATTGAAAGTCAAAGACAAAGGAAAAATCTTGAAAGAAACAACAAGAAACTCATTACATACATACAAGGGACCCCCAATAAGTTAACAGTTGGTTTCTCATCACAAACTAGGGTGCCAGAAGATAGAAGAATAACATATTTAGAGTGCCAAAAGAAAAAGATTGACCACCAAAAAAAAAAAAAGTTCCTTCAAAAATGAAGGAGAAATTAAGACATTCCCACATACACAAAACCATAGACTACTGCTAGCAGATCTGCCCTACAAGAAATATCACTTTGAATAAGTGTATATGCTAAGAAAAATTAGAGGATCTAGATAAAATAAACATTCTCAGAAAGATACAAACTATTGAAATTGAACAAGGAGAAAGAATATATGAATAGACCTATAGCAAGTAAAGAGATTGAATTAGCTATCAAAAAATTTCCCATGAAGAAAATCATCAGACTAGATAGCTTCGCTGGTGAATTCTACCAAATGTTTAAAGAACATCAATCCTCCACAAACTCCTCCTCCAAAATTAGAAAACACTTCAGAATTCATCTTATGAAGTCAAGATAACACTCTTCCAAAACTAGCCAAAATTAGATGTTACAAAAAAGGAAAAGTATAAATAAATATCTTTTATGAACAAGAGACACAAAGTCCTCAAAAAACAAAACCTATCACACTGAATTCAGTAACATATAACAAGCATTACAGACCATGATGACATAGAATTTATTTCAGGAGTGCAAGTTTGGTTTAGCATACAAAGATTACTCAATGTAATATATAGGAGTCTGGCTCCAGGCTGAAACTCTGATCTTTCAGGCCTGATGCAACCAAAAGCAATTACAAAGCTTTCCCTGACAGGCCTCTTAGGAAAAGCTATCCAACTAACACACACACCAAACTAGTGCATAGCCATTGTATCACAGTCTCTGGTGGGAGTTGCACTAAAGGACTCAGGCACCCCAGCCATCCTTGTTCTTCTGAATATGTGCTTTTTTTTTTTTTTTTTTTTTTTTTTTTTTTTTTTTTTTTACCTCAGGAGCTTTCATTCAGAGGCCTTCTTATTGGAGGCACTTCAGCGAAGGCCTCTCAGGTCTCTCAGGTGCCTCTGCCAAGCCCACTTTGGTTGGGGTGGGGAGGGAGTTGAAGATAATTTTCTCAATTCTGACTCACTAGTATTTTTACACTCATAGCCATTCTCCCTCTCCCTCCCCTGCATCCCTGGGTCCATAAAATATCAGGACCCTTTTGTTTGGGTCTTCCTCAGCAGTGAGATGATCTCCCTGTCTGCATTAATATATCTGACCTCCTGGCACCATTTCATGGGGAAACATAAAACACTGGGGGAGCTAGTACTTTCTCTTGTTTAGTTTCTTGCTTACACTGAATGAAAGCTTGACTATTACCTTAATTTTGGTTTGTTGTTTTAATTGACCACCTAGAACGTAGACCACTGGTAGCTCAGCTCTCTCCAGCTCAGCTGTTGACAATATACCATATTAATATGATAAAGAACAAAGCTACTTATCTCAATAGATGCAAAAAAAAAAGCACTTGACAAAATAAACAGCATTTTATTACAAAAACACAATAAAAATAGAAGGCAATTTCTCAAGCTGAAAAGGGACATCTGTGAAAACTCACTGAAAAAAATTTAAAAAGATAAATAAGCAGAAATACATCCCATGTTCATGGATTGGAAGACTTAATGTGACTAAAGTGGAAATACTCTCCAAATTGTTACATAAGTTCAATTCCCATTAAAATCCCAGCTTCCTTTTTTGGAGGACTTGACAAGCTGATTGTAAAATTCATATGGAAATTCAAAGGTCTGAGGAAAGCCAAAACCACCATTGGGGGGGGGGGAAGGAATAAAGTTGGAGAATTCACTCTTTCTAATTTCAAAACTTACTATAAAACTACACAGTAACCAACACAGTATGGTACTGACCTAGGATGGACATGTAGATCAATGGAATAGAATTGAGAGTCTAAAAAGAAACTTCTTTATAGTTAACTGGTTTTTCACAAGGGTGCAAAGACAATTGAATAGAGGAAAGAATAATCTTTTCAACAGATTGTGCTGAGACAATTGAATATCCACATGCAAAATAATGAAGTTAGATCCCTACCTCACACTAAATAAAAATTAATTTAAAACTTTATGTGTAAAATCTGAAACTATGAAACTCTCACAAGAAATCATAAGCATAAATCTTTGTGATCTTAAATTAGGCAATGGTTTCTTAGATATAATTCCAAAAACACAAGCAACAACAATAGAAAAATGGATAAATTGATTTTATCAAAATTAAAAATCTCTGAACTTAAAAGGACACCTTTGAGAAAGTGAAAAGACAATCCACAGAACGAGAGAAAGCATTTGCAAATCTCATATCTGATAAAGGACTTGTATTTAATATATATAAAGAACTATTACAACTCAAGAGCAAAAAGACAAACCAATTTAAAAAGTGAGCAAAGGATCTGAATAGAAATTTCTCAAAATAGGGGTACCTGGGTGGTTCAGTCAGTTAAGCTTCTGCCTTCGGGCTTGGGTCATGATCCCAGGGTCTTGGGATTGCGTCCCACATCGCGTTCCCTGCTCAGCGGGGAGCCTGCTTCTCCCTCGCCCTCTGCCACTACCCCTGCTTGTGTTCTCTTCCTCTCTCTCTGCCAAATAAATAAAATCTTTAAAAAAAAGAAATTTCTCAAAATAATACATACAAATGACCAATAAGTTCATGAAAGATGCTTAGTATCATTAGCCATTTAGGGAAATCCAAATCAAAACCAGAATGTACACACATCCAAAAGGATGGGTAGAATTAAAAAGACAGGCAAATACAAGCACTGGCAAAGATGTAGAGAAATTAGAACCCTCAAATATTGCTGACACAAATGTAAAATGATGTAGCCATTGCAGTTTAGCAGTTACTCTAAAAATTAAACACAGAGTTACTATATGATCTAGCAATTCCATTCCTCAGTGTATGCCCAAGAGAATGGGAAGCATATATTCACATACAAACTTATATACAAATGTCATAACAGCATAATTTTTTTAAGGTTTTATTTATTTGAGAGAGAGAGAGAGCATGAGCAGGGGGAAGGGGCTGAGGGAGAAGGAAAAGCAGACTCCCTGCTGAGGAGGGAGCCTGACTCTGGGCTCGATCCTAGGACCCTGGGATCATGACCTGAGCTGAAGGCAGTCACTTAACCAACTGAGCCACCCAGGTGCCCCATAACAGCATTATTTGTAATAGCCAATAAGTAGAAACAACCCAAATACCCATGAATTGATGAGTGGAAAAAAAAATTGATATAGTCATACAATGGAATATTATTCAGCCATATAAAAGGAAGTACTGATGCATGATACAATATAGATGAAGCTTGAAAACATTATGCTAAATCAAAGAAAAGAGACAAAAAAGACAGGCTATTGTATGATTCCACTTATATGAAATTTCCAGAATACTCAACTCCATAAAGAGAAAATAGCTTAGTGGTTGCCAGGGGCTAGAAGCAGGAAGGAATATGGAATGAGTGGTAATGGGTACTCCATCTTCTGGAGTTAGATAGGTGATGATTGCACAATCTTGTGAATATACAAAATACACTGAATTTTACACTTTAAAAGTATGAATTTTATGGTATGGTATGTAAATTTTTTAAAAACCTATGGGAAAATCTAAAAAGAAAATTAAAACTATCAAATAACTTTATGACCTGGAAACAAACTCCACAAACTCCCTCACTCCACTAACATTCTTAGATATTCCATTCTGTCTCTTTCTTATATACATATTTTAATTAGGTGTGTGTGTGTGTGTGTGTGTGTGTGTGTGTGTGTGTGTGTGTGTTTATGTATTTATATACATAAATTTTCCCCCATGGTATTGTGAGGTTATTTTTTTAAGGACAAAATATTAAGGTGTATTCTAAAGAATCCTTTTTCTGAAAGAGTTGGCTAATCTGTGCCAGTATTTCAGTTTAAGCTCATTTGCTGCTTGGGTGTAAAATGCTTTCTAGGGGAAGGTCTTCACCTTGAAAATGATTTTGAAGAGTGATGAAATTGAGTGTTGAGATTTACTAATACCAAGATGGAACAGGAACATTGTTCAACATGGATTTTTACAAAACTTTTTCTTTCTCCCTCAACATTCCTTCCTTTTATAAATATCCCTGCTTTTGAGCACAGGTCTATAGTCAAAGGCTATATGCGAGCTAATGATTAACTAACTGCCCTGATTATTTGCCAAGCTAATGTTGTACAGGAATACTGCATGTTGAATGATAAAATCCTTGGTTACCACACATTAACTCTGGTACAATATGTATTCTAAATGTTCCCCATTTGAGCAGGAAAGTTCAGTACATTTTAAGTCTTTTTTTTTTTTTCCTGTTTGTGTTTCACTCAGATACAAAAACAGCACACCAGGCTTTTCTAAGTGTACAAACAGCTCCAGTGTCCTAATTTAGTAATAAAAATTAGGAATAGATTAAGACACCAAATTAAAATACAAAAGTATTGAGATCCTTCCTGAGTACTTACATGATATAAAAGATTTTTGAAGCAAAGCAATGGTTCTTGTAAAATGGATCCTATCTATGATATTGTAGAAATATTTCAGAAGATGGTTCAGGTTAAATATATGATCTAGATGATAGCCATTAAAAAGCGTTTGTATAATGCTTTGTTTTCTAGGCCTTTGACAGTATTAAATTGGTTATCAGTTACAGTATAATAATGACCCAGTTTTTAGAAAAGGCAATTGAAATGCTGGTGGTTAAATTTGCTCAAACCCGCCCAGTGACTCAATGGCAGCTTAAAAGTCTTGGTTCTTTAATTCTCAGGCCTGGTTCTAATGCAGCTGGGTCACAAGGCCTTTATAATAAAACTCATAAAAACACATTTTATGTGAGGCAACTGGTTAGAAAAAAATATAACCTTTCAAATTATATCACCATTTTCCACATAAAAGCCTCAGCCAGCCTCTTAATTCATACAACCTTTGGAAGCCATAAATTCACTCCCCAGGGAGAGCTGATGTAGATTTGATTGGGTGACTGTTCCTTCAGACTCAGAGTGGGTAGGAGCCAGCCACCCACAGCACATCCCGGGAAATATTGAAATCCTCTTAACACAGGGAGAAATTTGCTGCCTGAGGAAGACTCGTTTAGCCCTGCAGTGGACTTCCTAAAGACAGAGTCATTTATTCTGGCTAAAGGTTTAATCTTTATCTCTTGATTGCAAACCAAAGAAAACCTTTAGACTTGCCAGATGCCTAGAGAGGAATGTTTCATAAATGTTAACAGATATGGGACACTGTAAATAGAAATGCTAAGAGTATTTATGCATAAAAATTGACGTAATCATAAAAGGAAATGCTCCCTTTTGGAAAATTGGTATATTTAATGCAATTTCTATTTTTAGGCAATATTATCTTCATTTTATGTGTTTTTATTTTTTTGTTATTTTTTTCATCATGATAGGTATACTTTTTAATCCCCATCATCTATTTCATCAATCTCCCCACCCACCTTCTCTCTGATAACCATCAGTTTGCTCTCTATAGTTGAGTCTGTTTCTTGGTTTGTCTCTTTTTTTTATTTCCTTTGCTGCTTTGTTTTGTTTCTTAAATTCCACATATGAGTGAGCTTATATGAGATTTGTCTTTCTCTGACTGACTTATTTTGCTTAGCATTATATATTCTAGTTCTATCTGTGTTGTTGTAAATGGTACAATTTCATTCCTTTTTATGGCTGGATAATATTCCGTTGTATATGTATACTACCTCTTCTTTATCCATTCATCTATTAATAGACACTTGGGCTACTTCTATAGTTTGGCTATTATAAATAATGTTGCAGTAAACATAGGTGTGCATGTATCCCTTTGAATTAGTTTGGATTTTGGGGGTAAATACCCAGTAGTACAATTACTGGATCATGGGATAGTTCTATTTTTAATTTTTTGAGGAACCTCCATACTGTTTTCCACATTGAATGCACCAGTTCACATTCCTACCAACAGTGCAAAAGGGTTCTTTTTCACCACATCCTTGCCACACCAAAACTAAAGCTGGAATTTCTATCTTTTAATAGTGTGGTTTTACTTTAGAACTTCATGAATGGCCAGTTAAACAAAGCAAAAAGCAGAGGGCTTGGAAATTTTCCTATTTTAATATCTTAAAGAGTTATCCTGTTTTCAATATAAAGTCTTCTTTATGCTACAGCTACCTTATAGGAAATACTAAAAAGTTAAATGAATGGAAAAAAATACAACTAAAATTTTTTGAATTTATGTTTAGTACTTTTTTCAACATAAAGATTAATGTATCCAGGTAGGATCTTATTTTTTTATTTATCCTTAAATCTACTTTTGTGCATAGAACCTTAAAATACAGCATTCCCCCCATGTAATTACAAATTCTATGAGACCATCATTTTAAACTGCTGTGTAATATTCCAACATATAAATGTACCATAATTTATTTATATATTCCATTATTGATGAACATTTAGACAATTTTCAACTTTTTGTATTATAAATTACAATTCAGTAAACATCTTAGTGAATAAAAGGTTTTCATGCATTTCAGCTTCTGTTTGGAATCGATAAACAGATAATATGTTAAATCACCATCATCATTGAAGATGAAAATTACCAACAGCCTTTCTTTTCTCTTCAGGTAATTTACAGTCTTCTTTTTGCATTTATAATCATTGAATTTGGACTGCAAGCCAAGGAATTGGGTTCAGTACTGCATTTTTACTTGCATACCACTGATATTCCATAGATGTCTTGCGTGATAATTCCTCTGCTTTGAATAACACCACAAAGCCATTTAAGCTATAAAATGAACTTTGAACAAGAGATAACTAGAAAAATTATCTAAGAAAGAGGCAGAATAAGTGATAGTCTTTGCTCTGGTGATTTTCAGGCAGCTTTTAAAATCATTTTATCTTATTGCCATAAAGCTTAAACACTAGTAGGGCCTGAAGGGACAATTTTTCAAATACAAGTTTCCTTGTATAGCTTCCCCCTAGAAATGCCTAGAGTTCTCTAAACTACATTTGAAAACTCACTGTTTTGGGACATGTAACATAGCACATGGACTTTCATAACTGTGTGAACAAACAGTTCTTTTCTGTTTCAGGGCAATTTTTAAATGCAAAGTAAGGCTTGCCATCCTCAGAGGCAATATTGGCATCCTGAGACAATTTTGGCCATCTGATTCCTGAGTGTTTGGCCAACAGCTGTGGCCAAAATGGATAATTGTGCCTGGTTAAATTTAGTTCTCTCTGACATCACACGTCATAGAGAAAAGCAGCACCACACGTTTTTCTTCAAAGAGGGTGGAGAATTCATATAGATGATTCAGAATCAAGGAATGAAAATGACAACAGACATTCAGATGCAGCACTGAAAACAAAAATCTCTCCAAGTTGGTTGGCTAAAGAGATGCTAGAAAATTCCCGAGTAGAACTGAGAAATGTGACTCCTGTGGTTAGTGGCAAGGAGTCATTTGCAGCACCATCAGAAAGTAAAGGGGAGGCAACAGAGCAAGGCCCTGTTATGTCTGGCCTCACCAACTATCATGTAGTCTTTTTATGGAAACTAGATAAACAACGTGCGTCACTGTGGCTATTTCACTCTATCAGTAAAGTAGAAGGAAGAGCTCCATGAACTGTAGATATCTGCAGTATATAGGTCTCTCCAAGCAATTGTTATACAAAAGAAAGAAATTGAAATGTATTCTGCTGAAGACTGGAATTTTAAACAGAAAAATATTTCTAAATATACAGATGCCTACCAACTGTTCCCAGAAGCATCCGTGTGGGTATAACACCCTGCCTATCAGCCCCCATGTTTGGGGTTTCCAGGCCAACTTTCTATCTCCAACGCAGAAACATTTCTAGGAACTCTAGTTCTCCAAGATTTAAACTGTCTTTACCTGTATCCCCCACTGCAGTCTTGTGCTGCAGGCAAGGAAAGGAGAGAGGAATGAGGGCAGAGGATTTCTGCCCTCTCTTCATCCCACCTTCCTCTAATCTCTGCTTATCAACAGTTGTTGATTGAGAAGTTGATGTATTGTAGTCTTGCCTCTTTCTTGTGCTTGCTGAGTTTTGATGGATCCTTACCCTTCCTTCCCATCCCTTTTCTTTGAGATTTCAAGTTATTTAACAGGGTGCATCCCTGAGGGGGTTGGGGTGTGCAGGAATGAACATAATGTGGTGTGCATACTGATCTATGGGTTAGTCCTATCTCACAAATATACTTAAGTTAGAAGGCATTATCTGCCTCAGAAAAAGTTTGGTGGAAGTCCAGCCTTTCCTCACTCTCATCCCTGTTCCACTCTGCTCCCTTCTTATGCTGTGTTTTTTGTGTTCCCAGGCAAGACCCCTGTGACTTCTACCCACTTCTTCATTTGTCCCAGACTCTGGCAAGGTTAACTGTTGGCCAGAGAGTATTGTCCAGAGGCACACTAATCACTGAGCTCACTGTGCCTGATTAAGAAAGAGGGAGACAACTCAAGGGCAGGGTCCACAATGTGATGATGGAAAGGGAAATGGGTTTGGAGTCAATCAGAACTGGGTCAGAATCCTGGTGGCACTATTTACACAGACAAGTAACTCTTTTAAACTTGAATGTCAGTTTTCTCATCTTTAAAATGCAACTGGTAACACCCACCACAAGGAACTTCTGGATATACTAAATAAACTAATGCACGTGAAATGACTGGTGCGTTATAGATGATCAGTCCCAGGGTCAGTTTCCTTCCCTCTCCTGCTCAGTTTCCGTTCCTTCTATCTTCCCAGGCCCTCTTTCATCCATATGTGACACATCGACGAAACAATTAGTAGCTGTTGACTGAATGAACTAGTGTGAATATGCTGGTAAATAGGCTCTGTTCACTAAGTGTGTATAGCAAAATCCCCTTTGTGACCAGTCCCAATTCTTGCTGTGTTTGGGGACTTCCCTAGGCTCCAAAATTCTCCAGATGGACAGCAAGAGGGATAGGGGTGAGATGAATGCTACTGTTGTTTTTTATGTGGGTCAGTATATATAACTACGCATCAAGTAGATTTTTGTATAGGGTAGATTTATACTAATTTTCTGTTTCTAGGAAAGAGTTTCTCACATTATACTCCTCTGTGCTTACTAGAAAGGCCTTAAATAGTGTGGTCTCTGCCAACCTCTCCATCCCATTTCCTGCCATCTTGCCTCCCTTCCAAATCTCCAACACCTTCTAAATTATACTTTCAGTAATTCAAAGCGCTGCTACTTTCTCAGTGTTCTGAGTAAGTCATTCCTTCATTAGATCCATCCTTCCCTCAATCTCTCCACCCACTATCGATGAACTAATCTTTTACTCAATGGTTACTTCTGGGAAGGCTTTCCTAAAATCACCTCTCCCCTTTTCATGGCTCTCTGGACTTTTCCTTTTTTGTCCACCATGTTTATAATTTTATTGTCTGCTAGTTTGGTTGCTGTCTTCCTCTCTCAATTCTCATCCTCATGAGAACAGGGTGGACATCTCTTCTGCTTTCTTCTGTGTTCCTATAGTTCTCCACATTTCCTGGCACATAGTAGGTGTTTTAAAATGTGTGTTGAAGGAATGAGTAAGGAGTTAAAGTTACTTCACTAATTCACATTTTTTCCCCTCTTCAAGTAATACTCCTCTCAATAAGAAATGGTTGGATATATTTCCCACAGGGTTATTTTATATAATTTGGGGAACCTGAATATGACTATTTCTATCTGAATTTTTGGTGTCTAATGTTGTTGAAAACCAGTTTCTTGTAACAAAATACAACCGAACTTCCAGTGGGCAAATAGAGGAACTACAGGAAGAAACACCCTTTTTAAATAGACAAGTTCTGTGGGTCATTCAATTCTAATGAGCAGCAGAAGCAATTTTATTTATTGTCCCCAATTTTATTAACATCTACCCATCATTTCTCAATAAGGATACAACTATATATCTCTGATCTCCTTCTTAGAATCTTTATGATGTTATAAATGCAGGTATACTCCTTCAGTAAGTATAAAATGATTCATAAGGTGTATAACATCACAGAAAGTTTGACAAAGAAAGTAAAAGGTAACTAGAGTGCAATTGCTTGAGTTGTGTTACTAGGTTACTATTCAGTAAACCTCCCACTTATCTTGGGCTTCTGGTATTTTCAATTCCATTTAACGACGGTTGGAGTTACCTTGATGTGTCTAGCCCTATAATTTATTAAGAGTCTGGCCAGAAAGGTGGTTATTCATAATAACAGGAGGCTGAGTGTGTTTTTAAAAAAGCCTACAGCTAGAGAAATGGACTGAGTTATCAGGGAGGACAGTGGGAGGAAGATTTGACTGACTTATTTTGATAATATTTTTTCTTAGTATCTGACTGCATGTAATTTTTCATGAGACTTATCCTATGTGTATAAATTGGCACATTGGTACCAATCGATGGTAGTAACATTAAGACCTGTTAGACACATATGTTCTGCTCCTAAATGTTGTCTTTTAGCACAGGTGGAAGAAAATTGAATGGTATGTTTTTCAGTTGTTCAAGTTTGTTTATTAAAATGGAACAATGGCAACACAGCTTTCCCAGAAATATAAGAAGAATCACCCACAGACTGTCATAAAACATGAATATTGAATGATATAAATGGAACATAAAAAATAGCTATGGACTTTGATCTTCATATAGGCCTAACAGAGCTGTCAAAAAATTAAAAGAAACTCAATAAATAAGTCATTCATTTATTCAAGCAGGAAATCTTATGTATGTTTTAGCAGCTAATATCTGTCAGAGATAGCACTGGGAGCAAGGGGAAGGAGGAATTAAAACTGTGGAAAAAGACAAGGCTACTGAACTCTGGGAGTCAGACCCCCAAATTAAATATTTACAATAATGTTGAGCAAGTGCTTTCACAGATAAGCAAAGGACTAAGAAAACACAACAGGAAGTTCGAATGCTTCCTGGAGGAGTTCAGAGGGGCTTCAGAAAGCTGGTAGCCTTGAACAGGCATTCACGGATGGATGCATATTTCTCCACTGAAATCTCCATAGGGTACTGAGGCAATCCACTGCACTGCTGAGCTGAAAGCTTGTGAAAGAAAATCAAACACATCTGAGAACAGATGGCTACTATAAATTACCTCAAGTAAGCCCTTCTCAGTGGACCTTAGGTTCCACTAACTCCAAGGTAACATTAACAACCACAACAATTACTACTACTGCTATAAGTAACATTCACTCATGATCTGTTATTAAAAATTATTATTTATTAAATATTAAGAATCTATAGCATTTAATGCTAGGTACCAATCTCATTTTTTTTTAAGATTTTATTTATTTATTCAACAGAGATAGAGACAGCCAGCGAGAGAGGGAACACAAGCAGGGGGAGTGGGAGAGGAAGAAGCAGGCTCATAGTGGAGGAGCCTGATGTGGGGCTCGATCCCATAACGCCGGGATCACGCCCTGAGCCAAAGGCAGATGCTTAACCGCTGTGCCACCCAGGCGCCCCAGTACCAATCTCATTTAATTTCTACAGTCAGGTGCTGAAAATACCATCCCCACTTTACAGATGAAAACTTTGAGATGAAGGGAGGTTAAGTAAATTGTCTAAGGTTATGCAGTCAGGAGTGGTGGAATGAGGATTCAAATTAGAGTCTGACTTCAAGGTGTATGTTTCTGCTTTCTTCCAATCCAGGGAAGTATTTGAGAAATTAAGGTTTTAAAGGCATGAGACAGATAAGATGACAGGTTCTCTTCAACAAAAGAATGAAAATATGTGATTCACTGAAGCAAGAGGCAGAAGTAGAATGTGCCTTGAAGTGGTAAACATGGTTCTTTTATTCTGGAAAAATCTCAAACATAAAAAAAAAAGCATACTATAATAAAACAAATCCATGCATTCATCATCTCCTTCAACAATTATCAACATTTTGCCAAATCTGTTTCATCTCCCCCTAACTTTTTTTTTTTAACTTGGGTATTTAAATGCAAATCCCAGATATCAACTCTTTTCTTTTTTCTCTCTTTTTTTAAGATTTTATTTATTTATTTGAGAGAGAGAGAGAGAGAGAGAGAGAGTATGTGTGTGTGTGTGAGAGAGAGAGAGAGAGAGAGAGAGCAGGAGCAGTGGGGAGGGGCAGAAGGGAGGGGCAAAAGGAGAAGCAGACTCCCTGCTGAGGACCCTGGGATCATGACCTGAGCCCAAGATATACACTTAACCAACTGAACCACCCAGGCACCCCTCTTTTTTCTCTTGTAAATACTTTGATATATATCTCTATGTGATAAGGGTATTTTCCCTCTGTTACCATCATAGACATATTTGAAAAGCATTATTCTCCTTAAAAAGAAGATATGATGCCACTTGAATGTTTTCAAAATTAAAATGTATGGGGCGCCTGGGTGGCACAGCGGTTAAGCGTCTGCCTTCGGCTCAGGGCGTGATCCCAGCGTTATGGGATCGAGCCCCACATCAGGCTCCTCTGCTGGGAGCCTGCTTCTTCCTCTCCCACTCCCCCTGCTTGTGTTCCCTCTCTCACTGGCTGTCTCTATCTCTGTCGAATAAATAAATAAAATCTTTAAAAAAAAAAAAAACCAAAATTAAAATGTAACCTCTATAAGAATAAAATAACAAAAGCTTAGCTCTACTATTTAGACATGTAAAGTCATGTTGACATCATTAGTCAAATCATATGCAAATGAAGTGTTTCTAAATGATCAACTTTTGATCATTTTAGGCACACATAACAGAATTTATAGGTGTTAAGGAAGCAGAAATCCTTCATTGGTTCAAAATGAATGAAGACATGTATTAAACAATGAGATACAGCTTAAAAATGTGTCTCTTGTGAAAATACATAGGACAGAATTTAAAAGTCCTGCTCTTTAAACATACTAGACAAGAAGAAAATATGCAAACACAAAGAAATTAGTGCCAGAAAACATATATGAGTACTCATTCAGCTATATTAAAACAAACAAAAAAGAATTAAAGAGCTGAAGTAAATTCAATTAGACATTTATTCTGGTCAATACTTATATCAAGTAGACATGTGTCATTTTTATAAGCAAGTTGCTTTTCCTCTTTCAAAACCATTCAGCTATAATGCCTACCTCACACTCACCTGCACCCCAGCTGTCTAGACCAAAGTCTCAAGTCATTATGTTAAACAAGGAACCAAGCTCTAACAAATATAATAGAATCATGATAAAAATGATACTTGGTTAAATGGTTTACTGGCCCAATTTACACACAAAGTTAAGCATGAAATATAACTTTGCCAGAATATCACAGTAGAGCTTTCATAAGGGGTATTGAGGCTAGGTCTACAAAAATTTAGCCAAATTGGACTGGAAAACAATAACAAAACAAAACAAAAAAACCCATGTGTCTGTTTAGCCCATAGCTTGCCAGTAGCTTCACTAGGAGCTAGAAATTCCAGCATTTTCTTCCACTGATCTTGAGGCCATCTTTTCAAACAACCCTGCTCCCAAAAGGCCCCAATGAAAGTCAGCTCCTACAGACATATGCTGACTCAGTCAAGAAAGGCCAGCCAAGCACCATTGAAAACTCACCTGGTTGAAGGATCCATGAGCTGGTCAGTTCACCTCTGATGTGAGAAAACAGTTTGTTTCTTCTCTAATTAGATACTAGCAAACTAAATGAGTAGATTCATTGGAGTAGGCTATCATTTTACCACCTGGATGAGAGAACGAGAGATGCCAGAGATATGATTCTTCAGCAAATTGGCTACCGCTGCCAAATTGCAGATTTGAGTAGCCCAAGACAGTAACTATATAACAGAATATCTGTGTTAGACCTAAAATTTTCCTGAAACATGTTTTTATATTTCTTATGTTGCACTCATCAGGTGTGTCAGGGTATATGCTAAGAAGTGCAGATTGGCTATTAGTTTGTCTTTCTAACTGGACTGAGCCAGTGAAAGAGCGCTAAAAGGATTGATTCATTTAAGGTTCATGACTTTGATTTTTTTGTGCCTCAGTTTATTCATTCATCTGTAAAATCAATGAGATAGACTAATATTCATCTAAAAGTACCTTCTAGTAGTGAGCTGAAAATAAATAAGAAAATGCATTTTAAAAGTTAAACATGCAAAGTATAATTTTTATTGTGGGTGATTTTCCTCTCTAAGCTATTGTTTGGTCTTGTTTTCTTTGTGTTTTGTACCTACCTTTGTAGTACAGGAATGCTTAATATTTTACACACAAAGGAAAATTGGTCAAATGTAATCAGAAACAGATATTAATCTACAAAGGTGCTTAAATTTTCAAGATCAATAATATTCTAAGTAACAACCTCAAAGAACATGTAATTAATGAACAAAATAAACTGTAATCTCAAGAAACAGATAATTTGCAACCTTCTTGGGCCTTAGTATTTATAAACTTATTTTTGGACTTCAGGAAAAGGATGCAGCAAAAGAAATTGTTGTACACATTACATGTTGATTTTAGGCTCCACTAAAGAATATGATTAGAGTTTGGCTCACAAATTGTTGACAAAAAAATTGTTTTAATATTTTATTTGGTAATTTCATTGAGTGAAAAGTTTATGGAGGTAAGGAAGACTAATGTCCTTTTGGTCTTTTATATTCTATTCCTCCCCATTCTGTCCTTGTATATGTATTAGGGGAGGATGAGGGATAATAGGAGGAAAGCTTTATTTAAAAAGGACTGGTTTTTTTCTGGCAAATTCCCAATCTAAATTCCTAAGAAAAAAGATGTCTTCTGTGGAACTGCTACTGTGTAGATATTAGTTTTTGCTGTCATTTTCAGAATAGCACGGTGATTTAGTGTGTTCACTCTGAAATCAGACTTACTGAGTTGCTATCTCTATTCCACCACTTAGTAGACATGTGACAGAGAACAAATTATCTAACTGTTCAGTTTCCATGATCTGATCCATAGAGTGGGAGTAATGTGGAGTGGTTATGAAGGCTCCACGAGTTAATACATAAAGTGCTTAGAACAGAGTAATTTCTCAGTAAGTTTTACTTATTACTTCCAGATATATTGCACATTAAATAAAACCTCTGTTTGCTGTGGAAAGTGCTTTAATCTTCTTTGCTGTGTTTGAAAATAAGAGATTCTTGAAGTAAAAAGAGAAATTAAAAAAAGAATTCTACCAACTGCAGAAGAAACAGATTTTAAATCTAACTTAGAATTGAAAGGGAAGACCTACTCCTGCCAGAAGAAAAAATTGCCCATGAAACTTTTATTTTTTTTGCTCACGAAACTTGAACTATTGGTAACAGAGGTCACCTTGGGAAAGCAGGATCCTGCAGGCATTGGTGTAGACACAGTTCTTTTGGAGAACAGCCCAGGGATACAAATCAAAACTATCCAGCTTTCATTTTTTGTAACTTAGTGAGCAATTCCTGGGAACCTAAGTTCTAAGAAATTAGTCAAGAGGGAAATAATCTCTATCGTGTTCATAAAAATGGTCATTGTAATATTATGTATAATAGTGAGAAACTAAGAAATGACCTAAATATCTCATGGGAGAATGTCTAATTGATGGAATATTATATCATTAATAAACTACATATAACTGCGGCAGTATAAAAAATGATGCTTAATATTAAGAGAAAAGGGGTCTTGAAAGTATATGTATCATATTACTATATCATATTACTATAATGTTGTACAATCACATATTTATAAATATTTTATGTAATTATATAATTACAGGCAATAAGGGAATTGGGAGAAAACAACTGGGTTTTGTCTGGAGCAATCAAGAGTAAATTCCTTTAAATTGTTCTATACTGATGCTTAAAGAATAATTCAAAATTAAAGCGCAAACACGTATGAAATACAATGCCTGAACTAGTCAATTTATGTTTTAACACACTGATGGTTTAAATTACTATTGGATTTCATTAATTCTTGGAGGATTTTTTATTGCCTTTCTGCTGGTACTCTACAAGTAAAACAATACATTTCACACGTGTGATAGGAAACCTGTGTTATGACTTGGCAGGTTTGAAGTGAGAAAATATTTTGTTAATTGTTCAACAGTTGATAATTATAAAGAATTGGAGGCAGAGTAGAAACCAACTTGAACCACACCTACTATGCAATATGTAAGCTTTTTAAAAATATGACTCCTCACTGGAAATACTACAAGAAAATTATGATTGATTCCAAAGTACAAAAATTTATCCAATACCACTCTAGTCAGGCATAATGCTAGCCTCTAGGAATTCCATAAAACCACAAATGCAGACTGGAAAGAGTATGTGTCCAGTTATAACTAGAACTTGAATTCCCTTGCTACTGACTTCAGCAACAAATTTCAGCATCATGCTCAGAAACGTGACTCCACAAAGCACACCTGAGCTGGACGGACCCAAGGATTGGACCAGCCAGCTCATGGCAGAAACCAGCAAAATACCAACATGATACCAAGTGACTCCTCTTCCCAGTGTTAAGGGGAGTCATAAGGACAAACAGACACCATCTTGGGCAGGAAGAAGGGAAAGGGAGAAGCCACCATGATAAGGACTCAAACTTAGAACTCATGGGAATACTTACCTCAAAAGAGATCTGAAATCTCAATAGACTGCTTAACCTGGAGGAGGCAGAGAAACCATTATTTGAAAATAGTTATCTCTCTCCTTGCCACCCAGAGGAGTACAGGGCGGGGGTGAGGGGAGGGCAGTTTATAGGAACATTAGATAGTGATAGAAAGTAGGGTTGTTTTCCTTGTTTAAGAAGTATATCCCTACCCTTCTACGATGTAGGCACTCTTAAAGCAGAAATCACATTTTATTATTCTACTTATCTGATGTTAAAAATTAGGACATTTGCCCCTAATAGTTATACAAGAAATGACACTGAATGAATAAATCATAAGAGTTGAAGGGATCAGAGAAGTGTCCTAATTCACCATCCTGATTTCAGGTAGACTTACAGAATTCATCACAGAAACTTTTGCCTGGGGACCTGAAGCATTTATACCGGGATTTGCTCTTGGTCTATTGTGGTAAGGAGGCAGAACAGTCACTCTCCACTGGGCCTCTATTTCTTTTCCTTTCTTCCTTTCATTTTGAATTGCAAACTTTTTTTTTTTTACTATTAATAAATTTCTGTCCTTCCTCTCTTCACTCCTCGTATTATACTTCCAACAAAGAAAACACTACTCTTGTTGAACCATTTAGGACAAATGTTAGAGCAAAATAGCAAAAGGATTGTTTAATCAAGGCAAAAACTTGTAAGGAGGTTAAATTATCACCACCCTTGATTATTTTGATTTTTCAAAGGAACATTAATTTTTTTTCACTGATGAGAGATGTCTGCAGATTACTCTTTGAGTATTTGAATCCTCCCTATGTACTAGCACAATCAGTTTTATACAATAATCAAGCTATAAACACACCATATACACCATTTTCCAGCTTCACCAAGTTTGGTTTTGGTTTTTTTTTCCTTTTTTCTTTGGTCTTATTTATTTGCTGGATTTTTTTTTTTCCTTTGAAGGGAAAGAAGAGCCTTCCCTAGTTACATCTACTTTAGGGACATTTATTTAGAATGAAATAAAAGTGACTTGTAATTATAGTTTAATGTTTCAAAGTAGAAAACTGTACCAAATTGTTTAACCAAATGTAGATTTGGTTGAGACTCCAGAGTTACTTCGAAGTCAAGGCCTCGAAAAGTCTGAACCATTGCTTATCTTTAATTTATGGTTCTCTCCTAGAGGCATCACTGAACTGATTGTTCACCAGGTTAAAATTTTGGCTTAGAAAAGTTGTGTAACACAGAACAGACTACAAGACAAACTCACATTGCATTCTTTTTCTCAGTTATGGCATCTGTTTCTCTCAACCAAAAACTCCCTCAATTACATTTTTCCAATCCTGATTAACAGAGCTGTCTACATGGGGCGCCTGGGTGGCTCAGTCATTAAGCGTCTGCCTTCGGCTTGGGCCATGATCCCTGCGTTCTGGGATGGAGCCCCGCATCGGGCTCCCTGCTCAGTGGGAAGCCTGCTTCTCCCTCTCCCACTCCCCCTGCTTGTGTTCCCTCTCTTGCTGCCTCTCTGTCAAATAAATAAATAAAATCTTAAAAAAAAACAAAAAAAACCAAAAACCAGCGCTGTCTACAAAAGTGGTCTAATAAAAAGGCAGGGTGTTGGATGGGCTCTCCTGAGATTTGTAAGCTCTCTCATTTCCTCTTTTTCTAATTTTGGCTTCATAAAATACTGTTTGTGGCCTCCCATGAGAAATTATCTGGAACATTTAAGCCTTCTAATCTGCAGAATATAAAAGATCCATATACCTACAAGTTTAGAGTAAAATATTATGATGTAGAACTATGTTTTTCTCGAGTTTTCTTAAACTTCCAGGCCTTTGGCACTTTAAATGGAGAGCCTTACAAAATAAAATTTTCCCCATTGTGCCTGGATTTGTTCCTGGACAAACAGCCCAGACTTCCAGGGNAAGAGAAGATGACCAAAGTGACTATGGGATAATGAGGGCACTGTGACTTCATTCTAGCATTTACTACAGTACTCCCCCATAGTGAAGTACATCATATAGGATCTTAGGAAGGAGCAGATTGTACAGTCAAATTGGGTCTTTTGAGGAAAGATTTGCACAGCTACTATTTATGAAGGTGAGGGCAAGGTAAGGAAACCACAAGTACCTAGAAGTTAAGAACAGCAGGGTCAGAAGGAGTGATTGATATCATCCTGGGCCTGAAATGCAAAAAGAGGAGGCAGTTACCAGAACTTAGTGACAGAGCGCAGAGACAGAGACCCATGTGGAAAGGGCTGTTGGCTAGAGGTTGATCTACAGTAGAGGGATGCAGCCCACCCACGGTGAACTGATCCTTGAGCTCCATAGCTGTCATCAGAGGATAAGGGAATCTATTGACGCAGGTCAGACTCTTGGAGAAACAGCAGGGTAGAGCCTGGATCTGAAGGAACAAATAAACGAGATATAAAATTAGTTGGGATTGATCAGCTTAACTAGGGAGATATGGCTGGGGGCCTATTGAACTTGCAAGCCAGCTGAGTTTGGGATCCCTTCATTATCTGGGAAAACTACTGTTTGCCTTAGGGTATAGGTGGCCCTTTACATTGGAAAAGAGCACAGTATCTGACAGAGAAAGTAATGCAATGGTAGCTGTGACAGAGAACATTTTTGGGTGTAAAGGCAGTCAACGCTGCTTTTTATTTTATTTATTTATTTTTTTAATTTTAAAGTTTTTATTTCTTTATTTTAGAGAGAGAAAGCGTGAACAGGGGGAAGAGCAGAAGGAGAGGGGGAAAGAATCTCAAGCAGACTCTGGGCTAAGCGTGGAGCCCTATGGGGGCTCAGTCTCATGACTCTGGGATCATGACCTGAGCTGAAACCAAGAGTCAGAAGAGTAACCAGCTGAGCCACCCTGGCGCCCCAACTCTTTTGTAAATAACTAGACACTGGGGCAATTGAGGGAGCCCAAAAGGCCCCGTAACCAATTATCAGAGACCAGCTTGAGAGAAGAGAGAACAATGAAGGATGAGCCACTGAGGCAAAAGAATGAAGGGACCAAGACTGCCTATAGTCACCATGGGCTACAGGGTTTAGGACAGAGACATTGGAAACTGACCACAACCACATTATTCGCTGCTCTGATTGTTTATCTGTGCGCCCAGGATCACTAAAAAAGCATGCATAATAATTGTCCTAGAATGCCACTTTGATTCTTTACAATTAATTACCCTTTTATTTCTAGAACCCCGTAGTAAAGGCACTAGAAACTGTTCTTTAAGAAAAAGAAAAAAAAGCTGCCAATTTAATTACGATATATTGTCAATTGTAAGATGCAGACTGATTGTAGAGATGTTAAAAAAAAAAAAGGAAGAATGTCTTGAGCCTATAAAATATTGTACCTGTATTCTATCAGTTCATTTGCCACTAATGTTTGGATGAATGTTCACTTGAATGAGTCATTTAGGATGCTGTGTACTCTAAAAATGCTCCCTGCTGATGCCTAAATATACATCAACCCAAATGGTACATTAACATATCAGTAAAGTATATAAAATGATGCGAAACAGGCAAAACCTTTTTTAAGATGGGCATGGGATATACTTTTTTATTTAAATATCACACAGCACTTAGTTCTTACCCCTAGACAATATCAAACCTAGGAAAATGGAATTTGAGTGAAGTTAGTATGACTTGTTCCTACCCCTTTCTTTCAGGTTATTTTTGTGATGCTCTTTTCTGTTACCATCACCATTGCTTTCATTTTGCGGTCTCTTAGAATTGCTAGTAATCTAGGTCAGTGGTTCTCAACCTGACTGCACATCAGAATTACCTAAGGAACTTTTGAAAAAATATGCTCCTAAAATTTAAAAGCTTAAAAATACAGCCTATTGGCCACCTATGGAGGAGAGTTTGGCAGTATCTATCAAAATGCCTTTTGACCCAGAGATTCCACTATTAAGAATTTACCCCAAGGGATAAACTGCTATAAGTACAAATATCTATCTATCTATCTATCTATCTATCTATGTATCTATCTATCAAAGGTTAGTCACTGTGGCAAATTATTACTTGTCATGGCCAAATATTGGAAACCACCCAAGTCTGTCCATAGCAGGCTGGTTGAGCAAACCCTGCTACATCCTACAACAGAGAACTATTTTACAGAAGAGTTGTAGGAAAAAATGAGGAATCACCTCTGAGAATGGATATGGAATAGAAAAAAGCAAGGTGCTGAGGAATATGCTACCGTTTTTAAACATATCTACCTATATAAATTTATAGCTGTTTATTTTGACCAAAAAAATAAGGCGGTGGGGGCAGTGCAGCGCCTGATGGCTCAGTCAGTTGAGCATCTGACTCTTGGTTTCAGCTCAGGTCATGACTTTAGGGCCCCACATCAGGCTCCACACTCAGCATGGAGTCTGCTGGTCCCTCTCCCTCTGCTCCTCCCTCCACTTGTGCTCTCTGTCTCTCAAACAAATAAATAAAATCTCTCTCTAAAAAAAAAAGCTAGATCAAAAGAATATAAATATTCCCTCTCTGGGGTCAGAAGGAGAAGGAAGGGAGTGGTGCTAGGAATTGGAAAGTATATGAGGCTTCTCTGAGTACAGTTTTTTTTATAGTTGTGAAAGTTTTTGAGCCCTGTCAATATTTCATGTTTTCAAAAATAAAATTATATCAGCAAGAATGAAAAAGAGCCTAAATTTAACTCAGACAAAAACAGATGAACTCAATGTTATATTACAATGATAACACAAGTTTTAAAAGGAGTATTCAGATAACTCTTGAACACATTTCTCTGACTGTATACCCTTAGTGAAACATTTTTTTTTCAAGGTAGAAAGAAAAATAATAATGTTGTGAACATTATTTCATAGAATTGTTGATGATTCTTAAAATTGTTTTTTATGTGAATTGTAAGATAAAGCCAATGGATAAATATATTGGTGGTGTTTATATTCAGCGTTCTCACTGTGGGAGAAGCAATGTATAAATATAGAATGGGGAGGGTAAGGAGAAGCCCTAAGGTGAGGTATTGAAGTGGAGTTGACATTGTGAATTTATGATTTTAAAAATATATACATTCCTAGCTCAGTCCACCAAAGGGGCCCACCCAGAAGCAATTTCACCCAGAAGAAATGAACAGTTTAGTACCTAGATCTTGGTTTTAAAATACCATTCACCACTGAAAGGAACCAGTGTTCCCTGGAGAAAGGGTTGACTCCAGATCAGATACAGAGAATGTACAAGGTGGGCCCGGAACATTTCATGTAAGAAAGCACCGTAAGTGTCCAGAGAATAAGCACATGTGAAAAGGACAAAGCAGCAAGCATGAAGGACCAAATAATGGACAATTCGAACATTACGGGGATTAAAAAATTGAAAACAAAATGAATTGAATTAAAAAAAAATCCACAAGTACATGGAAATACTGGAGGAGAGAGTCTTCACAAAAGATGCCAACTAATAAATGTAGAAAGAATAATAAAATGAGGAAATCATTATTCTGTCGTCTCCAGTGTGGCTCCGACAAGGATCATCGATGCATGCTGAAAGTACTGGTGAAAGTGGGTTGAGGAGTATAATATTCACATTGTATCAAAAGATCATTCCATAGATTATTTATTAATTATAAAGGGAAAGGGATACTTCTAAAATGAAAAAAAAATTTGGTAGACATTATCTTAAGCAGGTGACCAAACTTAGCACAAAACTAGCATGCTGTTGTCTCCTGAAGTGATGCAATGGGATATACACATTTACTGAAAATGTTTAACCTGACTAATCATAAGAATATAATCAGATTCAGAGACATTTCACAAAACAATTATCCTGAACTCTTCAAAAATGGCCACTTCATGAAAGGCAAAGCCAAGGTAGAAAAATGCTTTGGACTAAAATGTCTAAAAAACAGGACAACTGAATAAATACAGGGTATGTAATCCATGATTGGATTCCAAATTTTTTAAATTAGCCAAAAAGTATATTACAGGGGAAAAAAAACAGGCAAGAAATTACTGGCAGAATTGGGATAATTTGAATATGGACTGATCGTCACACTCCCTGGAGTATACATCCTTTTATTTTAAAACCTTTTTTCAGAACTCAAATGATATGATTTGTATGCACTGGATATCAAAGTTTCAATGATCAAACATCATTAATATTTAAATATACAGGTCTTCTAAAGCATTTCATTTAATGCTTTTTAAACTGGTTAGAGTGTTTTATTTCACAATGAAAGTATAGTTTCAAGTGTAGAGATTGTTTCACATTTGGTAAAGATAAAAGCTGACGCTTATATGATTTCTCCTTTTCTCTCTCTGCCCAGCTAATTTAGAATAAATGTTTTACAGCTAGTCGACCCCATAAAAACTCACCACAGAAAGCAAATTGAAAAATAACCACAACAAATAAACCAAAGAAGAAAGCTAATTGAAACAATTCATGCATATGGACAAGGGCCTTGGCTTTTTAATTGTTTCTTCTCTGTAATAATTAGCACGAGACTTTTTTAAATGACAGGTGCTTGTGGTAGCTCAGGATTCAGCCAGTTATCTGAAGGTTATAAGATGAACTCAGGAATAGGGCACAACATGGGGATAAAGTTCTCAGAACATGGAACCAGGCAGAAAAGTACTGGTGATGACTGGAGCTCAGGAATAGAGCTCCCAGTGATATAGATGCTACATCCCAAAGTGTGGGTCAACAGTAGGCATTGGTAAATACCCGGTGCTCAAGGTGCCCCTCTTTTTTCTACACCTTTGACAGACATCAGTTTTCCATTGCCATATTATTTCCCATTGTCTCACTATCTTTTTCAACCCAGTGCTTAAAGTCACCACCAACAATTTGAAAATGCATTTTATATGAAATAAATAAGGACTACAGTTTAAAAACTCCTCTCGTGTCAGATTAGGCTAGAGTTGCAAGCAGAGGAGAGTCCATATCCCCACAGCTTTGAGAGGAAGTTTGGCAGGCTAGCAACCAAGCAAGAATGGAACAATGCTCAATACCTTTTAAATTAGAAAGAGAACTAAGGTATGGAAGAGCAACAATACATGTCCTCAAAAGATAATATGCCAAATGCTTGTCTGCATGAGAGTAAGAGAGCTGCCCCATTTCATAAAGGCAAGTTTCTAATTGGAATATCTGAAAGTGAGTCTGAACCAGATGGCTACAAAGGTGTTATTTTATTAGAGTTTTTGTGGGGCTGGTGGTATCTGCTAACCTGTGGTGTTTGATGTACATTCAAGGGAATTCTTGATTGTGGTTTCCCTATCTGACTCCTTTATAAATAACTCCCATGCTTTGTCACTTTTTGAAATTCTACCGTTATCAATTTTCTTCCAAAACTAGGTTTTTAGGCACAAAATGGGACATACTATAAAATAGTTTAAAATTATATGTAAAATGACATGTTTTTGAGAGATGTTTGTGCAGCATTTTTTGTTTGTAAAATATTTTTTATTGCAAACATCCTATCTAATTATACTTCCTAGTGATTCAGGGGCTGGCTCACCCTTAGGTTACATATGTGAGAACAAGACAGAGAGGTAAATTTGATTTGAGTTCACTAAACTTTGCATGCCTCCTAACCAATGAAAATCAAAATAACTTGCCCAAATTATACAGTAAAATCAATCATCCAGCCATGATTAAAACCTTCAGTCTCTAAAGTTCTAGCTCACTTCACTGAGCCACTCAGCCATTCAGAAGGATTTTATTACTTTGTAATATACTGATTTTTTTCTTGAAAAATTGAAGTCTGTCTTTCAGCTTCCATTGCAAAGCGTATAGTTGTCAAAATTATAATTGTTGACTATTTAGAAAATAATGAAACCATTTATTTGCTCTGTATCTTCTTTTATTCCTTATATTGCCACCCCACAACTTGTAAATATAAACATGCCCAAGATTCTTCAATTTTATGAAATCTTCTGCCTCTGTGACCCCACTGATATATTAATTTCTCTTATTTCAGTCACACTTACTGACAGAGTAGTCTGCATTCACAGCCTTAATTCTGACACTATCCAATCACTTCTCAATCCACTCAGTTTTACTCTCTGCCTCAACCAATCAACTGATAAGTTCTGTTCAAGTGTATCAATAGATCTTCATCTTAGATAACTAAAACTTTATACTAATTGCCGTACAACATAGCGCCTATAGTATTGTACTGTAATGTGCACTTTAAAACTTGTTAACAGAGTAAATCTCATGCTAAGTTTTTTTTTCACACCACAAAAAATAAAATTAAAAGGACACAAGGAAATTTGGAGGTACAGATATATCTATTACCTTGTTGGTACCGATGGCTTCACAGGCATTTCATATGCCCAAACCCCTAGAACTGTATACATCAAAGTGTGAAAATTTTCATCTATCAGTTATACTCAGTGAAGCTGTTTTAGAGACGTGTATCAGTAACCTTAATTATTTCCAACTCCAAATGGCACTTTAAGACTTTACTTATCTTTCTGGATCTGGCTGATACATCTGACTTTGTTGAGTTCTCTTTGTTGCCTATTTTTGCCTCTGTCCATTACTTTTTTCTCTTTCATGAACTCTTCCTGATTTGTCTCTCTTCTAAATGTTGGAGTTTCTAGTTCCATTCTTGGTCCACTGCTTTTCTTATGGTAGAGCTTGTCTTTTGATTGTCATCCACTCTCAGAACCTTAACTACTTCCTGTATGCTAGTGATTTCCAAAACTAAATCCCTACCCATGACCTTTCCTCCAGATTTCAGACTCATGTTTACAAATACCTCTTGGACATTTCCAATCTTGTGAGATCCATAGGCTAATATTCAAAGTACATTTTACCCTCAATCCTGCTCCTGTTATATTCTCTTTGTCACTTAATGAATCAGCATTTACCAAATCTTAAATCTGAGTGCTTTGCTAGCTTTCTCCTTGCCCTTATTGTCCATATTCAATTAATCAAGTTCCTTCACTTATATGTCCTAAATATTTATTAATCTTCTCTGCATCTACTCTCTCAAGTATAGTTTAATTTTCTCAGATAATTTTAATTCTGTTCTAGTTGAGTTTCTTCTAGTCTTGACTTCTTCAAATTCATTCATTGCACCAAAACTATAATAACCTATGTAAAACAAAATCTGACAATCACTCTCCTTCTTACAGTCCCCAAAGTTTCCCTATGGCTTACAGAATAAAGTCCAAGTTTATAATGGTGGTAAAAAGGAGTTTTACAACCTGGCTTCAATCTGCCGTTGCCAAAGATGCCTGATACTCCCTGCTTCACAACTTCTTTAGCAATACCAAAATGTTTATAATTTCCCATCCACACAAAACTTTATCAGGCCTTGTCTGTTGGCTCTGTCTGGAGCACTCTTCTGGTTTTTCCCCTGTGGCAGTCAATAGTACTATTCACCACTATTTCCAAATATTCTCCTCTGGGTACATGGTTGGATAGTACTCCCTCCCCCACTGAAGTTAGCCATGATAATGTGACTTGCTTTGGCCAATGAAAAGTGAGTAAAAGCAGTGTGTGTCACATCCAAGCATAAGCTTTTATGGAGCAGATGTATGATTTTCCATCTTTCTTCCTCCTGTCATGGCACCTAACAACATTACAGATGATGGACTATCAGCATCAGTCCCTGAGTAAGGGTTAAAGTCCTGAGATGGACATGAAGCATAAGAGACCAATAAACCTGTGTTGTTTTCAGCCCTTAAGAATTTTGAGATATTTATTACTGCAGCATATTCTAACCTATCCTGACACACATTCCTTATTCTACCTTTTTTTTTAATCTAATTATTACTTATGCTTCAAATTTTACTTGGTTATTATTTCCTTGAATTTCTAGGGTATTTCCTTGAATTTCTAGGGTATTTCCTTAAGTGTAAAATGGGGATAATAGAGCTGCTGTAGGCTTAGAAGTGTTAATTCATATAAAATACTTAAAATGGTAATTATCTAGCTATTAGCTTAATAAGATGTGCCTATTTATGGGGTTGCTATTATTCTGTAACTGTGTCAGTTACCTGATCTCCATATCTCTCCATTTTGCATTTCATGTATATACATAACTCTTATATCCTTTATAAAATAGCAAGTTAACCAATATCTTTCCCTAAATAGCTCTCTTTATTAAAATGCCAACCTTATAATAGCTAGTTTCAGGACTAGTAATGTCCAGAATAAAAAAGGAGGTGGTGTAGAAACTGTAGTCAGACTTCAGCAACATTGAGTAGTCAAGGTTTGTTCATGCAGTTAATGTCTCTGAGCTTTAGTTTCTTCAGTTATAATACAGAAATAGTAATATATAAAGGTTTTTTTTAATTTCAGGATTGAAGTAAAGCACACATACATAGAGTTTAGCACCATACCTGCTACACAGTAATTTCTCAGTATGTGGTTATCATTCCTAGTTACTGTTATGCTGTGAATAGATTGTAACTTTGCCTTGCCTCCGCTACAATTTACAAGACTAGGAGCTGCCTAGGGGCAAGTATCCCCATCGCATTCCATTTACCCAAAATGCCACATATAGTGCTCAGTAAATATGTACTGAATTCTGCTGACTTTTTAATCAAATGTCTTGCTTACTAACCTAGACTCATAAGGTAAGTCATCATGTTGAGGACAGAGTGAAGGCTACATTTGGAGATGGCACAAATCCCAGTCCTCTTGTAGCTGGGAGAGAGCCACCTTTGGTCTATAAAATTACCCCTCCATCTGAACTGTTGGGAGTTGCCACCTATGATGTTGCTGACTGTTCACAGATACTAAGCACACATTTGTATCAGGAGAACAATAAGTGTGTCTTCTGGACAATGAGATACTGGAGCACCTTATCTGCAAGCTTCAGCCAGCTGGAGAATTCAAAACATCTGGAGGTTGAAATCTCTGCTCCCATTTTAAGGTGCAGCAATAAACACAGACTGCCTGAAAGTATTTGTTGAGCTCTACATGAAGCCAACCAGTGCAGTGACTGATAAAAGACTATAAGTTGAGGAATTCCAGGGACACCTGGGTCAACCAGTTGGTTAAGCATCTGACTTGATTTCAGCTCAGGTCATGATCTCAGGGTCATGAGATTCAGCCCCACACATGGGGCTCTGAGCTCTGTGAGGACTCTGGTTGTCCCTCTCCCTCCCCCTCTGCCCTCCCCACCTCTCAAATAAATAAATACATAAATAAGACCTTTAAAAAAACAAATTGAGGAATTTTGCCACTTACTATAGAAAACCTCATGGAAATAATTAGCATAGAAATTTGACAATTGGGGAAACTGGCTATAAAAGTACAATATATTTTGTCTGTATTTCATGCTTTGAATTATTTTCAGCATAGAGTAGGAGCATGGTAAGCTTTAAAACAATCTATAGAAACACAATAACCTATAGAACAACCACAACCAGGAGGGGGAAAAAAAAGACAAAACTCAGAATAATTGGATGCAGTTCAATAAACCACACAGAAAAATTAATTCATCAGTAGGCTCTGACAAACTAGTATTGAACAAAGAGAATTTGTGATTCTTTTTCCATGCTGCATGGCTCAGATAAAGAAATCCTTGCGACTAAGGTCACATAAATATTCTGACAGTCAACTGGGAAACAGATCATTTGTCCTTTTTGACGTGATGCATGACTTGTTCAGTTTGCTCTTTAAATACTGTAATCATTGCAGGTATCTCAAAGATACCTGCAGGAAAGAAAAACAAAGACCAGTCTTCATCTACATAGTGAAGATATGCCATTTGGCAAGACACCAGCCCTCCAGATCACACCAGCACTTTTGACTTTTGACCATCAATGACAATGCTGCAGCCAATAAGGAGCTGAGCATTGAGTCCTGAGGAATCTATGTGATCTTCATGTTCTGCTTCCTTGTGCAAATGTATTCATATTTCTTACCTACCTGATCACACATAGGTTCCAATTATAGTAGCTAGTATGAAGACTTTGGATTTTATGAAAATGTTTGCATTAGCCAAAATAAATACATGCATACATTAATTTTTTAAGGTACATTTTTCTTTGTCTAGTTTGCATTTTGTTTATTTTGTCAGGCACAAGAAAAATTCTTTTTGGCCAAAAAAAGAAGTATTCAAAAAGAAAACATGGAATAAAAAGAAACAGTTGCTAGAACATTTTATTCAGATCTTTTCCTGAAACTTTATCTGGAAAGTCATTTTAGAAAACATAACACATAATCTGCTAAAAATTTTAAAAGTGACTGGGAATTTTTATTATCAATTCTGATGTTCTGACCAAAACTTTCTTTTCTACCTCTAAGGGCCAAATTCTGCATTGACAAATGCTTTTATTCCCACAGCCTCTCTGTTTTTCATTGTGGATAAAGTTATTCCAAGATTTTAGGAATTGGATGACTTTTTGATTCCTAATGATTTTGTGAGAGATGATATCCTATGAAGAGAGCAGTGAACTGAGATCTAATCTCTCCAGTATTTTTTTTCCTATCTCAAACAATTAGATTTCGTTGGCACCATAAAAATGCTTGATTCTTACCTATATTGCATAGTGTGGCAGAATGGAAGAGAAAAAAAATGTTGGGCTTTAAAATTAAATTGGAATTGAGTTCTAACTCAGCCTCTTACTAGTTGCATGAAAGCTATATAACTACTCAGAAATCTAGTTTCCTTCCCTTTCCTTACCCCCTTCCCTTCTCTTTTCCTTCCCTTCCCTTCTTCTTTCCTTTCCTTCCTCTTTCCTTTCCTTTGTCCTTCTTTCTTTCTCTTTTTTCTCTTTTTTTCTTCCCTGCCTCTCTCTCTCTCCCGCTACCTCCCTCTCTTGCTCCCTTCCTTCCTCCCTCTCTTCCTTTCTTCTTTCTTTCATGTCTCACCTTTTCTCCCTATCTATTTACCATCTATCTAAGTTAGAACTGTCTACATTAAAAGATTATTGGGAAGAATAAGCATGTGACAGCACATTGGACAGTGTCTGGAATGGCATTAGTTTATGTTCATTTCACCATTTTGCCATCTGAGCAGTTCCAATTTGTTGATGAGCAGAACATCTAAGTAAGCTTTTCGTACTTTGGCATGCATCAGAGTCACCTGGAAGTCTTGTTAAACACAGATTCCTGAGCTTCACCTCCAGAAAAGTAGGTCTTGGGTTAGGCCTGAGAATTTGTGTTTCTAACAAATACCCAGGTGATGTTGGTGCTGCTGGTCCATTGACACAACTTAAGTGTCATTGATCATTCTAACAGATGGCAAACAAGTTTTATCTCTTGGGCCAACTCCAGTTGATTGGTGTGCTCTACTGAGTTCTAAGGCCATGATAGGCCAGAAGATTGTGTTTTTGAAGTGCTGAATATTTAATATCTCTACCCATCCTGCAATAACTTTTTTCCTCTTCCACTTGTCCATTTCTCAAAATGCTAAGTCAGTCTTAAGTTCCAGCAACCACATACCATATGACCAATCCTCATATATAATCAACATGATTCAGAATTGCTTCATCTACTTCCTGGTACCAGACCGCCTTTCAAACCCAAAGATACCTATGGACATGAGGGATAAATGCCCATACATGTCCATCAGCCACAGAGAACTCATAAAGTCCAGAAAAATAAGTAGTAACAACAAAATAAAAAGAAGCAATAACATATCTATGGGCCAGACCCTAAAAGAAATACTTTAATAAACATTATTTAATTCTCCCAACAATTCTATGAAATAAATATATGTATCCCAGTTTAGAAATAAATGATGGTTAGAAGAGTTTTCCCAAATAACTTTCCCAGGGTCATCCAGAAGGTATGTTAAATATTTCTAATCCCAAAGTCTGTGTTTTTAATCTCTATAGATGTAGGAGGTAAAAGCACTGAAGCACTTTCTCTGGTTATTAAGAAAAAACCTGTTGTCTTTTTGGGGTTAGGATTTGTTTTGGTTGGTGTTTTTTTTTTTTTATAAAATGGATGAGATCCATCATTTTCATGTGTCATATTTAAGTGAAGTATTGGATACCATATAAATGGAGGTCTATGCAATTGTAGATCACCTCGCCTAAATATAAACCATGTATATGTGTTCTAGCTTAGTATTCTTCAATAGTATTCTTTGTTATCAACCGTTCTTCCTATAGAAGTACCTCATGTAAAAAACAACACACTTCTTTTTTGAAAGAGGGGAGGGAGGGGCAGAGGGAGAGAAAGAGAGAGAATCTTAAGCAGGCTCCACTCCCAGCATGGCACCCAGTGTGGGGCTCAGTCTCACAACCCTGAGATCATGACCTGAGCCAAAATCAGAGTCAGACAGCTTAACCGACTAAACCACCCAAACACCCCAAAAACCAACACATCTTAACTCAAAGCTGATGATTCTTGTTCATCCCCAGGCTCTAAATTTAATGCATATTCAATGCTTTGCTAACCTTTAATATTAAAATGCCCTTACTTTTTACTTATAAGGCACCAGGGTCATTTTTGATTAAATATTTCTTCCTTCTGCATGTTCATTATCAAATTAATTTATGTATATCCATGCCTCATTCATCCCTTATTTTTAAGAAAATGCATATTTTAAAGTGTGTCGGTTCATGGTGAAATACATGTGTGCTAGGAAAATTTAATATGACTGCTTAATAAAGGACTGCCATAAAAATCATCTCCTCAGAGCTCTAGAGAATTTAGTTAGTGGTAAAAACAGGAGTTGCCCCCCTCCAGGGTGTTGTTATATTTATGAAAATGTATAATCAAAGCCATTTTTAAATGTCATTCATTCTATTCCTTTATTTTTGGGAAACTTCTCTGAAATAACATGTTTGTTTGTGTTGATAGAAATTAATTTGGCACTTGCAAATGTTGCTTCAAGGATAGTACTATCAGTTGTTTTTAAGCTTTCTTATTCCCTTGGACAACTCATGCTGCCATGAGCACCATGGAGGGAAAGAGCCTGGTATTTGTTTTGCTCTGCACCTTACAGAGCTGTCTTTGAGATCGAAGAGATTCCTGTATGAGAAGGAGGTCTATGGAGTACAGGGTGAACAGGCAGCTTATGCCAAACAGGCAGGGGATTATGATTGTGGAGACCAATTTCCAAGTCACCAAAAATATCATCAGCTGACTTACAGAAATAAGAATCACAGGATTATAGAGCTTTAACGCCCAGTGGTACATTAGAGAAAACCTAGTCTGACATTTTTATTTCACAACTGACTATACTGAAGGAGAGAGAGCATCCTATGGCCAGAAAGCCAATTGAAAAAAAAAAGTTTATTAACATAATCACAAATAATGCTATCAGAAATTCTTTGAGTCCTGGACCAAGCCAGAATTTTCCAGAATAAAAACCAAGTGACACATTCATCAATAAGCAGCTACATATAGGTGGGGAAGAGCTTCAAGATACTGGGGAGAAGAAAACCAAACTCAAGAGTCCTTTGCAAAAAAGTGGAAATTACATTTATCATCATACTCCATTTACTTATGTCTACAAACATCTTAAGAATGAATTAAAGAAACAGTTGCTGAAAAAGTGAAAAAGTCCTTTCCACTGGGACATCTTTTGTTCTGTTTCAGAGCGCTTTGACCAATGTATATCTGGTTTCCATGGTGACTTCTAGGGAGTTAGATTCAGCAAGGGACCTATGAATAGAATGCTTTGGTCACTAGAAGAGAAGCATTAAGATGGGATCTTGTATGAAAACACTGGGAGTACACGAAGGAGAAATTTTGCCCACTGTATACTGGGCCCATGATGTGATATCCAGCACTAACTGTGGTACCATCATGGCTTAACCACAAGACTTATGAGGTTGAGACCATGATTCTAAAATAGACTTTATCTAAGAAAATATACTATAGAATTGGGGCCTACAAATTAGGAAAAAATATAGTAATACAGTCTAAAGCTACAAGTTAATACACACACACTAACGGATAATGCCCCCAAAATTAACTCAAAATTTTACAGAAGGAAACTTAAATTATCATATTTATCAGTACGGTGAGTAACTGTTGCATTCTCTGCCAATAGGTGGATAGGTACTTAAGCAGTAGAGGTACCTGTTTACTTACAAGGCTGGCGTCGATTCCCTTGTTGCTATGGGAGATAGTTAAACTTGATTTCACACTATAACCAAAAGGCTTCATATCTCTACTTTGGGAGGAGCGGATGGCTTCTATTACTGAAATCCAGGGTGTTGTCTATGTGATCAGGCCCTGCCCATGTGTTTGTTTAAATCATTTCTAATAATGTTGGTGTTACTTTAAGTAACCAGGAATTGTTTTCTTTTTCGGTTATCATACACATTTACACTGGCATTCATGACAGTATTCAAGAGGAGGAAATGACAATATAAAATTAGCATCTGGGTGATCTGGTATGTATCCTAAGTAGACTACTCACTGTTTCCTGAATATCTACGCTCTTTTACACCTATGTTAATTTTACACTCCATCTTCGCTGCTTAGAATACCCTTTCTTTCCCAACGGTGCATTCCTAGCCACCCCTGAAGACTCAATTTTCTTTATCTTTCCTTTAGTATTAGAGAATACTGTATGGTTAGCATTACCGGTTGCTTTTCTCATCTAACAATATATTTGGGTTATCCATACTGCATCATTCCATATCAGTATATATAGATGTATTTTTAATCCACTACAAGTTTCCATTGGGTCACATAACATAATCTGTTTAATCAAGCTCTTACTGAAGGATATTAGTTGTGTCTTTGGTGTGCAATTACACGAAAGGCTGCAAAGATCATGAGATTGTGTGTAAGTGTCTTTGAACACATGTGAACTATAACTAGAAATTACTGGGTTAAAGAGCATATTTATTTTAAATTAAGACTGCATCTTTTAATTTTTAATTAAAAGATTGCATTATATTTATCCCTGTTAAACTTCATTTCGCAATGCCATGATTCACTGCATTCAACCCCTTCCCCAGCCTTGTGCTTATGTCCTTCCATAAAGTACAGCATTGACTTCTTCATTCAAGTTTCTGGTCACAGTGTGCAGTGGCCAGGGCCTGTCCACTTTTTATCCTGTGGCCCTGCCCATTCTGACAGAATATCCCATGGGGCCTCTTAGTCCTGGGCTTGTTATAGAGGCTCAGTTTCATGCTTAGAAGAACTCTCCTGCATAGGAGCTATAAATGGGGATGTTTCTACTGTATTTAAATAATTATTGTTCACCCCCACCTCTCACCACTCATCCTGCCTTCTCATGGTTGTTTTTGTCAGCTGTATAATCAATCCTGGTGAGTCATATCTTAACTACTGAGGGAAAGGAGATGAAGGAAAAGCTGAGAGAAACAGGTTCCTGATTTAGTGTGTAAAATCCACTGACTAAATGAACAGAAGTTCTGGGTTTGTTTCCCACCAACTGATATACCTGAATGTTAGGGAATCATCTGACTTATCAGATACATTCACAGAAAGTTTCTTTTTTTTTTTCCTTTCCTTTAAAGTGGTAAATTTATATTTTGAAAAATAAAACTCAATCCCCTTTTCCCTTCTTTTCTTTTCTTATTGTGGCCATCTTATTTTCATCTGCAAATGATTAAAATTTATTGTAATTACTTAGCACATCCTTCCAGATCTTTTCCCCAAATCCTTTTAATCAGAATGCCCTGGCTAGACATATCCACAGAGCTATGTCCCAGGGCATGAGATATCCAAACCCCTCTTCAGAGAACAAAGGGTGGGGTAGGCAGGAAGGGATAGACTTCTTTCAAATCACAGCATGTCTAGACTTATGCCCAAATACATTGGTTCATGATAAAGTAGTAAGTAGGACTTTTGTGGAAAAATATATGGTAGAGAAAACAACACAGAAGCTTACATCCTTTGAAAATTGGACATAGCATAGGGTTCAGGAATTGTCTAGCCACAGGTTGTTTACATGTGGTCTGAGCATTTTCTTAATGTGATCCTGTACTTAAGTGTATATAGGTTTAGCCAGAAAAGAGAAAGATGAACATCAAAGTTGTTGCAATGCCAGAGAAAATTACAGGGTGTTTCCATGTTTGAAAGATCACTAGTTTTCACTATTGGTTTGGGGCAATGAATTATCCATAAATAAAAACCTTAGGGACCTCTGACCAAAAACATATACTGTGTTTACAAAAAGTACAAGTTCAATGAGTAGGAGTTCCTATCACAAAAGATCAAGTGTATTCAATTAGGAAAAAAGAATTAGAGGAACTGAAGGCATTGAAGTAGCTTTGGAAACATTCTGCCAACACATTCTAGAGGGTTGTTGTTGTTTTTTTTTCCCTAATATTGATTCATTAATGTTACAAAAAAAAGTAAAAGCTTTTAATAGCTAATTTTATTTAGAAAGGTTTGTAAACAGTAGTGACTTTCACTTAACTGCTTGCTTACTCTGTGCCTGGCACTATACTAAGTTTACATGCATCCCACGTGAGCTTCACAATAGTCCTGTTCATTGGTCAGCTCACGTCGTGTAGCTATGACAGATAAACCCCGATATCTCAGCACAGTTAACAACACACAAGTTTATTCTGATCCAGTGTAGGGCGGGCAGATTTCCAGGGTGGTCATCCTCTGCTTCCAGATCACTTCAACAGGGGACAGGTAAAGATTGCACCACAGCAAGAAAATTATTTGGACTAGGACTGACATACATCACTTTTTTTTCACAGCCCATAATGAAGTCATGTGTTTAGGCACAACTGCAAAGAAGCTTGGAAATGTGAGGAAGTATATGAATGTTTAGTGAGCAATAAATGTCTTTTTTCATATTCTGTAGACATTATCTCCATCTCATAGATGAAGAAAGTGAAGCATATCTATACATTCTAAGCTAAGGGAAGTAAATCTGGAATTCAAACCCTAAACTCCAGCCAGCTGCTCAAATCTGGGAGCCATTTTTGTTTTGCAAATGGTGATACAATGCCTTATTCATCTATGTAAAAATTTTGTATAGTGACAAATCAGCAAATGAATGTAGAAATAATATGGCTTTTCCATGAATTAAGTCATGTAATTCTTTCTTTTTTTTTTTTTTAAAGATTTTATTTATTTATTTGACAGAGAGAGAGACAGCCAGAGAGAGAGGGAACACAAGCCGGGGGAGTGGGAGAGGAAGAAGCAGGCTCCCAGCAGAGCAGGGAGCCTGATGCAGGGCTCGATCCCAGGACCCTGGGATCAGGCCCTGAGCCAAAGGCAGACACTTAATGACTGAGCCACCCAGGCGCCCCCATGTAATTATCCCTTAACTCCTTAATTAGATTATAATTATAATCCCAAAACACAGACTTCCAGGGAATTCTCATTAAATATGTGTCGGTTGAATGAAATAATTTTTAGCTTCCCATTAATGCTTTCAATTTTGGCTTAGATATTTGCATTTTTACCTTCTGATAACAGAAGAATAAATAAAGGCAAAGGCCTTTACAGAAAAAAAAGAAATTTATTTACTTTCATTTTTCTAGGCTTGCTTGATTTTTAATTCAGGTAAAGAAAATAGCATTTAAAAATTATTAAAGGCTGACTTATACTATAAAATAGCAGAAAAGGAAACATTGCTACCAGTGAGTCATCATGATTTTATATGATTTGGCTATTGTGTTCTTTTTAACACGTTATTATTATTTTCAGTTTCTGGGATAGTTATGATTTTACATGAGTTTTTACCTGATTTCTTCCTCTGCCTTTGTGTGTGTGTGTGTGTGTGTGTGTGTGTTTAATTTTCTATTTGTTTTCATATTCTTCTATCCTCTTATTTTGTTTTTGTACATTCCTTTAATTCTCCTCTGCTATATTATTTTTAATGTTTTAAAATAATCTTCAGTCTAGTGCTTATACACTTCTTCATTGTTTTTTCCCTAATTGTTCCTCTCAGTTGTCCAGATGTTTTCACTTTACAGCTTCAGCAGGACTTCTTTGTACCCCCAAATAGCACTGTTCTTAGCACCAACACATACTTATTACTTACAGAGTTAAAGGTGACATGAACTTTTTATAATGTCTTTCCCAATGAATGTTCATTGGGACAATTATGTCTCTTTGTATAAATTCATCTATTGACACTTAAGCACTTTGAATAAAATGACCAGGTAATCAAATCTGCTTGAGCATAATTTCTTTTGTTGATATTGCTGTTTTTTATATTCAAACATGAATAAAGTTAAAAACATCAATTATATCATGATTAATTTCTCTTTAACCAGTGAGTTACTTTCTTAAAATTTTCAAGCTAATTAATTGGAACCTCAGCACTGGCATTATAAGGGTTGCCATAAAAATAAGTCTTAAAAAATTTTTTTAACAAATATTGGGTGCCAAACATCATGTTTTGTACAAAAGTCACATCAGAGAAAAACATAGGCGAAGTGCAGGCCTTCACAGAGCTTACATTCTGGTCAAGGAGAAAGAAAATAAAAATAAAGCAAACAGAGCTATAAAAAATTGTTAATGACAAAATTATGTGATATAAAACAAAACAAAACAACAACAAAAAACTTAAGGTATCTGTACTCTCAATAGTGAAATCAGGAAAGACTTCCCCTGAGGTGGTCACGTTTAAGCTCTTGTCTATTAAACAAGAAGGTTCTTAAAGTGGGAATAGCATGGGTCTTAAGGAGAGAGAGAACTTTGTATTAAGAGAAGTTTAAATTTGATTGTGGAAATGGGAAGCACTTGAGTTTTAAAGAGGGAAGCAGCATGATTCTCATTGTGTTTGCATCAACATGTATTTATTAAGCACCTACTATGTGCCAGCCGTTGTTCTGGCATTACGGATACAGCAAACAATAAAATAGACACAAATGTCATCTGGTGGTGTGGAGATTTTGTTCTAGTGTTTTAAAAATATCCTAATGATTGCTAGGTGGAGAAGGGAGTGGGGCAGACAAGATTATGAGAAGACTAAAAAGAAATCCATCACAAGAATCCGGGGGAGAGATGATGAATGCAGCAGTCCAGTTGAAAGATTCACCTATTCTAGGATGATTTTACAAATAAGATGCTTTGAATACGTATTCCCTGTCTTTTACAATCAAGCCAGGGCAAAATTGAAAACTACAAAGGTATAAAGTAATATACAACATTAAATCAAAATATATTGTAATATATACACATATAAATTCCAGATAGATTAAAGATCTTAACATAGATAAATAAAACCATAAAATATAGAGAAATAGTTTCCCAATCCTGCTTTGGGAAAGCCTTCATAAGCATAATGTGAAACACAGAAACAATAAAAGAAAAAAGGTTTAACTACATAAAACAAAAACAAAAATGGTGGGGGGAGCTGGCAACATGCATACAAAGGTTAAAAGATAACACAGAAAGGCCTCCAAAAAAATCAATACAAAGCATTTTTTAGAAACACATTTTAATTTTTGTCAATATTAGCAGGATATATTCCATCTAACTTGAATGCCTGCTACTGTTCTCATTCAACAAAGTTCAATAAATGTTTATTTACTCCTAACACATGCCAAGTGCTAGGGAGTTCAATATAAACAAAACAGAATTATACCACTCTTGTCATGTAGCTTACAGTTCAGATTGGATACTTGTATGACAGAAGCATTTAATAGTAATTAGACGCTACAGGATCATTTCTCTACATCACCAACAATAATAAATAATCTCAATGTCTATCTCTCCTCATAGTTCTATAATTAGTTCCATTGTTCTTTGGAAATACAATTCTCACACTATAGATTTCCAAATGGGACTATGGGTATTTTTGAAGGAATATTTCCTGTTTCCTAATTAATCATACTTCTAACAAATTTATTGAGCTCACTTTGTGTACCTAGGCTGTAATATATGTTAGGACTATAAAGGTGAGTAGATATGGTTTTTGCTTTCAAGGAACTTACAGCTAGAGGGAAAGCAGACTAATAAATCAACAAGTATGGAATGGTAAGGTATGTGCTGTGATAGAGGAACATATGGTACTAGATGGAAATATAGGAGGGACATCCAAATCAGTACTGGGGGGAGGAGAAAGCCTGTGGAGGCTTCTGGATTGTTGGTGGTAAAATTTAATCAAAATTCTGAAGGACACGTAGGGTTCAGCCAAGTGAAAAAAGGTAGGGGACATTCTCAGCAGAGGGACTAGAATGGACAAGGGCACACAATAGTGACTCAACGACATATTTGGGAAATTGCTAAAGAGTAAAGTGTGCATGACAATGGGAACAGTAAATGAGGTTAAAAGGCAGATAGGGAAGCTGTGCTAAGGATTTTAAGAAGTATTCTGAAAGCTGTTGGGAAGCAATGAAGAGCTTTAAGGAGGAGTATGACACGATCCATTTAAATTTAACAATTACCCTGGAAGTGTTATGGAACACTCATTAAGTGGCAATTGCATAAATCCATCACAAAAGTGATGGAAACTGAATGAAAGCAAGACTGGATCAGCTATGATGAATATGAGAAAAATTTAAAACATAGTTGCTAACCTATTAGATGGGGGAATGGAAGAGTAGGTGAAAAAGAAAGTCCAAAATGACACCAATTTTTCTAGTCTTGATGCTGCAGTGAATAATTGTTCCATTCATGAAGATGAGGCTTTAAAGAAGAGGTTTGTAAGTAAAGATAAATTCCATTTGCTCACATTGGATTTAAGGTGACTTCACTATCTAACTGAATATATCCAAGAGGTTATCAAATATATGGGTCTGGGGCTCAGGAAAGATGACTGGACTGAGCATTCAGACTTGTTACTGTACAAATGATAACAGAAGTCATGGGTTAATATAAAACCACCCAGACAGAATATGTTGAGAAGAGTGGGTATATTAAAAAGGAGTCCTGAGAAGCCAACTTGGAGTGAATAAAGGAAAAGAGACTGGTAAGGAGTAGCCAGAAGAATGTGAAATGAATCAGAAACTTATAATGACACAAAAGCCAATGGAAGAACTGTAGGATGTATCACTGATACATTACGAGGTAAATGAAAACATAAATTTGCCTCCATGATTTTTTTTGAACAATGTCATTTAGTTTCATGGATTTAAGTATTTTTTGTATGTAGATGATTCCCAAATGTTTATCTGTATATAGATAACTCTTTCTAAAGCTTTTATGTATTCCATTTACCTTCCAAAATTCTCTATCAGTCCCAAAGCATCTACAAAGCAATATGTCTTAGTAATATAAGACTGCAAACTCAATAGCTGGGCTGCCCTTTAGATGGACCGAGGGGGTATTATGCTAAGTGAAATAAGTCAGACTGAGAAAGACAAATACTACATGATTTCACTCATATGGGGAGTCTAAAAAACAAAACAAGTGAGTAAACAAACAAAAAGAAAATCAGATCTATAAATGCAGAGAACTGATGATTGCAAGAAGGGGGAGGGGATGGGCATAATGGGTGAAGAGGAGTGGGGAGGTAGAGGCTTCTAGTTATGGAAAGAATAAGTTGTGGAAATAAAAGGCACAGCATAGGGAATATAGTCAATGATACTGTAATAGTGTTGTAAGATGACAGATGGTAGCTACACTTGTGGTGGACATAGCATAATTTGTAGAGAAGTTAAATCGCTATGTTGCACACCTGAAACTAATATAACATTGTGTGTCAACTATACTCAAAAAAAAAAAAAAAAGAGCTGGACTGCCTTTGTTTGATCCTTATTCCTTCACTTAATAATATATAGAGCTTAGCTCAATTATTTAGCCTCTGTATGCCTTGGTTCCTCATCTGTATAATAGGGATAATAATAATGCCTAATCACAGGATTATAACATGGATTAGTTAGTACATGCAAAGTAGTTCAAATTTAAGTATTTTGTGTGGTACAGAGTGAACACACAATAATTATGTACAAAACTAAATATATTAACCTTTCTCTGGAACTTGCTGTATCTGTATTTACTCTCTATATTAATGGCCTCGTCATCTTCCAATCACTCAGGTTGCAGTTTTGGTGTTATTCAGTGAAATGTGAACTCTATGAGGATTGGAACTGTGCCTGCCTTTTCTACTGTTCTGTTGGCATCATCTAGACTGTGCATCACACTGAGTGTTCAGTGAATATCTATTGAATGAATATTTAGTGTTGATTGACTTATAATTTTTCCTTCTCTCCCTTACTCTTAACACCTCAGCTGTCAAAATCTATTGATTCCACTTCTATAATATCATTCACTTTTGTATCTTCTTTGTCCACTGTCTCTAATTCAAGTTCTTGTTACCTTTAGGCAGATTACTATCAAGCCTAACTGGCCTCTCTGTGTCTCTCCCTTTCCACTCAGGTTCCCCTTCTTCCTTTTCACCTTTTCCTCTCACTTACACACACACATCTACATGGAGCACACTGACACTAGATTAATCTTCTTAAAATAGTTCTGATTCAAAGACAGATTTGTTACCCTAGAATTCAAGACCTTTTCTGATATCACTTTAATCTGCTTTTCAATCCCAGGTCCTGAATTGGATCAGAGAACTAAAATGGAAATATATATATTTTAAAATTTTTTCATTGCAATGTATGTTAAATTGCAAAACATAATAAATAAATTAAGTATTATCTTGTGGGAGAGATTCTTTAGATTGGTACAACTAAGAAATGAACTATAGTTATAATGAACTATAGTTCTGGATTGAGCCTTCAAAGAAAGGTAGAACTCAGGTAAGCAGAACAGTAAGAGAAGGGTGTTCTAAGACAATAGAAAGAATATGCAAATACAGGAATGCCTACGGAATGTACATGGACCAGTAGTAGATTTGAGATATTTAAAGAAGTTAAGTAGAAAGCATGGGGTTTGAACTGTGATGATGGAGTTCAAATAGGAGGTAATTGAAGAATAAAATAACATACAGAGAAAGAATTCATTGATCTGAGTGGTATATCTAATGTCAATAAAAAGGAGAAAGAGAAATCTAAAATGATTTTGAGTTATTAGGAGTGTTGATAAATATGGGACCATGTTGAGAGATAGCTGTTTAGAGCCAAAAGAAAATAAGCACACATTCAGAACTGTTAAGTTCCAGGAGAAGAGGACCCCAGTGGAGATATCCAATGGAGAAGAGCTTGAGCTCACGTGAATATTATGGGCTAGACCAGGAATTTTAAAGACATCTAAACACAAATGGTCGTTGTAACAATGAAACTAGGTAAGATTCCTGAGAAAATAGTTAAGAAGAAATTTGCAACAAAAGCTGTGCCCATACTGAAAACTTAAAAAACAAAAGGAATCTATTGTGGAAGACAGATCCATAACAGCAGAGAGCAGCTTCATCTATAGCAATGCAGAAAAAAGAGCTTTTGAAGGAATCATCAATCTTTAATAGCATCAGAATTGCTGAGTAGAAGTGGAAGAGAATAAGCATTGGATAGGTCATAGATTAAGAGCTTAAAGGTAGTCTTAGAGGGAACAGTGTATACAGAAACTAAATCACATTCGCTTATTCTATAAATAACTATTGAGCATCTATTAAGATCCAGAGACTGAATAGAATACAGCAGAGAATAGAATAGGTGAGGTTCCTACCCTCAGAATTTATACTTTAGATGGTAAAATGGACAAATAACAAGCTAGTTAGGATACAATGTGATAGGTGAGGGTAAAAGTAAGGGGAAGTATGGACCTCCCCCATACTTATGAGAGCCCATAGAAAGGCCCAGGGAAGTGTTAGTGGTATGTTGTTGCTGCTGTTGTTTGGAGAAAATGATGCCCAAGCCAGTCAATGGAGGATAATTTAGAATGGTTTGAATATTGTGTTAGAATAGAGAAAAGTGTAGAGAGAGAAGAGAGAAAAAAGTAATCCAGGAAGAGGAAATATGTTCACAGATGCTGAGGCATGTGAAGACATGATAAGAACATAGAGTGGAGAGATATGACATTATTAGAGGTCAGATTGTGTAGGACTTTGTGAACTGAGTTAAGGAGTTTCAACTGTTTTATCATAAGACTAATGAGCCATTAAGAGAGGAGATTGCTATAATTGAACTTGGGGTTTCAGAAATGTTCTTCCAGGTGCATGCAGCGTGGCAAAAGGTTTGCAGAAGAGTAAGACTAGACAGGGGGTGAGAAGTGGTGGGAGGAGATGCCACCGACTGAGAGCAAATATCAGATTGGACTGAGAATAGAAGTGTGTCCTAAAGACCAAAAGTTTAAACTAGTGTTGGTGGAGAGACCATTATGTTTTCAACAAAGACAAATACAGATTTTGTTCTGCTCAGTAAGGGCCCAACTGTTACATAACCAGAATGCACAATGGCCTATCAAATTCTATAAACTTTATGCAGCAGTGCTAAGTGACCTAGGAGGATTAAGACTTTAAATATGTTCTGGGGCTAGGGACTAGTACAATATTCAGAGTAGAAGGCCATGAATCTCACAGATAAATAATTACCTTGGAACGGCTCATCTTTGGCTAACGTCATCCAAAGATGGATTATCTAATAGCTTTTACCTTGAATAAAGTTCAAAAGCTGATTTTGGGGAGAGAAGAGTGGCAGAGTAGAGCTAGAACTCCACAATTCTAGGATGGAAATGGAGGTGGACAAGTAGGACAGACCAGTGACCATCAGAGGTTGGTCACTTAAATGCATTAGAAGATTCTACGATACAAATTGAAGTATGTAGAAAGACCATATAAATGCAAAACATGATGATGATGACAGGGCGTTTTGTCTGTTTTGTTCATTAAGCTATCCTCCGAGTAGTAACGGTACACAAGAGGTTTTAATATGTATTAGATGAATGAATGACTGAATTTATTAATAACACTTGACAGAACATAAGGAGCAAAATTACTGGGGAAAAAAAGATCCAGAAGAAGGAAATAATTTTTTTTTAGTTTTAATTTTGAAATTACTGTTATGGAGCTTGCTGAGAAATAAAGATCTAGTACAGAGAATGAATCCAACAGGAAAAAGACTTTTTGAAACAATAATGCACAGAATATGAATACATCCCAATAGCCCTCAGTTTATTGACACATCTTCCCCAGTCTGATTATGTCAATGCACAGTGTTTAATATATTTAAGCTGAAAGGTACAGACAAATCGGAACATCTTCCTCTGCAGCATCATGTGTGTCGGAGACTTTGGCTGTAGTCTTTAGTTGTATTTTAGCATAGAAGGCCTGTTAGGAGACATTTGACCACATAGAGAACAAAGGCTTAACTGTCTTAATACTATTCAAATATTAGGAATTATAAACATTGATAGCAATCTACATTTCTTTAACCCATTACATTTGCAAATTTTCCTCATTTCTGTTACCTTACTTGTCAGTTGGAACAACTCTATATAGACAAGACAGAGATACTTTATAGATGAGAAAAGAATGCTCAGGGAGCTTACACGATTTACTGTGGACCACCCGATAAGAGGCCAAGCAGGGACTAGAATTTAGTGTGCCCAATCCAAACCAGCATTCTTCCCAGTACCCCACACAGACAAATCTCAAACCACAGTTGAGTCACATTTGAGAATATGGCTATGGCCCATGGTGCACAAGCTCTCAGTCTGGTGGTTTAAGCACCACTTGGCTTCAGTGCAAAGCTTCAGCCTAGTGGCCCAGTGTTGTGTCTCAGAGTACACTGTGGAAATCTGGGTATGAATCCTAAGGCAAACACTGTCCTTTCCAGAACAGTAGGCACTGGCATCCCTTAGTGTGCATTTTATTCAGGGAAAGTAATTGTTCTGAGGTCAAGACAGAGTATCTGAGCCATAGACTTCTACCAGCTTTCCTTCATAGCACTGGTTCTGGGTAATGTTATTGGGAGACACCAGGCAATTCCGCTTTAGACGAGCAATATAACAAATGGCAGGTAGCCACTCCAAAATTACTTTATGAGAGACTTAGAAAATACTGTGATATACAAATAAGCCTATTCTTCTATCCTTTTGTTGCATATCCTAGAAAAGCACATATTTTGAAGGAAAGCACATTCTATCCTATACTGAATTTGGTTTTTCATTCTTTGCCAGCTATGAGACTTTGATCGAAGCACTTACTTTCCTGAGCCTCAATTTCCTTGTAAGTTAAAAAAAAAAAATCTCTTCCAATTCTGTGATATCATTTGGGTATTTTAAGTATTGAGATTTGATTGAGTTACATTTTAAAACCTGAACACTAAAATATCTGGAGCATAAAAATAAGTCATAGAAATGTTGACTCATGTTAATACCTGTCAAAACTGGGGGTTATCTCTTTTTTTTTTTTTTTTTTCCTATCTCTTTCTTTCCACTCTGAGGCTTCTTGGGTCCTTATTCATTTACCGAAGAAAGCTTAATTTAGAATTGGCCTGATTCAGAGACTTTAGGATTGGTCAGGAGAATCTTAAGTGCCACTTAAATGCCACCTTCCATTTCCTGGGCAAGAGTGCCTGGGCTGGCACAACCCCACAGCCCGGCAGGGCAGTGGCAGTTGTGGTAGGAGCTGCAGAGGGGTTGCTGTTTCAGCCCCTAAAATTAGTGCCTGGAGAGCTGGAAATTCCAGTAGTCTCTGATCAGATGGTCCGGAACTAGAAATAACAGGAGTGAGAAGTTCATGAAAGAGAAGGCTACAATCCCAAGGGAAATTTGCACAAGCGCTACACACGGCTTTTAGCAAAAAGGTTTTCTACTCCATTCCTCCCTGGCTGTCTACCTCTAGATCTTCTGTCTTCTCCCAGCTATTGACATTTAATATTAAATCATGTGATACCTGTGTCTAGACTCACACAGAGAGCACACCAATCCTGCCCTCACCCCATCTCTCCTTTTCCTCACATTCCTTTTCTGTTTTTCTTTGTCACCTCCTCTCTGATTTAAATACCTTTAGTACAATATATACCCCAGCAATTCTTATACACTTTTTGAAATGTCAGGCAAGGAATAAACACAAAACAAAATGCACAAACTGAATGTTTAGTTTCTACTTTGCCAGAGGAGGGGATATGATTTCGCATTACATATAGGTAATGTTGGTGTGACATTATCTGTTAAGATCCCAAATAAACCCTGAAAAGACCTGTTAAATGTTACATGAGACTTCTCTCCAGGCCCCATCTCATGGTCACTCATTCAGCGACTGATTAGGTGACTTGTGAAAGTGTGCTCTTCCAGTAAATGGGGAAAACATATAATACATGTCAGTACCAACAGTCAGTTTTTGCTTAGAAGTACCTTACCTTTTTGGAAGTAAAGTTTGAATCTCTAAATTGGTATTCAAAACTGGCACACAACAGCTGTATCTGGAAACTAGCAGCTTGTGATTCCTGACAATGAGGCAGGGAGCTGATACAAATAGGGGAGACACTGGTACTCTGCTTACTCAGCCACTGAACTGATAATTAAGAGGAAGACCTGGGATTATCTGCATCAAGATAAAGAGCTCCAGATTAACAGTTTGAGAAGAGGAATATCAGTTAACTGACTTCTTAACTATTTTGTGTATTGGTACTAAGCAAAACAATGGCAAAGACAGTATGTATATCCATTCGTACCCATTTTCAAGCTGTGCCTATAAATTCAGTAAAGCAGAATAATCTATAATTATTTACATAACAAAGGGAAGCTAGTCAAATATTGTAGATTCTCTGGTCATATACCTTACACTCCAACTATATCAATTTTCTCACCTTCTTCAAACCACCCTGGCCTATTCATGGCCACTAAGCATTTGAAAGCATTAACTTTCCTATCTGAACTCTCTTCTCTTCAGGTTGTGGTACACTGCTATCCATTCTTCAAAACCAACTCAAATGTCCTTTGTGAAGCTTTTTTTTTCCCAATAGACTCTCCTAGCAGAGTTAAAAACTTTCTCAGGAGGGGTGCCCCACAAAATTGATTTCTTTCCTTTTATAGAATTGGGTACATTATATTGTAATTAAGTGTGTGTGTGTCACCTGTTCCTGTGTCTTCCCTCTCCACCCTACCTCAGAACCTGGGTTTCACTGGAGCAGAGCCATTTCTTAGTCATCTTCTTTTCCCGAGCACAGATGTGGCACATAATAACTGCTCAATAGATACTGAAGATGAGTTGAGAATACAGATGAAGTCATTAGAGATGGGATTGGAGATACCAGGGAGCTCAGCAAGTAAATTCACAAAAGTTCATGGAGGGTGAGGCCTTGGGCAAAGCTCTCATCTCTCCATGGTATATTAGGTAATACCTAAGAGATAAGTAAGTTGTATGTTTGTGCTGTGAAGTTTTGAAGAGTATTGTATTCAGCAAAATGGAATGAACTTCCTATAACTGTTTAGAAAAATAAAGGCAAGGAAACCATTCCTGAACAGGCTTCAATGATAAGGAAAGAAAAAGTTAGCTGTCTGAAGTCTCAGATAAGGACTAATCCGCATTAGTGAATTCTGGGTTAACTCAAACATCCAAGTTTTCACAATTCAGGAGTGGAACATTTAGAAGAAAAAAAAAATCTACAACCGCAAGTAGAGCAATGATGAGTACCTCACAAACCTAAAAGAATTGTAATCTGTAGATTTTCTGTCTTTTTACAGAAAGCTTACAAATGCTCTCACTCTGCATAATTAATGTAATGATATGAAAAACTACCACTTATAACTTCCCATTGTTGACCAGATGGGGAGATGTCCGGGAAGGCTGGGAAAAGCTTGCTGTTACCTCACAGATTCTGGGAACAGATCTCACTCATCTGTATGACTTCACGCACATTGGACTTGAATCTGAAGCGAAGTCCAAGACAATTTCACAAGAGATGAAACTCAGAATTTTTCAAAGGAGGGAAAATAAAACATCATCCATGTCTGGGCAAGAGCACTGAGGCAGATTCAACATGTGTTTATGAACATGAGAATGATGACTTATGCATGCTTAAAGGAGGCAGAAATATATTTATTTTTCTTTGCAATTATCTCTATGCATTTTTTGAGGTACAGAAATTTGTGAGCCGTGGGACAGAGGCAGAAAAAAAAAAAAACACCAAGAAGAAAACAAAACTATACCACAGTTTCCACTGAGGTGTGGTATGCAAAACCTGCAGGCAAAGAGACCAACAAGGGGAATTATGCACTGAGAGGCACAGGCATGGCTCTCTATTTGGCTTAGCCTCTCTAAGAGGCACTGAGGAAGAACTTGGGAGGAGAAACGCCAGGACTTGTATGCAGAAATCCACTCTGGGAAGACACAGCTGTAAAGACTGCTGGTTCATCAGAGGACAGAAGGAAGAGCAGGTTTGACAGGAATGGTATTTGTGCTGCTGACAGTTCTGTTGTGCTCTGTGTTGCTGCAAAGCTATAAGGGAAGCAGGGACAAAAGGGCATTGATGCTTGTTTGGCACTGTCTGAATGAGAGAAAGTTGTGTAAGGGCCAGCAGGCGGGTAGAATGAATGGCATCATTTAGAGCCAGAAGTCAAGCAGAAGGGATGGGGCAGGAACATTTTCATTTCTATGTTCCATGCACACAGTCCCTAGAATTGTTCCCTATATACTTGGGAAGTTGGTCAATATTAATTAGGAAGAAGGAAGAAGCACACTTAGAAGCATGAAGTACCATTGAAAAAGACTGAACGTGGATAGAGAAAAACAGAAAATGAAGAAGGCATACTCATTTTGAAAGTTGGGGTCAAATCCGTAAGCTTTTAGCCCAAATGAAAAGCTGGGTCCAAGCTTCTTGCATAAACTCAGTTTCAGGATCTTAAAGCAGACAAGACATAGTTAGAGACTGTAGCAAATAAAGTTTTCCTTTGTTTGTTTGTTTTATAATGGAACGAAAGAGAAAGGATAAGGTCCAGAACATCAGGCATTGCTGAAATTCTATGTTATTAATGAACCGGGGGCCTGAAAGGCAAGAAACTCATTAGTGGCTTCTGTGGAGAAGTCTGGGGCACTCAATGCTAGAAGGAAATGGAAAAGCGGCCAGTTAACAGCAGGAACATCTAAATCATCACACTTAGGAGGAGAACTGGAAAAACAAGACAGCATTTTACCCTCCACAGAAAAATAATAGTGAAAGAAAGCCTTCATTGAGTATATATTCGGAATGTCTTAAGTCAGGCTGCTAAATCAATAGTTGCTGTTGATGAAGGCAAGAAGATAAACAGGCATTCATAACGGTCAGAAGGGCAAGGAGCATTGGCTGTGGAATAGAGTGCACCTTCAATTCTAGATCACAAAATCTAGCATACACCAGATAATACTGACTCAGAAATGACTATAAGACTGCCCCTCGATCTGTGGCAAATACTAGGTTCAACCTATTAAAATATAGTACAGCATGGTGGTCTGGGTCATGTCAAACAATCAACCAATATTTATTAATTTTACCATGTGGAAGATACTATGCTAATCACTGTGGGGGACATGGAAGCATCCCTCTTCTCAAAGCATTTCCTATGTATGTGGAGAAACAGGATTTAAACACATAAAAGGATAATATAACCAGCAGTGCAATTCCCAGCGTGGCACTGATTGGCCAAATGATGATAAATATTCCAGGGATCGAAAGGAGGGCAAGATTGCCAGAGTATGAGGCATTTGAGTGGACTATTCAGAGACAAAAGTATATTTGAGTTGAAAGGGAGTTTAGAAAGCAATGCGGTCCAAAACTTTAGAATGAGAAAATGAAGGTCCTAAGAAATCATAATTTATCCACAGAATCACGGTGACTAGTAGTCTTTCAAAGGGATTTAGTATTTGAATCCCAACTCCACCATGTATTACTGGCAAGTTTTTTAACCTGTCTACACTCAGTTCATGGGTAAAATAGGGATAATAATACTCAGCCCAAACTAAAGGGAGAATTACCTATAATTATTATCATTATTCATTATTACAGTTATTATTCAGACATGATATTCTTTCCCTCTGATCCAAACTCAGCCTCAAAATCTTTCTCAACATAGAGCACCGGTCAGCTTTTCCTAATTGTACAGAATTTCCAATGATATTAAACGTGTTTTTTTCAATATATCAAGGAGGTTTTTACTGTTATTGATGACAAAGATCTAGAGACAGATTTAAAAACACAGTTTTTTTAAAATGTGCAGCCTAACTCCTTTCTTAAACCTAAATTATTTCTTGGTTTGATTTGCAGTTTCCAAGCCCCACTAGCTTATTTATCTCCATTAATTCAAACCAAATTACTCAGAGATTCCCCAGAATACCTGATTGTTCCCACCGAGTCTGCTTCAAAATGCGGTTTACTTTTTCATTTTTAGAGATGACAAGCAGTGGTGTGGTTTAAGTTTGTTATGTGGCATGTCGTGACGTGGATATTCATTAGCACTATTATACTGGAAAAGCCGAGCTTCCCCCACTTCAGCCTTTCAAATGAGGAGGCTCAGGCCAAATATAGTCACCCCCAGTTATTTTAAAAGTTCTCCTCCACCATCATTTAGCTATTTTTCATTTAATGGGAAGAGTAATCTAGGAGCCACCAAATGTTAAATGTGGGAGGGGACCTTAGACATGATTTAGTTCACACCCATCTAATGCACAGTTCCTTGTCCCTGAAGATTATCTTCCGAGGCAGGTTAGAAGTTACCCATCCCATTTAGTCAGCAAGACTGAATTAAAGACGTGTTCATCACGTGAAGAAAAGTCAAAACAGCTGGAGCAGGAGCACCAGTGAAAGGGAGAGAGCCCTCCTATTCAGTAATCTCCCTACCAGACCATCAACTGCGTACCCCATTCAGTGCAATCTCATGTTTGCATCTGACACCGTGGAACTCTGAGAGGCAGGGCTGAAGAAACCCTCATGCTGAATGATCAACAATATCTTAAGTAAAAAGACAGAACAATGTGAAAAGAGTTGAGACTAAAACATGCCTGCCCTTCCTGGCTCAAAGGGCATGTTTGCAATGCGACGACACTCAAGTAACTGCAGAAAGGGACGGATGTTGGGATGGGAGTAGCATGGATGACAGTGCCCTCCAGACTGTTGAATGGGAAGATTGTGCATTATATCCAGCCCTATGATGGAGGGAATCTAAAAGGCTTGCTGAAGAAATGCTGATGGAAGTGCTCAGCTGCAGACCACTATTTACCTCCTTTGATTCACTAAAGTATAAATAATCAAAATGATACATAAATTTAATTGCCGGTGTCGTGTAGTTATTTTTGAGGAACAGCCACAAATCTGAGATCTGGTATTTAACAAACAACTCAGGCTACCTACTCAGACTAAACACATAGTGTGTTTTCCAGGCTGTAATTTTATAAAAACAAAATGTCTTGAGAGAGAGAACAAGCTAGTACTATTGCTTTAAAAATCACTTTAGGAAAAGTTTCCTTACTAAACTAAAATAAAACGTAGACAATCTAATCCATTTTGCTGGCTGGCCCTGATCCGCCGCCCTGCTGCACCATGTTATTACCTTCATTTCATTGACATCCCACACGAATGTCTTCCCTCTAACCGTCTTTACGAGCAGGTAGGCTCTTCTCTCATGTGGGTTTTTTTCTCCAAGAACAGAGGTTTACAGACATTTCAGTTCTGAACTCTTTAAACTCTTAAAAATTAGAAACCCAAAAGACCTTTTGGTATGAATGTAATATCTATCAATATTTAAGGTATTAGAAATTAAATGCATCTTTATAAAAATAATTGTTTTAAAGCCAAACACAATTTAGTGAGAAGAATGCAATTTTTTTACTTTTCAATGTGAATCTCTTTAATGTCTAGATTAACAGAAGAAAGCTGGATTCTCACATTTATATCTATGTTTAATCTGGGGTATGTTATTTTAATTGAAGTATATAAGAAAATCCAGCCTCATACAGGAATGTAGATAGAAAAGGGAAATTTATTCTAAGAACCTTTCTTTTTTTTAATAATAATTTTTATTATGTTATGTTAGACACCATACAGTATATCCTTTGTTTTTGATGTAATGGTCCATGATTCATTATTTGTGTATAACACCCAGTGCTCCATGCAATACGTGCCCTCCTTAGTATTCTAAAAACCTTTCAGAGAATTATGGATATTCTTCCACCATTCTACTAAAAACAACTAGTAGTAATTTCTTAAAGATTAGTTGCAATGTGAAATTTGAAATATTATCAATGAACTTTTCATATTCTGTTACACTAAAGTCCATTGGTATATCTTGCATTTTGAATGGATCTATTACTCATGTATGATTTTACAACATAATGCATTAATCATTTACAGTTCTTTGATTACAGTAACTTTAAAAAAATCACACTTATCTATGAGACCACAGTCGCATAAGAAAGTCTTGAAGTATTAGGAAGATTTCAAGCTCATGCTGGTGGATATGTTTTCCAAAATTCTGGGTATTGCTTTAAAATTTGTATTTTATCATTGACAGCAAATATTGTCAGTTATCTTCCTTGAAGAGTCAGGCTCACTTTGTTCATTTTTGAAAAAATGTATACCCAATTCTGAGCTACCATGGTCTGTCTGTCAGACATTCTATCAGATAAAAAAATAGTGTTCCATGGGACAAGTGACTAGTTCAGCCCACAACCCAATTAATTGCAGAAATGCTTCCCCCGGAGATAACCACCATATTTTGATATGTAGCAGAAATGATGTACAGGCACCTCTCATAGAATATCAAAAAGGTGTGTACTCGGGTCAAGACAATAAATTTAGTAATTTATGCTGCTTCAGCAAGGGCAATTTAAGTGAAGCTGCTTTTTAAAAAATTGTTTGTTTATTGTGACTATTTGGTGGAGAAGAATACAGTGACCCCTCGTACAGTTTGGAACCACTGCCTTGATTTGTGTTAAGGCACCCCCAGTTTTATTCACCATTGTTTTTCCTCATTAGTGCAAATGTAACACAGTGTGAAATGCAAATAATGCTTAGAATTGTTATGAAGATAATTTTGACCCGCAGACACCCTAAAAGTGTTTCAAGGACCCTTAGAGATCCAAAGAACAAAGTTAAAGAATTCCTGGCCTCAACAAAATTTGCAAGGCAGCATAATTCTGTGTAACGGGAAGACCATCCAAATGGATAGCAATCATTGAAAAACCATCCTCATGGGGCGCCTGGGTGGCGCAGCGGTTAAGCGTCTGCCTTTGGCTCAGTGTGTGATCCCAGAGTACTGGGATCGAGCCTCACATCAGGCTCCTCCGCTATGAGCCTGCTTCTTCCTCTCCCACTCCCCCTGCTTATGCTCCCTCTCTTGCTGGCTGTCTCTCTCTCTGTCAAATAAATAAATAAAATCTTTTTAAAAAAATCTTCATAAGTGATTTATAATAAAGCCAACAAGAATCTCAAGATACAAGAATGTTACATTCCCAAAACAAAACCTGTTCCCTTGCCCTACAAATTTTGCCCATACTCTTGATTATTTAAATTCATCTGTGCCTCAGATCTTGTAACTATACAATGGAAATAACAATAGCATCTATATCTCCTAGGAGTGTTTGGAAGATGAGATAATTTCAAGCCAGAAGAGTACTTAGCACAGTGCCTGGCACATAGTAAGTACAAAATAGATCTTATTAGCTACTATTTTATCCATAATCCATCAGCCTTAATTTCCCTCACTTTTGCTCAAAATGAATAGCCTCCCTTGTGAGTATTGCAGACATTTCATTTTCTCACAAGTGCAAGCTCTTCACTGAGGACATCTCTGACTCATGAGTGTGAAGTTATTTACAGTACTCTTCTGTGATAAAAATATAACTCTGCTTCTCCTTCTTTTAGTGTTCTCACATCACAGTGCTGTTTGATAATTTCTTCCTGAAAAATTTTTTAAAATAAATTTAATACTGTCAAGATAAAATTTGAAACAAAACACAAGGAGCCTATATAATTAACACGTACTATATTTTATCTATAAGCAAAGGACAAAGGGTAGCTCTCAGCCCTTGTACAGTATGACCGTTAACACAGAATGACGAAAGTTATGAGTTTAAGAGTTTCATTACACAGCTCAAGATTTTAATAGCTGAATAGCATAAAATATTACTCTTGACATGGCTCGACATTTTCCTTTATTAGAAAATATTTTTAAATAGCTAAGGAACAACACCATTAGCAAAAATATTTAATTTTTCAGAATATTACGCTGGGTACTGGCTGGCAGAGGATGAGACATACTGCTCAGTACGAATTCCGCAGGCTGAATGAAGGCTTTGAATTTGAATGAATGTTCACATACCTCACAAAATGTTGCCTTCCTTCTGGCTTGGACTTTGAGAAATACCTCTGTCCGTGTTTACACAGTTTTAGGAGGGCTCCATGGTTTATGATCAGATTAGCCTATTTTCCTCCCAGTGCATGGCTTTCAAATCCACATGTGGAAGTGTTTCTCTCAGGGCAGGAATAAGCATGTGCTTCAAAAGTTCCTGCAGTCAGTCATGAATAATCAAAGTCTAATAAAGGCAATCAGTTTGAGAAATACCAGATTTCAGACAAGATCTTGTTTTAGCAAGCTAGATTATAGGGAGAAAAACTTGGGTTCTTAAGCAATATTTGAAAGTAAGTCCTCCCTATCCCACTCCCTGAAAACAAGTAACACATCTATATGAGTTTTAGGCAGCAACTGCCATGTTAAAAATGAAAGCTAGATATAGGATTGGGGCAGTGCAAATTGTGGCTAAATCACTTTCTTTGTCTCTGCTACACGCTTCTGAACTGGCCTTGAAATGAGGAAATACTGAGTCAATTGAAAGACCCTCCCAGATACTGACACTGGTTGTGGTCATGTATGGACATGGATGATGATGTTATGTAATCAGTTTATGGATATTGAGCCAGTGAGGACTACCTTTGATAGAACAATCTGAAGAAGGGCTGTACATTATAGATATCAATGGCTAGAAAACAGTGGTGGGAACACATCTGTCTAAGCACACTCTATCAATCAAAGTCTTAATATGCACTCAATTGTGTTCAATGGACTTACACTCTGATCATTGGATGGTAGTGTTCATTTCAACAACAGTGCTTAGTGCAGATCATGAGTCTAAGAAGGAGCTACCACAAGGGTCAACATGTGCTAAAGAAAGGGTGACCAGTGGGCAGAGTGCTCTTGGCTATATTAAGGAGGGCACGTATTGCACGGAGCACTGGGTGTTATAAGCAAACAATGAATCGGAACACTACATCAAAAACTAATGATGTACTGTATGCTGACTAACATAACATAATAAAAAATAAATTTAAAAAATTTTTAAAAAAAGGAAGGAAAGAATATGAAGCTTTGCCATCCACCTAAGCAGCAACAACATGTCTTCAAATATACACATAAAGACAGTGAATGAGTGAGTATGTAGATGAATAGACAAAGGGATCACGAGTAATCCAGCAGCAGAAAACCCAGGCATCTTCTGCAACTTGCATAGGTACTATCATGAATAATTCACTTTCTTCCTTCATCTCTGCAGCCCCTTGAGCTCAACTTAATCCTTGCATAAAGTGACAGCTGGAAGTAGTATTTCACTTTTATAACTTTCAGAACATTTCTTGCAGTCAAGTATTTGGTTTTGTGCCCATGTTTGTTTTTGCACCTCCTTGTGCTACACAGCAACCCTGCCTTCTCCAAGCCAAGGCCAGACAGTCTGGGAGACAAATTCCAAATGGCTGACAGTGCCAGGTTCCAGATACAAAAAAGCATCTTTCCTCTGTCTCTCTCTTTTCTGGTGACAGAGAGAGTGATTTCTCTGCAATGTGACATTTGAAATTATGCCTAGCTTTTGCTAAAGATAAGCAAGCTGCCAGCCCTGAAGGAATTGGGAGGACAAAGGATTTGAGAGCCCAAAAAGTGTTGGGAGGTTTATTCCTCACCCACTTGTATGATTCTAGTAAGAGCCAACCACACTCAATCACCCTTTCTCCATTTCCAGGATTCTAGACATTCCATTGACACACACACACACACACACACACACACACACACACACACACACAGTAAAATAAAATAGTCAAGGATAGTTAATAGAATAAGAGAAGTGACTAGACTTTCTAGTAAAGAGAATAAGAAAGAAAACCAGAGACATATTACATATAGGATAAGTATCTTTGATCATTTCATAAATGTCAAAATTAAGCTTAACATTAATGTTAAAAAAAACCTCTGGAAGACTAAGATTAAAATTAAAGGCTTAAATGTTTACCTCTATAAACAGGTTGTCTTCCCTTCTATTGGACTTATAAAGTATTTAATAATTTTCTGCCTTTGACACTTTATACCAGCGTTAAATATAGTAGGCATGAGCTATAGTGAGAATTGTAAAAACTTAAATTCTGGGGAATCAAAAGCCATAATCCTATAGCTTCTTATTACCTCCCCATTTTACTATCAATAACAGATTTCACACCATCCTTGAAAAATTTCATATGCCGATTCCCTTCCATTCTAATTACTCTCTGCAAGTATCATCTGGATGTTACCACCTTCTTAAATTTCTGTAATGGTTCCCAAGTCTTCTTCAGTTAAAAGCAAAGCTCAAGGGGTGCCTGGGTGGCTCAGTCGGTTGAGCGTCCTACTCTTCATCTCAGCTCAGGTCTTGATCTCAAGGTCTTGAGTTTAGGCCCCACATTAGGCTCTATGGTTTTTTTGTTTGTTTGTTCTTTGCTTGTTTGTTTTAAGTACAACAACAAAAAGAGAGACATTATCAAGGTGAATGAAGTCCATACTCAGGGAACAGCATGATGTATAAGGGCACAAAGAAAGAACATAGTTCAGGGAAGTAAAGGAGGAACAGCATGTAGCCAAAGTATAAAGCATGTGTGGTAGGTCATGAAACCCTTCTGTTGGGTAAGGGACAGCTTACTAAAAGCTCTCATAGCTTTTGGATTTTCACTCCAGTACAATGAGGTGACATCAAAGGTTTTATGTAAGAGGACTGAACGTGATAATTTTTGTATTTTAGAAAGATTTCTCCAAAAGCTGCATGGAGAATGGATTGATATAGGACCAGTCCAGAATCTATTATATATTGAGATATAGATAGATAGATAGATAGATAGATAGATAGATAGATATAGATATAGTACCTATTTAGGAGTCATCAGCCTAATAGTTACATACATATTAATTAAAAACCAGGAAAGCAAATGAGATTTATTTGGGTTTTATGTCTAAAACACATAATCAGTGATCTAAAAGGTGAGTCAAAAGACTGATGTCATTGAAATCAAGGGAGAAGAGAGTTTTAAGATTAAAACAGTATTAAAAACAGCAAAGGTGTCCAGTAAGATAAAGCCTGAAATTATCAGTATATATGGCAGTTCTGTTACCTTCCACAACAGTTTCATTCAAATGTTAGGCATAGAAATCAGACTGTAGGGAGTTGAGGAGTCAAAGCAAGGCCAGACATGGAGAAAATATAACATTTGAATCACCCAAGGCGGGCTAGGTTATGCTGCTGGAACAGCTTTCACATTTCAGTGGCTCGACACAACAAAGGTTTATTTTTGATTGTACTACATGTCTAACGTAGGTCATCAGGGGATTCCACTCAACACATGCATTTGCAATTGTTGCAACAAGAAAAAGAACTACCCAATGACAACTAAGTACTTTTTCCTGGAAGCAATACTTGACACTTCATTCTTATTTTACTGGCCAACATAAGTCATATGGTCACAGAAGGCAGAGAAATACAATGCTACCTTGTGTCCAGAAAAAGAACTAGGATATTCATGTACAGTCTTCATGAGGGGATTAGGGCATCACTAGATACAAAAGGTTAAGTTTAAGGACAGATTTTGTTTGGTTTTTAAGAGGAGGCAGGCCATGGCACTGGTAAAATGCATTTCTGCAGCTCACACTTTGTGCTCCTCTGTACAACCTACAAAGTAAACACCATTCATGTCTAACCTCTTTGCAGGAATATCCTTCCTAGTAGATTGGATATATCTTCAAAACTCTGCTCAAGAATTACTTTGACTGTGAAGCTAGCCATGGATGAGACTACTTGGCTACATGTGTCTAATTTTATTTAGGTAAGTATATTTCCTCCTGTTTTCATTGTTGACTTACTTGTGTCTTCACTTGTTTTGAAGTCTTTCCACCAACCCTCTAAAGGGTAAGAATGTTCCCTTTTGTTTCTTTTCTCTCCATGTGGTAACTGGCCACAAGGTATATACTCAAACCATGATGATTCTTTATGGCCACAGAAGTCCCTTCCACAGAGTCCTTTGGATCTGACCACCCCTGAGGACACAGAGTCATTTATACAATGGTTAATGAAGAAAACTGCAGCTTGTTTTTTTCCATGGCTGAAGAGGCAGGAAATGGAGCAGCAGTGGCCTAACTCTTATGGAAACTCCACCCTGTGTACTGGCACCACGGTAATTTTGCCTAGTCTGCTTTCTGGGACTAGCCCAAACCTGTCAAGTTCTCACTTTAAAAACTTGCAGATGCATCCACCACATATTTATGCACTCACATTCATATGCAAAGAAGTTGCTACCGAGATGAGACACCTCATCAAGAAGGCTTACAACTGAGTTGTTTTTATGATGACAGATTACTCAGATTTGCCTGCATTCTCTCATCTGGTCCTCCAGGACCATGGCCATACATGTGCAGAGTACCTGTCTGGGTTCCGAGTATAGTCTGGCGTGCAGGACATGTGTGCTAACTGGCACCTACACACCAAAACCATAACCTAGGCCTCACTAGTACAATCCAGTCTCCTGAGCTAAACAACCACAGATACGCAAACTCAGATGGGCTTTGGAAGTGAAACAGGTGCATATGTATTGTGGTAAGGATTTCCATTATGCTCAGAGCTGAAAATCTAGATTCAGTCATTAAATTTTTGAGCTAGGAGGAGTCACAGAAACCACCCACACACAAAATAAATAGGTCAATACATAACCCAGACAGACCAGAAGAGAGTTTTTAAAGAAAAGAGAAAATGTGTCAAGAAATGCGTTTAGTGGGAAGATGAGTTAGGCAGCAAGGACAGTGTATGATTTGAAAAAAGCTAAGCTGCAGCTTTTGAGATGTGTCTTAAGGGCAGGATCTACTGTGATCCAGTAAAGCTACTAAAGGTCTTTCCCACAGAGGTGAGAAAATACAATTTTTGGCCTTAATTCCAATTCTTGATTCAGGGTAAAAGAAATGCTAAGAAGCCTTGCCGCCAAATTGTAATCATAAATAATTTTCCTCTCAAGTGAGTTGACTCCAGTTGGCACTTATCAGCTTGCAGGTCAGCACAAATGTTTTTATAATGAGCCATAAAAGGGGGAAAGTATAGTCTAGACTGGCAGTCAAAAGCCTGCTGCTTTCTTTCAGCAATTCAACTGAGTCTGACTCAGGGTAACTGGCCCAAACTGATAATATCAGCTCCCTGACATGTTAGGAGGGGGCAGGATCTTACCTTTTAAATGGTGTAAATTGTTGTAACAATGGTCAGTGTGTACTTAGGGCTGGGTGGTCTGGGCCACTGAGTGGCTCCCAACAGAATTGCTTATGCCTTTCTCCCTATCCCTACCTCTGCTCACTAAGCACACATTTCTTTTTATTCTTTTTTTCTTTCTACTCCTGTCTATCTTCTTATTCAGTTTGTCTCCAATCTGAGACATTTTAGTTCTGCTAGTGGTTCCCACTATAAGCATTATGGAAAGGTTGAAGAGGCTGCTGTCCCATTATCTATGGTGAAATGCTGCTAGAATGGAAGGTCCACGGGGCAAAAATCGTGTCTTCTTTACGCATATTAGGCCTTCAGTAAACATAGACATATGGTTTTTAATATGTTTTCAGTAGTTGAAGCACATTTCTCTAAAATTTTCTAAAGAAAAAATGTATGAACAATATCAAGGTACTATAGCCCATCCCCATTTCGCAAACATGCTAAAGCACCAGAAGCGGGAAGCTGCTTATTATAGACTGCATCTCCCCAAAATTCATAAACTGAAACCTACTCCCCAATGTGATAGTATTTGCAGTGGGGCATAGAGAGGAGATTAGGTCATAAAAGCAGAGTCCTCATGAATGGAATTAGTGTCCTTATATGAAGAGACCAGAAAGCTAGCTAACTCTTTCTGTATCCCAGAATTGGTCCCTCGCCAAAGCCTGACCATGCTAGCCCTCTGATCTCAGATTTCCAGCCTCTAGAATTGTGAGAAATGTATTTCTATGTTTATAAGCCACCCAGTCTATGACTTTGTTATAATAACCCAAACAGACTAAGACTGTTTATGGAGTATCAAGTCTCTGAGTGTTTCCAGCCAGACTCTCAATCAGTGGTTCTATTTCAGTAAAATCAAGAGAATAGAAATGGCAATAGAATCAGGAAATAGTTTGGATGTCCCCAACTCATTTACTCATTTAGAACAAGACTTCACAGGATTTTGGAAATTCATGTTGTCACTCTTGCCTTTCTCATATTTTCTCCAACAGCTAAAAATCTCATACCATTTCAGAAAAGGGGGGGGGTGGTAAGTACAATATGAAGTCTGTAAGAAACTCTGAGGAATGTGAGCCTCTTATCAGAGAGGTGCTGGGGTACAGCTCAGCAGACTTGTTGAAAGAGGATAGGTCCAAACTGTAGTAGAAAGAAACAAGCAATGTTCAGCACTTCCGATCTATACATGAGAGATGTTTTCCAATTTTGCACTTCCAATACCTAATGACCTGAACTACCCCTTCAAATTCGATTGACTGGTAACCAGCACAGGCCAGTTAACTACTACTTAACTACGTACTATGGTGACCAATGAAGCCTTCCAAATCATTATTCAGTTTGGGGTGTTTTTTTTTTATGACATATTTTGATTTAGAAACATACTAAAATCACCTACTATAAACTTAGATTTCTATTTTAAATTTGAGGCTTTTTTTTTTTTTTTACAAGAGCAATAGAAATTTTAGAGTAAACCATTATTAGCACAGCCAGCATTCTACCTTCCAAATTGTCTTCAGGAAAATAAACATTCTACAACCCTGTTTTTCTTTGAAAACAGAAACACAGACTAGTTTTACCCAGGAGACCCAGAAGGGTCTTTGCAGACATATGCCATTCCTACAATTTAAATGTAAATAGGAGGAAATGACTTAAGAAATACAAAGATCTGTAATTTCTTATGGCCCAGCCAGTTGAAACAGTCTCACTCCATCTGCCAAAATATTTTAACTTGGTATCACAACTTGATTTTGTGACATACTTTTTGGCTACTATATATTAACACAGGT
>NW_024425452.1:32509899-32517885 GCF_017311325.1 Ursus maritimus
GTCTGGTTAGTCTAGTGGTGCTTTTCCCAGTTCCTGTGTTAGCCAGGAATGCCCATCAGAGCCTGCCCCTCAGGGAGGGAAGTCAGTATTTTCCAAAGAAAGAGAGCCCAAAAGAATGATATTGTGATAACGTCACCCCATCTCAACATGCCCCTATTTATGTTAGATAACCTTTTAAATCTGGAAATGTAAAGGCCATCTCATATCTTAGCATACCTTAGCATAGGAATCCCTAAATCCAAGAGCAAAATTACCAACCAGAAAGTAATCTTTAGTAGAATAATTTGAAACCAAGTCATATCTCCTTTCAGGCACTGAAAAGAAAAAGAAGACCCTTAAGAAGGAATGAAATACTCTAAATTCACAAGTAAAACATCACCTAAATCATTAGATTTAAGTAGACATACCCTAAACAGTGCAAACTTAAACATTTTTCATTTTTAGAAAACATAAACTGATTGTTCTTCTAGGGGATCCAAACCATTCCCTCTGAGAAAGAACATGAAATAGCCACTTTCTATTTTAAAAAAATGAGTTTTCTTATTTGGACAACCTGGAAAATCCCACTTCTCTCTCTCCTAAATAAATATCTTTGTTTATTCTTCTAAAGATTAAAAAATTAACATTTTAAACACTTTTTATTATCATTAGTAGTTGGAATAAAGTATATGCAAAATTCGTTGAGATTTTTCAGAAAAATTTAATTGTATCTAAGTGGTATGCTTTTCAATGAAAAGGGGAACAGTTTAAAACAAACTTAGACTCTATTTGCTTATTAAAGATAACTCCATTGAATTTTTAAACTTCTAAAAACTCATGACACCAAAGTATTAATCAAAGTTTATCAACAGCCACATGTGGTTCATGGCAACATCATGGTCTACCCTAGACAACATGTGGTTTCAAAATAATAAACAGTAAGGAATAAAGGAGACTATAATTACCATTAACCATGGTGAATACTTCAGAGCTTTCATCCAAGTTAAGGCAAGGCATGTGATGGTGGTTGAAAGAGCAAGAAGGAAATTAATAATTGTAGAAGGCTTGATATGAATTAGAACACTCTCTAGAAGTATCTCACTTAATCTTCAAAACAAACTTTAAAATACATATTATTATCCCCAGGCAAAACAGGAGGAAACCAAAGCTCCAAGACAAATTATTTCCACAAGTTCTGTTAGTGAGTGATCAGCAGGGTCTTAAGGTACACTATGAACTGTGCTAGGTAGCCAGTATAGGTCTATATTTGTGTTTTAAGATCACATCACTTCTGAGCCCTCCTTGGAGACACTGATGACTCTGTTAGCAGTACTGGAATGTTACAGAAGAGCTCAGTGAGTTTGCATCCAGATCCTGAGGCTCAGCTTTGCATATGTGAGTAATAAAGCTAGTGAGAGGCAAAGCTGTGAAGTTGGCAGACATGGTCTTTATTGCTTCCACCCTATTTTCCCCGGAGGCACCCTGATGCCTTTCAGATGCCTGGCACCTTCAGCTGGCCCAAGCACAGGCCATGCCAGCCGCTAAAGCACTTCATATTGCCTTGAGTTATAATCACCTGAGTGTCCACCTGCCCACATTCTCACTAGATTGTGAACTCCTAAAGGACACGGAGAGCATCTCATTTTCTATGCTCTATGATACTTACTGCAGACTGGGTCCTCAGTGAATATTTGTAGAAAAAAATTTATGAATACAGGATTGGACTGTCTCCCAACACTAATCAAAATATTTTAGGCCTGTATTTCTACCTTACGAACAACTAGGGGCACCTGGGTGGCTCAGTCGATTAAGTGTCTGCCTTTGGCTCAGGTCATGATCCTGGGGTCCTAGGATCGAGCCCTGCATCTGTCTCCTCGCTCAGCAGGGAGTCTGCTTCTCCCTCTGCCTTTCCTCCACCCCTGCTCATGCTCGCATGCTCTCTCTCTCTCTCTCTAACTCTCTCTCAAATAAATAAATAAAATCTTTTTTAAAAAGATGACAAACAACTAATAATATGGGCTACTAACCTATTAAGAAATGACTCACTGCTTGACTATCTTAGATCCTATATATCAGTATTGTTGTATATGGGTGTATGTGTTTTGAAGACTAAATACCTACCCTTTGTGGTATCTCCACTGGCTACTTTAACTTGGGCATTTTGACACAAGTTATTAGAGAGAGCAGCATCTCATTGATCGAATATGGCACAATAACAATGCATGGGGCACAATCAGCACACCGATGCCTAGAGTGGTCTGGTTAACAATAGTAGAAAACTACAGGCAGAAAGCAGGTGAATGCTAATAGTACACAGTTGACATATATTATCTTCTTTAATCCTTGTAACATTTTTTGAGGCAGATACTATATAATTTTATTGAAGAAAGAAAAAAGCTAGAGAAGTTATATATTTTGCCAAGACCAAACATGGAATAAATGATAGAGGTAGCTTTCAGGTCTGGCCTAGCAATAACTTTCTTTTACTATGCCTGAATCCCCTAGTCCTCAAAGTTATTGTCCAAGTAGCAGCTGGAGGACTGATGACTTAATCTACTCCAAGGAAATTTACCCTGAGGACTAGAGTTACTAACCCTCTATTCACATGACCGAAGAGAGAAATGTCAGGGTAGAGAAGAAACTAAATCCATCTGGGGCATAATTGTCAGAGCCTTGGCAAGGACCCCACCTAATATCCCAAGAGCACCCCTTTCCTTCCGAAAGAAGCCCTTGCCCTGGTAACCACACAGCTGTTTCTAAATCTGAACCAGTCAGGCTTCCCCAAGAGACCCTCTCCAATGAGGACCTGGAGGTTTCTATAGCAATAACCTCAATAAAGATCCCATTTAATTAGAAATTCACTTCCTATCCCATCGAGGTATTTCAATTATATCTAAAAGTCACAACATAAAAATACAATTCAGAACAATCTTGTGACTGATTACATGGAGATATTGGAAAGAATGAAAGACTGACAGGAAAAGGACCTAACTATTGTGAAATCTCAGGTCACGCCCAAATCATGCTGAACCTCAGTCTTCTCAGTAATAAAATTATAATGATGGCACCTAGTTTTTAATATGCTTGTGAGAATTATATGAGGTAATGTATAGAAAACATATAGTAGAGGTTCAATAAATTATGGCTCTTATTATATTGGAGATTCCTATATATTAAAAAGGGATTGTTGATACTATTTTAAAAGAAAGTTGTTAATATTGACAACCAGCCTGATATTCACTAAAAGAAATTCATACTAAAATGGCCTCTTATTTTCTAGTACCAAAAAGTAGTTAGAGGCTGTGAAGAATTTCACAAAGCCTTTCATGATTATCCTGTGGGCATGAGGACAATAAATGGGGCTTGTACAGGTAGAGGGACTCATGGCTGTTTAGATAACCATAGTAAAGACTGTTATATATCAGTCTAGTAGTAAATTTCTAGGGCATTGCAATGGCCCTAGAATGGCTTCGTTTTTAGAAATGTATTTTTTTTCCCCAAACAGTACAAACCTCCAGTTATAAGATGTATATGGGGTATTTTTAATCTCCATTTTACTTAGCATTTTATCAACTTTGGTCCCAAAATCTATTCTACATCAGGTGTTCTTTCTTTTTCTTTTCTTTTTTTTTTTCTTTTTTGTAGGTTTTATTTATTTATTTATTTATTTATTTATTTATTTATTTATTTAATTTTTACCAAAAACTGCATACTGCCCTAGTTTTTTGTTTTATTTTTGTTTTTTTTAGTTGAAGTAGAGTTAACACACAATGTTACATTAGTTTCCTGTGTACATGTATTATTTCTTTAATGATTGCAAATAAACATGTTCATTCTTGAGAATTCAAAAATCTTAAACATTGTTAGAAAGAAATGAAAGTCACCCCAGATCCTAATATTAACATTGGGTTTATATCCTTCAGTCTCTCTCTTTTTTTGTTTCAATCTCCAAATGTGTGTGTGTGTCTACACAACCACAAATTGGTTTTGCTTTATACAAAAACTTTTTTTAACTCTCTGTTCACATGAAATATTTTTTTAAAGGTTTTACTTAGAAAGAGAGAGAGAGCACACACGTGCGTGAGCAGGGAAAGGGGCAGAGAGAGAGAATCTCTAGCAGACTCCATGCTAAGTGGGGAGCCCAATGTGGGGCTCTATTCCACAACCCTAGATCATGACCTGAGCTGAAATCAAGAGTCTGAGGCTTAACTGACTGAGCCACCCAGGTACCCCTCACTTGAATATTTTATGACTATTAGACATTCTTCTAAAACATGGTTTCTAATGGCTGCTTCATGTTGCATCTTATGAATTTATTATATTTTATTTAACCAGTTCTTAACTAGAATTCTAATTTTGTTTTTAGTATTTTATAATTTTAAATATCAGTGATGAATATAACTGTAGAAAAAAATTTATGTGTATTTCTTATTTTCTAAAATAATTTTATTTTCTAAGACACCTTTGTAAATTTTCTGGGAAATAGAATGCACATTATCATTCTTTGGATATGTACTGCAATATTGTCCCTCAATGTATCTATTTTATTCAAATCCACAAACTCTAGTATTAATTATTACTTTAATTTATACTTCTTTTCTGACGAGTGAGTTTGAGAATTTTTCATGTATGTATTGAACATTTGTTTTTTCCATTTTAAAGAATTGTCTGTTCACAAACTTCTCCCATAATTCAATTGGTCTTTACCTATAATTTCAAATCATTCAGAAGAGCTTCTAAAAGAGTTAAAAAATCCAAATTTTTAGAAGACCGTCATCAAAAATACTATTTATTTGAGGTAAAAGGATACTAACTCATGCACCAGTTAAGGGCAGATAACAAGCAAGTAATGCTTGCAATATTGGTATAAGAAAAATTAGAATTCAAGGTAAAACAAAATAAGAACAGAAGACAGAGAAGTACATTTTGTATCAATAAGGGAATAATCTGTAAGAAGTATAGAATAGTCACAAAACTCTACAAGTTGAATAGTCAAGAATCAAAATACACAAATCAAAACTATTAGAAATTCAAGGAGAAATTAACAGAAACATCATTTTATTGCAATAATGGAACTTACCACTCAGTCTTTGACCATTCAAATAAGCAAACAACACTAACAATAAGAAACCAAATATAAAGACTTGGATGAACTTATTATTTTGTACACCTGAAACTAATACAACTGTATGTTAACTAACTGGAATGAAAATAAAAACTTTAAAAAAAATAAAGGACAAGTAAGTAGAAATATATGAAAATCCGTGGCCAAAATAAAGTATATCTTTTTCCAAGCACCTGTTTAAAACCTAAAAAATACCAATGTTCTCACAAAGAAAGCATAACTTCTGAAAAAGTGTCTATACTATATACAATCTGTTCTCAAAGCAGTAACACTAGACAAAGTATAAGCAAATAGAATGAAGTGGGCTGGAGATTTTATATAAATAAAAACAACTTGATAATGCATATCAAATAAGAAATTTAAACAGTATTTGCCGATTAGATCCAAATTGTTGCCAGAGTCACATCTAAAAGTTTAAACGCTTTAGTTATTAACAAGTTATTTTAAGCAAAAAGATACATTTTTAATCCTGAATTTGTGCCTCACATGGCAATTGCACAAACCTTTGGGAATTTTCATGGCCACAAGCTCAGTAAGAACCTGCACTGTCTAATGGTAGACAAAGAAAGGAACCAATTGTGGGCTATGTTAATAGGCATTAAATGACCAGATAAATGCCAGAGAGGATCCCCATTCTATTATGTATGGTGTCAGCTTCCACTCCTCTTCCATATCCCACTTCAGGGTTAGAAGATTTTATGTGCCTCAATGGAAGGAGAAATAGGAACAAATACTAAAAAGATTGGGAAGAGTAAAAAAAGCTCTGACTTTCTACTCACTTTACAGGAGGAAAGCTTTCACTTTTGCTCTCCAAATTCCAGGGTCAAGACAGCATAAGATATGGTAGGATGAAGTAAAGATGATGGCCATTTTGTCAAAAAGCATAAGAAGATTAACAATACTTTCTTCATCTCTTTCATTTCTCTAAGGAATGGTGCTTTTACAGAGATGTGCATTTGGGGTTGGGGGATTCCTTTTTATTAAGAAGCATTGTTGACTTTAGGCAGAAAGGACCATCAGAATAGAAACCTGGGAGAGAATACAAGTAGAAGCTGGTTACTCATGAAACCTCTTACATCTCTCTCTCTCTTTTTAAAGATTTTATTCATTTTTTAAAGATTTTATTTATTTATTAGAGAGAGTGAGTGAGTGCACAAACGGGGAGTGGCAGGAAGAGAGAGAGGGAGATGCAGGCTCTCCATTGAGCAGGGACCTGATGTGGGGCTTGATCCGAGGACCCTGAGATCATGACCTGAGCCAAAGGCAGACACTTAACCGACTGGGCCACCCAGGCGCCCCTCTTGTATCTCTTTTTATTTATTTTTTTTAAAGTTCCATGATTCATTACTTGCATGTAACACCCAGTGCACCATGCAATACATGCCCTCCTTACTACCTATCACCAGCCTATCCCATTCCCCCACCCCTCTCCCCTCTGAAGCCCTCAGTTTGTTTCCCAGAGTCCATAGTCTTTCATGGTTCATTCCCCCTTCTGTTTACCCCCTCTTTTCTTTTTCCCTTTCTTCTACTGATCTTCCTACTTCTTATGTTCCATAAATGAGTGAAACCCTGTGATAATTGTCTTTCTCTGCTTGACTTATTCCGTTTAGCATTATCTCCTCCTGTGCGGTCCATGTTGCAGCAAATGTTGAGAAATCATTCTTTTTGATGGCTGAATATTCCATTGTATATATGGACCACATCTCCTTAATCCAGTCATCTGTTGAAGGGCATCTTGGCTCCTTCCATGATTTAGCTATTGTGGACAGTGCTGCTGTGAACATTGGGGTGCATATGGCCCTTCTCTTCACTACTTCTGTATCTTTGGGGTAAATACCCAGTAGTGCAATTGTTGGGTCATAGGGTAGCTCTATTTTTTACTTTTTGAGGGACCTCCACACGTTTTCCAAAGTGTCTGTACCAACTTGCATTCCCACCAACAATGTAGGAGGGATCCAACACATTTTTTAAAAAATGCTATAGGTTTTTTGTTTGTTTTAATGCTATAGTTTATTTATTTAATATATTTTTAAAGTAAGCTCTACAGCCAACCTGGGGCTTGAACTCACGACCCTGAGATCAAGAGTCACTAGCTCTACCGACTAAGCCAGCCAGGTGCCCCATCAACTGCATTTTAATGTTTGATATACTACTACTCTGCAGAAAGTTTGCATAGCCATTCACATTCCGTCTCATGGCATTTGAGAATGCATGAGCCACAGCGTCTCTCATACACACTGCAGAAGTGATTTTCTCCAGGGGGATATTTGTGTTTAACTTATGATATAGTTTTGCATACAGAACGTTAATCTTTTTTTTAAGTAGTTAGATTAGTTTGTTTTTCCCTTTACAGCTTTTAGTATTGGTTCTATTCTAAGAGGGTCCTACCCCAGGAAGCTTATAAAAATACCTTCCGCTGTTTTCTACCAGTGTTTTCTTTATTTTTAATTTATTTTTTCTTAAGATTTTATTTATTTATTCGACAGATAGAGACAGCCAGAGAGAGAGGGAACACAAGCAGGGGGAGTGGGATCAAAGATTAGTTGCCCAAAGAGCCGAGGGTCCATTTCTGGGTTCTCTATTCTGTTCCATTGGTCTATGTGTCTGTTTTTGTGCCAGTACCATGCTGTCTTTGTGATCACAGCTTTGTAGTACAGCTCGAAATCCGGCAACGTGATGCCCCCAGCTTTGTTTTTCCTTTTCAACAGTTCCTTGGTGATTCAGGGCCTTTTCTGGTTCCACACAAATTTAAGGGCTGTTTGTTCCAGTTCTTTGAAAAATGTCATTGGTATTTTGATTGGGATAGCATTGAAAGTATAGATTGCTCTGGGTAGCATGGACATTTTAACTATGTTAATTCTTCTGATCCATGAGCATGGAAT